>NC_089598.1:108514913-108874821 GCF_019320115.1 Miscanthus floridulus
CCAGACTATACCCCACTATATAAGTTCACTAGCACCTTGCAAAGATAACAATTATGCAACAAAGGTGCCGGGCTAGTTAGAGCTCTCCTAAACAATTCTAGGAGCAAGGTTACACAAACCTATGCCACTAGTACTTTAAGCGACAAGGGAGCTCCTACACATGCTAGTAAGCAAAAGCACAAAGCTAACTAAGCTCACTAGCAATGCTCAATAACAAGGCAACCAATGCCTAATTAGAGAGCGCAAATACTTAGCTACACAAACTAAGCAATGTGACTAACAAGGTTACTAAAACCAAATTAGCCACGCAAGGGAGCTACTTCTATGCTACACAAGCAAGAAGGTAATTAGCAAGCTACACAAGCTATCTAATTACAAGAGCAACTACACAAGCTTAATATATATAAAAGTAATTGCAAGCTTGTGTAATGGGGATGCAAACCAACGGGAAGAATAAGGTTGACACGATGATTTTTCTCCCGAGGTTCACGTGTTTGCCAACACGCTAGTCCCCGTTGTGTCGACCGCTCACTTGGTGGTTCGGCGACTAATTAGCATCACCCGCTAAGCCCGCACGTCGGGCGCCGCAAGAACCTACCCCTTGAGTGAGGGTAGCTCAATGACACGCTTTACTAAAGTTGCTCTTCGCGACTCCCGCGGGGCGAGCACAATGCCCCTCACAAGCACTTCTCCGGAGCGCCGCACAAGCTTCTTGTGCGCTTCGACGGAGACCACCACCAAGCCATCTAGGAGGTGGCAACCTCCAAGAGTAACAAGCACCACCGGCTTGCAACTCGATCACCTAGTGCCACTCGATGCAACCTCACGATGCAATCGCACTAGAATCGCTCACTCACACAATCGAATGATCACTATCAAGTATATGTGTGATGGAGGGCTCCCAAGCACTCTCAAGCATGGACACAAAGTCCCCCAAGGTGCTCGGCACCAGCCATGGCCGAGGGCCACTTTTATTTATAGCCCCAAGGGCTAAACTAGCCGTTACCCCTTCACTGGGCAACGGTCGGGCCGACCGGACGCTCCGGTCGTGCTGACCGGACGCTGGACCTCAGCGTCCGGTCGCCCACAGACGACCACGTGTCCCGGTTCCAACGGTCACTTGACCTGACCGGATGCAGCAGCACTCAACTGACCGGACGCTGGACCCTCAGCATCCGGTCGTTTCCAGTAAGCTCCCGAGCATGACCGGACGCGTCCGGTCGAACGCGATCGGACGCAGCCAGCGTCCGGTCACTCTCTAGCTACTGCTACACTCCACGTCAGCGCGACCGGACGCAGCCTGCCAGCGTCCGGTGCATTCAGATCCAGCGTCCGGTCAGTTGACCGACGCCAGCATCTTCTCCATTTTCTTCACCCTTGCTCAAGTGTGCTAACCACAAGAATTTGCATCTAGCGCAATAGAAAATAGGCATCCCATTTTCCCGAAAGCGCCGAATCCCGCCGAGCTTGTGAGGCGGGAGAGAGAGAGGGACCCAAACCCATCTCAACCCTACAAACACCACCTCCTTTGTAAATGTGCCAACACCACCAAGTGTACACCACTATGTGTATGTGTGTTAGCATTTTCACAATCATTTCCCAAAGGATGTTAGCCACTCAACTTGCCACGCCACTCGATCCTAGCGACAATGCAAAGTTAGATCACTCGAGTGGCACTAGATGACCGATATGCAAACAAGTTTGCCCCTCTTGATAGTACGGCCATCTATCCTAAACCCGGTCATAAACTTCTCTACACACCTATGACCGGTGAAATGAAATGCCCTAGGTTATACCTTTGCCTTGCGCATTCCATTCCATCTCCTTCAATGTCGATGCAACACATGCACCAACACGATCAACAATGATATGATCCACTTCATATCATCACATGATCATATTGGTTCATCGATCTTGACTCTACTTGCTCTTCACCGTTGCCATCGTCCATCGGCGCCAAGTCTTGCTCAAGCTTCACCGCCACGCGGTCCATCACTCCAAAGCCTTCGACTTGCCCTTCACGCTTGCAATCGGTCCATCAAGCCAAGTCTTGTCTTGATCTTCTCCACCTTGATCACATGACTCAATGTCATGCATCATGTGCATTTAAGCTCCTTCATCATCACATGTGTGAGCTTTGCAACATCTCCAAGCCATTTTCACCTTCATGGCATATGTTGCTCACACACATGTACCTGTGGACTAATCACCTGTGTATCTCACATAAACACAATTAGTCCACCTAAGTTGTCACTCAATTACCAAAACCAAACAAGGACCTTTCAACGTGCGTCGTAAACTGTGAAACATGACAAAATTTATAGTTTCTACGACATTAATGTAACATCATAGAAGGTCCTATCTCTTGTAGTGGCAGTTTGTGCTGCTGTATATTGTAATCAGGTCGTTCCCAATTGATGAAATGAAATTACTTTCGTGTGTAATTCCATTTTGCTCTTGAGTCATGCTCAGAGACTTGATCCCTCGTTGGGCTGGGTTGTTACGACGATGGCCTCGTTGGCCAACATTGCTGCGCCTATGATGCTAGCGGGTAAGTCCATGAGGACCCTGGGTTTACGGTCATTCTATGCCCCGGTCATGTCCCCTAGAGGGGAGATCCTTAGCTTCCTGATCGAGCCACTCATATAGTTCCCGAGACCATCTATCGATACTCAGGGGCTCGCTGCCTCCCTCATTGGGTCACCACGAGCGGCTCAAGTTAGTACTCGGACATCATTCGTCAAAATGGTCAGGGCGCTCCTAGGCGCCCCAGCTATAGCCGCAAGGGCTCGCCTCCCAAACATCCCTCGCACTTTTAGTTGCTTTGGGCAACCTTGAAGCCCAGTGGGCTAGCCTTGAATCCTCAGTGATGCCCCTTCTGGGGGGCCTAGATCGGCATGCGGTGGGGTGGAACGATCCAATGAAGGATCAAGAGATAGGTAGAAATCTACAAAGAAAATGGAATGGACACAAGTGAGAGGAAAGAGGACAAAGCTAGTAACACGATGGTCATGGCCGCTCCATTAGCACCTTATTAATCTTTTGTCTGCTCCTCTTGCTCTGTCCATCCTGTCTTTGCCTTGCTCGGGGGCCTTCTATGGTGGTCCTCCTTCAGAAAGGTCAACAAGTGGTCAGCTTAGTCGATCCTCCTGTAGGGCCAACCCATCGTTGGGATGGCTCAAGTCAAGGAAGACAACGAATACAGTAGACAGAAGTAAGTGAAGCAAGAGGGTTGGGGGACAAGACTTATCTTGGTTTTTGTTGTTGAAGAGGTAGGCCGGCGAGGGAGGTCGGTAGGCGGGTCTTGGCTCGGGAGGCGTCACTTATGGGCAGATGGCTCGGCGATGGCCTTCCCTCATGGGGAAAGGTTAGAACTCACCTCGATCAGGTCAGCCCCTTCTAGGGAGCCGAGCACCTAGATGGAGGGGCTAGCCAAGCCACCGCTGTTGCCAGAGGTCTTGACCGCCTTGACGATGCTCAGTTGGTTGAGCACCGCCGCCGTCTTGGTTGCTTCCTCCACTAGCACCCTTCTTGCGTTATGGCCAGGGCCATCAGGTGCATAGGGGGCAACGAGTGCGACCGCTTGGGCGACATAGTCTTGCTCACAGTTGTAGGCTTACTCAAAGCTGCCCTCGATGGTGATGACCCCCTTTGGGCTAGGCATCTTCAGCTTGTGGTAGGTGTAGTTGGGGACCGAGGAGGGCACGGTAGACACCGAGGAAGTTGACAACCTCGAAGGTGAGTGGCTCCTTATGGAAATTGTCTGGCTGGCTGAAGGTGGTGTTGAGCCGAATGCGCCTGAGGGGCATGACTTCCTTCCTTGGCACAATCCCATAAAATGGTGCCTTGCTAGGGCATAGACTGCTTCGAGGGATGCCATAGAGTATGTTGAGGCTGCTGCCCCCATCCATTAGCACCTTGGATAGATGCGTGGTGCCCACGATTGGGCTGACCATGAGTGGGTAGCGCCCTAGATGAGGGATGTGATCGGGGTGATCCTCTTGGTTGAAGGTGATGGCCGTCTAGGACCATTGGAGCCACATTGAGGCGGCGAGGGTGTGAACGGCATTCACCTCCTGCTCGGTGATACGGCACAACCGGCGGGATTCATACGCCTAGGAGCCCCTAAAGATCATGAGGTAGCGCTCAGTTTCGGGGAACTCATTGTCTTCCTCCTAGGCACCGTCCACTGGGTCCTCGGCCTTTGGGGTAGGCTTCTAGGCCTTGCCCTATTGGCTAAGGGTGCTACAGATGTAGCCCTTCATGGTAGCACAGTCCTTAAGAAGATGCTTCGCCTGCCCCCCGTGGAACGGGCAAGGGGACTCGAGCGCCTTCTCGAAGTGTTCTGGTAGTGCAACGTGCCCGCGAGGCTGAGGTCTGGCGGTGCGGTCGGTCACAGTGACCATCTCCTCCCCGTGGCGCTTCCGGTCCTTGTTCTACCTATGGTGGTGTCGCTGGTATGAGGTGGGATTGTCGGCACTGTCACCACCACTAAGGTGGCCGGCAGCCTTGGCTTTCCCACTGAAGTTGGCCTAGATGGCCTCCTCACCGATGGCATACTAAGTGGTGATGTCTAGGAACTCCCATGTTGTGCGTGGGGTCTCGTGGCCGAGTGCGTTCACGAGCGCCTCATAGGTCATGTCGTAGATGAAGGCGTTGATCATGTCGGCGTTCGTGATGTTTGGGAGCTCATTGTGCTTCTTAGAGAAGCATGAAATGTACTCTCAAAGGGTCTCGTTGGCCCTCTATGTGTAGCTGCGGAGATTCTAGGAGTTCCCTGGGTGGGTGTAGGTACCCTAGAAGTGGCCGATGAAGACCGCATGGAGATCGCCCCAGTAGTGGATGCTCCTGGGCTTGAGCAGCTCGAGCCAAGCTCTAGTCAAGCTTGACAGAAGCAGAGGAAGGTACTGGACGGCGAAGTCGTCATCTGACTCGGATCGCAGCCCCGAACGCTAGGGGGCCAAAGTGATCCGGGTTGGTCTCATCGTCGTACTCAGAGATGTGCGTCAGCGGCCAAAAATGCCTAGGGTAGGGGGGCGCCTAGATTGCTGCCCTAAATGCCAGGGGGGCGAAGTGATTTGGGACGGGGCCCCTACCCTATCGCTTAGGGGTATGGGACTGCACCTGAGCGTGGCACCTGGCCTCGATGGTGTCATAGATGTCGCGGTCGTCGCTGACCCGATGGCGCGCAGGGGGATACCGAGGAGAAAGATCACACCTTCGCTCCTACTAAGGCTTGGCGCCCTAGGTCCACGGCCGGTCAAAGCTATTACCGGAGGTGTCGCCGCTGCTCCCTGCCACCCGTAGGGTGTGAGCGTCAAAGCACCCCCCCCGTTGGCAGTGGCCGTCGTCTAGTGATGTCCGAGAGAGCGTGGCATGGCACCAAGAGACTGAACTCTCAGCCTACTATTCGAGGGCGACGCGGAAGAACCGCTTCACCTCGTTCAACTGCTCGTTGGTCTTTGGGTCCAACGTGTCGGAGATGTCTTCTAGGCGACAAGCAGTGGCTGCCATGTCGTACGCCGCACGGTGGAAGCAGAGGCCGCTAGGAGCCCCCCGTGCGGGCATCGTCGTCATCACCGAGATGGGTGCATGGTTTGTTGCCGTGCAAAGTCCTGCCTTTGGCGCTCGAGCTCTGCCTCGATGGCCTCCAAGTCCACCTACCGAGCGCGCAAGTGGTCCGCCTTCTCTTGAAGGTAGACCACGTGGCTATAGGGACTCTAGTCCAGCGACGTGAGCCTGGGTGCCTCCTCAGCAAGATCGTCACCGTCGACTTGGTAGCACATGCGCGGTGGGGCATCGTAGTTAATGTCGTCGGAGTCGTACTTTGGTCTGTTCCCCGAGAGGACCTCGAGGAAGGCGCGGAGCAAAAGGACGTCAGTCCTAGCTATGCCGGAGAGGATGATGCTCCATGGTGCCTCGAGACTGATGAGGTGCTCCAGCTCTAGCTGGAAGAACGCCACTGTGTTCTATATCCCAAAACACAGGTTCGGGGAGTAGTACCAGAAGCGATCAGGATGCGGGAGCACCTCACTGGTGGCGATCTGATGGTGGATGTTGGCCAGCATGTTGAACATCTGGTGGCGGTCTGACATGGTCGGGTTCGGGCCTAGACCATGTCGGATCTGATGGGCCAAAATCTCGAGATCTGCTCCCAAGAGTCCTGGCGGAGGAGGCGGCACCGAGGGCTCGTTGCCGCTGGTGTAGCCCCGTGAAGTGGACGAAGCTCACCGTGGCAGTCGGCGATGTAGGCCACCCTCCCAAAGTTGAGGACCTAGCCTAGAGCGAAGGCGCCAGCCATGATGAAGAACTCACCGGGGAAGCGAACACCTCCGTCTAGGGCGGTGCCGCTTGCTCCGGCGACGAGGCGAGTGGCTCTGGCCACCCTAGAGCCAGAATCGCATTTGACGCTGCCCCCGACCTGGCATCATTAGCCGGGCATCGGTAGTCTGGGGCTTGTCTTCTTGTGCCCGGGTCTTGGCTGGCATCGTTAGCCGGGCAGGAGCCTAGGGCCGGGCCCGGAGGCGCCGTAGATCGAGAGCCCAAGGTTCGGAGAAGCCCCCGAGCCCTAGGCAGAAGCTGCGGTCGAGTCAGGCTCAGCCAAGTCTCTTTGCCAGAGGGTGCGCGTGAACGTGTCCGATGGGTATAGCCCCCGAGCCCCCGGACGATCCTGAAGAGGTCGGTCAGTGGGGTCTTCTTCGTTCGAGAACCATTGAAGCCGAGGCTTAACATACATGTATGTTAGGATCTCGTCACTAACTAAAAAATATATTTTTATAGTAAACCTATCCAGAGACATAGATGTTGATACGGTTTTCTATAAATCTAGTTTTTTTATTTTTTAAAAAAATAACTTGTTGCACTACTTTGAGGACGAACGGACTGTTAAGCCACTCCTGTCCTTTTAGACCAAGCTTTCTACAGGGACTCGCAGTGGAATATTACGTTGACCGTGTGATCTCTCCTCAGTCCACACGCCAACACCTAAACCAAAGAACTGGCCTCTTTCCTGGCCTCAAGCCTCAACAATTTCAGCAAAACGAACATGATTTTTTCTCTCACAACAATTTCAAGCCTCATGCCCTCGTTCCTTGCTGCCCTATCTCTCCATCTCAAAAGGCAGTAGCTGACTAGTGCTCCCTCCGTCCGTAAATAACTGTCGCTGTTGGTATATGTACCGTAAGTTTGACTCGATTTATAGAAAATACGTGCAATATTTGTATCTCCAAATAAATTTATTAAAAGAACAAGATTCAAAGATTTTTTTCAATGATACTAATTATTTATCATAAATATTAATATATTTTAATATATATTTAGTTAAAGTTGTTTCTCAGGGAAGCAAAAACAACTATATTTAAGAACAAAGGGAGTACGCCAGATGAGAAGTCAGAAGACCTGTGCAGCTTTGCTTTCTTCCCCACGGCCCCTCACTTCCAGAAGCAGAACACACCGAGATCTGCCTGCCATGCATATTTTGTTCAGTTAATCCTTAATTCAAGAGGATTGAAAGAGGTTGAGTTAGATTTGTTTTAAATTCTATAAGAGATAAATCTCCTCTCAGTTCAATTAGATTAGTGATGAACCGAACAAGCTCTCAATAAGGAGAGAGAAGTTTTAAGGACGTGACAGCAATTCCAACAGGGCCCCTACTTGAGCCCCATAGCTAAATATGAATGCACAGGCAAAAAAACACAGCTCCAGCAGGGCCCCTACTAGAGCCTCCAATTTAGGGTGGGCACCTAATTCCACCCTCCAGACCCAATTCCTGTGGGAGAATGGGGGCTCACCTCTGCCCCCATCCAGCTGTTGCGGTCGTTTCTCTCTCGTGCCCGTACAGATTATTCTTAATCGGCAACCTCGGCTTCCCTCCCTCACCGGCGACCCACCCCATTCCCTTGCTCTTGGCGGCCTCCCTTGCTTTGTCGCGCAGGCCTGCTATGCCGCGTTGGCCACTGCCCCGAGAGCGCTCATCTCCTTTGTGTCTAGTCCCCGTGTGTGGAGGATGTGGGGAAGAAAGATTTGAGCCAATGATGAGTGGGTCCCTCATGTCATTGTCTGCCAATTTGAATTTGGGGGTGGGGGGGGGGGCTTCATTTGGATGGTGTCGTTGGAGTGGAAGCAAAATTTTAGACACCCAAAAGTAGGGGGAGCACCTCAAGTAAAAAAGTAGGACCTTGTTTCGAGGGCTACTGGAGTTGCTCTGAATAGTTTGGTGCATACTCCCTCTGTCCTTAAATATCTGTCGTTTTCGTTTCCTGATAAACAACTTTAACTAAATATATATTAAAAGATATTAATATTTGTGTAACATAATTAGTATCATTGGAAAGATCTTTGAATCTACTTTTTTAATAAATTTATTTGGATACAAATGTTACACATATTTTCTATAAATCGAGTTAAATTTATAGCACGCACAAGAATAACGATAGATATTTAGAGACACAGGTAGCAGGGTTTGATTTGATCGGTGGATCTCGGTCAAGCTGAGCACACCTAACACCTAGGTTCCATAGATGCAATATGACGGGCCTCACACTCACAAGTCACACCACTCTCACTCTGTGCATTGATGCTTGCGCATTGCGATGAAACAAGAGCAGAAGCACCGGCGGTACGTGGCAGGAGATGATTTTCTAAGCCTCGCTCACGCTTTGTATTTTACTTTGACGAGAAAAAATAGCATTGCTGGGTTATGGGAGTACATATATACTTCTTGAAAACTCGAGCAGTATTTATGTTGTCAAATATAGGAAATGATGACAAATCTATGACTGTAGCAGTACTCGAAAAGGCAGCGGTGGTCGCACTGCCATGGTCAGTGTCATCCGTACCGAGAGGCAAAACATGCTCGTCTGTTTGTTTGGTTGTGGCTTATCATAAACGATCGTTAATTTTTTCAGCTATAATAGTATTTTTCTCTTACACAAATCAGCCAGCAGTACTTCTTTATGAATCAGCAACGATACGAACCAGCCAACCGAACAAGCTGTCTGACGTTAAGTCCGTCTCCAACGTGAAACTATTGCCAAAGTCAACTTTAAAATAAGTCTCTAATACAATAACTATAGCCTTAAAAAAAAATAACTATAAGTCTCCTTCAACGTAATGGACATTCGGAAGGTACCAGTGCACAGCCTTCCCTCCAAGCCTCCACCCGGACCAGGCCGGCTCCCAGTCTCCAGTCTCCACCGGGCCGGGGCTGGCCACCCCCAACTGCATCCGCCGCCGCCGCCGCCGCCATCGCCATCCATCGCACTCGCACTGCTGACTGCCCGGTAGCCGCTGTACCGCACCAACAAGCTTCTTCTACTTCTCTCCCTCCCTCCCACATTTCAAAGGAGCTAGCGCATCGGCCGGCTGCCTACTTCCCCCGATTCCAGAAGCCCCTCGCACGGCCTCTCCGTGACACCTGAGCCCGTAGCTGCGCCGTAGTCCGTCCGTGCCACCCCTGGGCCAGCCAGAGCCAACCGGGAGACGCCACGCAGAGGGGTCTTGGCGGCTTGCTTGCTCTGCCTCTGCTCGCCACCTCGCCAGCCAGTGCCCATGCCGCGGATGGCCAAGCTGCTGCTCAAGCTGCAGGAGGCGGCGGCAGCGGCGGACAGGAGGCACGGCCCCGGCCCCATCCGGCGCCACCCGCTCGTGCCCCGCCACGCGCCCGCCGCCACCAGATTCGTGCCCTCCTGCCGCGCCCTCTGCCTCCTCGCCCTCGCGGCCGCCTCCACCACGCTCGCGCTGGCGCTTACGCTCCAGAATCACCGCCTCGGCCCCGCCGACCTTTCCTCCTCCTCCTCCTCCGCCATCTCGCCACGGTAAGCGTCCCGTTCCCGACGCACCCCCCCCCCCCCCCCCCCCCCCCCCCGCTACCATGCTGCTGCTGCGCTCCACTCAGTCACCACTCACGCGCGCTCTCCCGTTCCATTTCCAAATGCCCACCCGCAGCGGCGGCGGCTTCGCGGTGGTGATCAACACGTGGAGGCGCCCGGCGCTGCTGCGGAGGTCCGTGACGCACTACGCCGCCTGCGGGGGCGTCGACGCCGTCCACGTGGTGTGGAGCGAGCCGCGGCCGCCGCCGCCGCTGCCGGAGACCCTGCGCGGGGGCGTCCTCGGCGGCCTCAACGGCACCCGTCGCGGCGCTGGCGTGCGATTCGAGATCAACGAGGCCGACAGCCTCAACAACAGGTTCAGGCCCATCCGGGGGCTCGCGGCGGACGCCGTCTTCTCCGTCGACGACGACCTCATCGTCCCCTGCTCCACGCTGCGCTTCGCCTTCTCTGTTTGGCAGAGCGCGCCCTCCGCCATGGTCGGCTTCGTGCCGCGGATGCACTGGCTTACCAACCCGGTAATGTTTTGAATCGATTGGTTGGTGTAGTTCCAAGCGAGTACGTCATATTGGATTTGTATTCCAACATGAAAATTTTGTTTTGTCTGAATTTGAAAGTATCTATTTGTAGGTCTATGTTCAAATTTGAATTGCTGGTTTGACACAAATTAAATAGGAATAAGTTTGAAGTTTGCATGGACATATGAAGGATATATGTAAAAAAAAAAGGAGCATTTCTTAATTGGAGTTGTTTCTTCTGCAGAGAGGCAGTGAAGAGGAATACCGATATGGAAGCTGGTGGTCAGTTTGGTGGACAGGGACATACAGCATGGTTCTTTCCAAAGCAAGTTTCTTCCACAAGAAGTACTTGGACATGTATACCAACCAAATGCTACCGTCCATTCGCAAATATGTGAATGAGAACAGGTGCAACTCCTACCTCTCTGGTTCACCATTTCTAGAAAAATTGCCTTCGGTTATGTTATTGGGTCCTATGTTATTATGGTGCTGTCAGCGATTGGCATGTGTAGTGTAGCACTCCATGGATCTTACTCTTTCGCTACCCTAACGCTTGGCAGGAACTGTGAGGATATTGCAATGTCTTTTCTTGTTGCAAATGCTACTGGAGCTCCACCTGTATGGGTGCAAGGTCAGTGAGCACTGAGCGCCCTTTTCATCAAGAAGTAAAGTTTTTTTTTCTTCAAAAAACGGCAAGAGAGTTGCCGAATTAGCTGAATTTGTCTACTTCTTGCATCGATAAATTTCATCTTTGGAGAGTGTGTTTAAGTTAATGGATATTAGTTAAAACATAGTTAGATAGTCTGTGTTAGTCTTTTTTTGTTGTTTGCCCGTGACAAAGTTTATCAGCCACTGTAGGGTCTTGGGACCTTATCCTTCGTTTGGATTCAGAGGGACAATGACCTTTCATACTATTTTACTTACAATTAGGAGGACTGTGTAGTTTTTATATTGCTTGGCTGTAGTGAAATTTAACAATTGATGAAGCCACTGCCACTTTCATAATTTCCTGAATTTCCCACCTTCTAGCATAAGGAAGTTACTGTAGCTTGTCTGAAACTTCATTGGTCTTTTTCTGCTTGGCCGTTACTTGAATTGACAGCAACCTTGTGTAGCAATTGAATAATCCTCTGCCAAAAAAAAGGATTGGCTTGGCATCAACATAGAAACAGAACAACTAGCCATATTGACTATTGAGATAGCAGATAGCACATATGCTATCAGTGGCGGAGGGAAGGCGGCGAGGGAGGGGGGACCCCTAAGTTAGTGTAATTTCCATTGAAATTTTTTAAATTGGATCATTTTTTATGAAATTTGCACTGGTGTCCCCTCCCTCTAACAAAATTCGCGTTTCTGGCTCCACCGCTATATGCTATCCAACCTGTTATTGGTTTCATTCAGGAGTATCTTTCTCACATCCATGTCCTTGATATCACCGCAGGAAGGATATTTGAGATTGGATCGAGCGGCATCAGCAGTTTGAAAGGCCATGGCTTGCAGAGATCAAGATGTCTCAACGCGTTCGCTGCCATGTACGGCCATATGCCCCTCGTAGCCACCACAGTCAAGGCTGTGGACAGCCGCAAGAGCTGGTTCTGGTGATATATGTGCCTCTTGTAGTCTTGTTTGCCTCTCTTTTATCTCCTCTTTTTTCTCTTTTTCCTTAGGTGCGTCCTAGCCATATTAAAGGCTAGTGTGTATGTGCATAATTCATCCGCACCTAAGAACACAGGCTATATATTGTACACATGAAATTCAAACATAGTGATTATATTCATATTATTGATGGAGTTAGTTACTATAGTTATCTATTTGCAAGGAGATTTTTTATGTATGTATGTATGACATTAATTAATTGACAGTGAAATTTATGGGGTGGTGGTGGACTATGTTGTGCCACTTTGCCTGCCAACTAAGACCCTGATGTTGTTCAGTGTTCGGTGCTTGCCTGTTGCCTCTGAGCTAACCAAGCTAACTTTTATGTGGCTGTGACGGCCGAAACAAGATAGTGAGGATAAGGGGACTCTTTTCGTTGGGCCAGCGCTGCATGCTTCCTTGGGGCTTTTTGTCCACAGCCTCTAGCGCCTGCTTCTCCCCTCTGCCTCTTGCTGCGTCTGCTGCTGCTTCCTGTGCCGATCACACGATGGTGTCCATTGTCACCGAGGCATGGGCGCTCGCCGGATGCGGCCCGGCGTCCAAGGCTGCGTCGGTGGCGACGCAAGAGTTGCCGGTGCAGCAGCAGCATCCTGCTGCTGCAGCAGCAGGGAAGACCAAGAAGAGAGCCGTGTCGTTCAGAGGCGTCAGCAGCGGCGGTGGTCAGGACCACCGGCGTGAGGCCGCCGCCGTCGTCGGCCGGCGGCGCGGCCTCGCGTCATGCGCGCTCGCCGCACTCGCCGCCTCGTTCTCCCCGCTCGCCGCCGACCGTGCCGCGCGGGCCCTCGTCCTCGAGGAGGACGACGACATCGAGCTCCTGGAGCGCGTGAAGGAGGACAGGAAGAAGCGGCTGCAGAAGCAAGGCGTCATCAGCTCCTCTGGCACCGAGACCGGTCAGTCTCAGTCAGTCAGTGCACACTCTGTTCATCTCATGCAGTTGCTCTCTTTCTTTCTTTCTCCCTTTATTTATGATGAAACAAGACGATCTCTGAAGCTTTGCTCCAGCAGTAACAATGCTGTAGTTTGATCTACAAAAACAACAGGATATTTGCAGGACCTCATCTACAAGCTGAGCAAAGTTGGGCAGGCCATTGACAAGGATGATCTCCCAGCCGCAAGCAGCGTGCTGGGACCAAGTTCAGACGCCCAGTGGGTGCAGAACATCAATGTGGCTTTCTCCAAGGTTCTTCCTCTCAACCCATTCTTACTTAGCTCAGCTCAGTTGCTTCTCTTCTACACCAACATTCTTTTCATCTGTTTCGACCTGTGTGTATATAACAACAGTTCAGCTCAAGCCCAGAGGAGAGGAACGTTGTTGACAGCTTCAACAGCTCACTGGCCACATTGTTTACATCAGGTACATCTGCAGAAGGTCTACGGCTCTTTTCTGAACTTTTCATCTTCCAGTGATCCATCCATGCTTTGTGCCAGTATGAATGAATCTGACAGGTTTCATGGATCCTCTGGTTTCAGTGAACAAGCTCGACGCTGAATCCTCCAAGTCGGCGTTCGTGTCGTCTGCAACGGCGTTGGAGAAATGGATAGCGTTAGCCGGACTGGGTGGCCAGCTCAAAGGCTACTGATGTGAGGGAAGCACCGGCTGTTGTATGTATGGATCCAGCATTTGTGAATCTCCTAAAGACGGTACCGTAACCGATAACTGAATTCAGATAAGCTTGCTAGAACAACACAGCAGCATTCTGATCAATCAAGAAACTGGGATTATTTTTGAGACTGTTATTACCGTAATAGGAAATGAAGTTGTCTTGTATTTTGTTGTCCGGTGTTACTTTTGAAATTCCAACAAGCAGCTGATGGCGAGTTTTCTTATCCAAAACTTGCTGCCCAGATTCTTAACACTGGAGAGATAGCGGTGCTGCTCGTTGTAGTACAGTAATAGCACACAGGAAGTCTGGTCCAAAACAAAACGTAGCGACTGCCAGCAGCAAGATTCAGAAACCAACTATACATCCAAAAGTCCAGCACAACAAGGTCTCAAAATACAAGCAGTGTCACTTCATGTGCGGACAGCAGCAACTAAGAGGGAAAGGGTTCTAAAAAAACAAATATGAGTGAAAACGTGAAAACTAAGGCTCCATTCGCTGGTCTAAAATTTAGCTCTGGCTGAAAAACACTGTTCCGGTTAAATTGTTGTGAAAGAAAAATACTATTCCAGCTGAAAAAAGAAACCAAACAAGCTAAATATAGGTAAGCCGAACATGACCTAAAAACATAACAGGCAGGCACCAATTTCTGTGCCACTAATATAATATGTTAAAGCCTCTTAAGCGTCCCCAACAAGAAACTCATAGCTAGCTATTTGATTACGTGGAGGAGAGAGACCACCAGAAAGTTTGGTTGCTGCCGACAAGTTCATCGCCCAGCTCGCACGTTCCCGGTGATTTTTCTGTCTCTGGCTCGGTGGGCCACTCCTGTCTATGTTGTCGGGCTGATAATTTTTTCATTTGTTTATTCACACTCGCCTAGCGATTTGTTTCCCCTCATTGAGGACGCCCTTATCTGCCTTCTATACTGTAGTCATTGCGCAGAATTTCATATAAGCTAAAGAAATCATCCATAGCAACGCAGGAGCATATTTACTCATTCACAATAAAATATAAAAAATAAATGGTCCATAAATCTGAATAAATGTTTATTGGATGAAACAAAAAATTCCCTTAAAAATATATAATTAACGTCTACTCATGATATCTTGAAAACTAAAAATATAATATTTTTTCTTACGTTACAACGCACAGGCAACCTGCTAGTTAACTAAGAAGCCTATTTGTCGCGATAATCCAGCACACGTTGCAATCCCACAGGAATTTTCTTGCCACCTGACGAAACTCCAATGGGCGGTGGATAAGGAATTGGTATCCCACTGCCTCCTCAATCCGAGCTGATATTTGATTTGATTCTCCCTCGTCAAACACTTCTTCACCCATCTGCAACTTCCTCTAGAGGAAACAGGATTCACAAAACAGAAAAGTTAGAACAATATGAAGTAGAAAAAAATAAAAGGGGCGAAGTGCAGCTGTAACAATGACATGGATGATCACTCTAATGCTAAAAATCTTATTATCGGTGCAGAAAATGATCAACACGTAAATATTTGTAGTTTTGTTGTACGTTGTGATCGGAGGTGGCCTAACACTCAATGACACAGGGTTTATACTGGTTCAGGCAACGTGCCCTACGTCCAGTTTGAGTCGATCGGTGACTTTATTCCTAAGGCCAGGTGCTCGAAATTTGCTGTGGGGTTACAAACGGAAGGGAGAAAGATAGGGGCTACAAGAGGTCCGGTCGGACTCTGGTATGAAGGGCCGAGAGTGACGGAAGCCCTGCTATGTGCTAAGTGTTCGAGCGTGTGCTTGTGGTTTGAACCTGATGGTTCTGTTGTTGTGTACTAGTAAACTGATCGACCCTCCTCTTTGGGAGAGAGTGCATCCCCTTTTTATAGATGAAGGGGATGGCCTTACAAGTGAGAGAAAGAGAGTACGTATGCTGCTAAGTCTTGATGCCCACGTCGGCGGGTACAAGATGATGGTAGACGTCCACAATACTGTTTAGTGTCAGATGCACGTGGGAGGTTGCGTCGTCTTCTTCAGGTATGGCAGACGCCAGTGCCTGCCACACTGTTGATACCCAGAGGCTTGCAAGGGGTTTTACCATGTTCGCCTGGTACGATAAATACCGGCGCCCACAACACTGTTGATGCCTCAGAGGCACGTGGGGGAGCCTTAGCGTATTTGTCTGGTATGGGAGTTGATGACGCCCACAACACTGTAGAGGAAAATGTCAGCGCCTACAACACTACTTGGGTTCTGTCATGCCAGGGAGGTCGCAGGGTACTGTCCTGCAGGTGTATAGGGTATGGTCCTTGGTATTGCGGTTTGACTTGAGTGCCCTGTCTTACTTTCTTCGTCCGTTTCCTGTTCCTTACCGAGCGGACGTCCCCGATCGATCAGTCCCAGTCGGCTCTGATTGCGCCAGTCGGAGAGGAGCTGTAAGCAGGGGTTTGAATCATTCCCGGTCGAAGAAGCGGGTCGGAGTCGGAAGTGGTGCTTCGCCGGGCCTTCCGGTCAGAGAGGCCGTCCGGAGGCGGGCCGGAGTTGGAAGCGAGGCCTTCTGGTCGGAGAGGCGGGCCAGAGTCAGAAGCGGGTCCCGTTCCTCCTCGGCCAGGCCTTCCGGTCGGAGAGTGGATTGTCCTTCTGGCCTGTTGTTTAGGTGTTTGGGCCGGCCCAAGAGTTGTGCATCGTTCACAACGTTGTCTATTAGGCCGAGCCTTTGCTGGAAAGTCGGTCCATGAGGGACCCCGGATTTATGAACCCAACAGGAGCCCCCGAGCCCCCGGGTGATTCAGGTAGAATCGTTTGGAGGATTTTTGTCTTGACGGTGGGTGCGTGCGAGCGCACCCGTAGGTGTAGCCTCCGAGCCCCCAGGCGATTCAGGTAGAATCATCTGAGGGGGTTTCGTGTTTGCCAGTGGAGGAAGCTTTGTTTTGTCAGTGGGTGCGCGCGAGCGCACCTGTGGGTGTAGCCCCTGAGCCCCCGGACGATTCGGGCAGAATCGCCTGGGAGGTTCTTTGTCAGCGGGTGTGTGTGCATTTTAGTTGAGACAGAGTCGTCAACCAAGGTGTCGTGTGCAACTGAGGTGGTTTTTTAGGGATCGGGCGAGACAGAGCTCGCGGATCCTGGCGTCGAGCGCAGCCGAGGGATCGGTCAAGGCGGACATGCGGACCCGTCGTGCGTTGCTGAGGAAGTTGTTTTAGGGATCGAGCGAGACGGAGCTCGCGGATCCTAGCGTCGATGTAGCCCGCGTAGCCGAGGGAGTTAGTTTAGGGATCGGGCGAGACGGAGCTCGCAGATCCTGGCGTCGGTGCCGCCCGAGCAGCCGAGGCAGTTAGTTTAGGGATCGGGTGAGACAGAGCTCGTAGATCCTGGCATCGGTGCAGCCCATGCAGCCGAGGTAGTTAGTTTAGGGATCGAGCGAGATGGAGCTCGTGGATCTTGACATCTGTGCAGCCCATGCAGCCGAGGCAGTTAGTTTAGGGATCGGCCGAGACGGAGCTCGCAGATCCTGGTGTCGGTATAGCTCGCGCAGCCGAGGCAGTTAGTTTAGGGATTAGGCGAGATGGAGCTCGCAGATCCTGGAGTCGGTGCAGCCCGCGCAGCCTAGGCAGTTGAAAGGACCTAGGATGCCGCCTAGAGGGGGGGTGAATAGGCGTTTCTGAAAATTAACACCTTTAAATGCGGAAACAATTAGAAAGGGGAGTTTCCAAAATGGAAACTCCAAATTAAGAGTACTACCACCCCTCACAAGTTAGTCACAAAGTAAACAAGGTATAAAGAATATATCTAGAAGCTACAACCCTGCAACACCAAGTTAAAACAGAGAATAAATATTTTTAGTGGATGCAGGAAATACCGGACGTGTCCGGTATACACGATTTCTGCGGATCGGCCCCGAACTTGCTCCTTTCGATTTCTATCTTCAAACCAAACTGCAGGCACCTAATGGAGATGACAATATACACAGAGAACCTGCAGAACAGCTAGAGCAACACAAATATCAAATGAAATGCGAATTAAGACACGATATTTGTTTTACCGAAGTTCGGACTCGTTTGAGTCCTACTCTCCGTTGAGGGGGCTGCGGGCGACCCAGCGAAGGTCAGCCCTAGAGGATACCACGAAGGTCACTCTAGCCGGAGTCTTTTCCAACTCCTTTTCCTCCTTCCACTAAATGATTCCGAGGCGGCGGAATCGACCATTACAAACTTTCCGAAGCAACCACAATCTCTCGGTTGCTCTCCGGCGATGCCTAGCCGTCTAGGACCGAAGAGTCCAAGAGTAACAAATGCGAATCATGAGATTTGACAATATGCACAAGTGCTCAAGTGGTGGCTTGCTCTCTTTTTCAAATTCTTTCTCAACCCACAAATTGATTTTGCAATTGGGATCACACACTCACTAAGAGAGGGTTTAGGAGAGTTGGCAAGGCTCAAAAACGTGTGTCTATCTCAGCAGAATCAGCAGCCTCCAAAGGTGGAGGCTTGGGGGTATTTATAGCCCCCTTGAAAAACTAGCTGTTTTATAGCCGTTGCAATACCGGACACGTCCGGTATGCATACCGGACACGTCCGGTATGACTCGCACTGCGCCAACGGTAACTAAGTTACAGTGATGTTGTGAGGCGTCGGAACTCCCGAAGAATGCCGGGACTTCCGACCGTCGGAACTCCCGACTAAAGTCGGAACCCCCGACCCTCAGTAATTTGAAAAACATGTAACTGAGTTAAGGTTAGTGAGGTGTCAGAACTCCCGACATATGTCGGAACTCCCGACCGTTGGAACTCCTGACTTACGTCGGAACTCCCGACCCTCACGGCTTTTGAAAACTAGCCGTTGGCTTCTGGTCATCCATACCGAACACGTCCGGTATGCATACCGGACATGTCCGGTATGACCAGGACAGTGAACCCTCCAAGTCAGTTAAAGTGCGACACGTCGGAACTCCCGACCCATGCCGGGACTCCCGACCGTCGGAACTCCCGACCTACGTCGAAACTCCCGACTAACCAACCCGAGAACAACAATTTTACAGCTGCTGGACAAATACCGGACACGTCCGGTATGAATACCGGACACGTCCGGTATTGCCAGACCAGCAACAAATCAGTTAGCTCTTTTGTCTCTCAAATACTCAAAACTCACATGGGTTGGCTTGAGCACTTATGAAACATTATCTATCAACATGATGCATCCCTCTTAATAGTACGGCATACCTATTAAACTCAAGATAAACGGAAATATGAATTTGTACCACTTGAGTTGTTCTTTTTGAATTGATGCCGTCCCTTCCAATCTTCATCAAGTAAGGGTGCTAACATGTTGATGTTGATCTTTTCACTTGAGCATGGCGTTCAGTACGATCACCGCTTCCAGACAGCCTTTCACTTGGACTTCTACTCCAGTGTGATTCTTACCAGGAACCCAGTAATTGCCAGGTCTCAGTGGATTGACTGGCAATATATTAGAGAGTTGCAGAAGGCCTCAGTTGATCATGCTATTGCCATCTGCCAGAGCACAGGAGTTTATGAGATCATGGAGTTCCAGCATGACTGGAACACAGAGGTAGTAGCTCAATTCTATGCTACTCTGTTCGTTGAGGATGATGAGAGGCGGATGCACTGGATGCTTGAGGGCCAGTGGTACAGTGTTGACTATGATGTATTTGCCGCCCACCTTGGCTTCTCTGAGGATGATCTCCAGAGGGACAGGATCCACACCGAGCAGGTGTTACCCCCTGAGCAGCTCGCATATATGTATCCTCCTGGTGGTGAGAGAGGAGCTATGGGGAAGGTTCTAGGTCTTCACCCTACCTATAGGTACCTGGACAGGATGTTCAGGAAGACTATTGACTGCAAGGGTGGAGACAAGGGCACCATTGCTGATTACTCCAGGAACCTACTCCACAGGATGGCACCTGATGCTCGGCCCTTCAGCGTGTTTGACTTTATTTGGTCCGAGATCAGGAGTGTTGGAGAGAGGCCTCTCAAGGGCTGTGGTTTTGCTCCTTATATCATGCATATGATTGAGCAGGTGACAGGGCACACATTTGAGTATGATAAGATTCACAAGGCCCTGAAGATTATTGCAGATTTGCCTGAGACAGGGTTACCTCCAGCAGGACTAGGAGGAGCAGCAGCAGCACCAGAGGCAGATGCACCTAGGAGTGGTGCACCAGCAGGAGCTTCACCTTCACCACGTGCTCCTTCATGTTCTACTTCATGCCGTGGTAGTCCTCCTTCGCCTATCCGCAGGCTTTTCAGCTCCATATTTGGGATGTGCCGTGACATCCAGACTAGGCAGCAGAAGGAGAGGGAGGCTAGGAGGAAGGACACTCGGACTTTGAAGCAAATTGCTTCTAATCTTGAGCTTGATCCTCCTAGGTCTCCTCTATCAGATGAGGCAGCTAGTGAGCCTGAGACTGAGGAGCAGCAGCAGGCTAGATATGATAGAGAGTATGTTGAGTTCATACAGCGACAGCAGCAGCAGCAGGCACCTGAGCACCCTGACACTCTACCACTTTAGGCTCGTGTGCCTACTCACTCTTAGCCACGTCCCAGCACTGCAGATGACTATGCTACAGATTGGTGGAGTGACCTGACAGGTGGTGGTGGCTTCTACGGGTCTGGTGGCTATGACGCGTCTGGTGCGGGTGGTTCTCATCTAGCCGGTGTTGCACGCTCAGATGATGAGGATGCTGGTCGAGATGATGATGATGATGAGTGATCTCAGCTTTCCATGACAGCTTGTAGCCCCTTTGTCCTTAGTATGTCATTGTTGGACCTTTGTGGTGATAGATGACAAAGGGGGAGAGAGACTGATTAAAGCTTCAGGATAGTTTCATTTGCTTATCTTTGTACCTGAAGATATGTACTGCAGGCTGTAGTTTGTTTTTGTGCTTCATTGATGTATCTTGGATTTGAGATAGATTGTATCATGTGAGAGATGAGACTTATGCTTTAATCTGTGTATCTCTTGAGACATGATCTTTATCTATATATATCAGTGGTTTCTGGACTTGAGAAAATTTGTAATGAGTGCTATGTGTGAATTACATGTGTCATATTTATTTTCATAAGGACTATGCATGCTAGAATGAAAATATTTGATGTGATGCCTTTATATTTATTCTTGTATGATATATCTTGTCATATGCATCACGGTTTCTCTTTGTCACACACACATGCACTCCACGGATGCAATGATTTAGGGGGAGTCTCCTATTTATTTTAGTATGTGCAATTGACATTTGAGGTCACTTTGTGAATTCTAATCATAAGCACATATTAAGGGGGAGCCTCTCATAAATCATTGAACCCAAAAGTTTAAATGTTTATATCATTTTGTAAGCTTTAATCAAGTTATCATCAATCACCAAAAAGGGGGAGATTGAAAGTGCATCTAGCCCTTTAGTGGGTTTTGGATGATTGAATGACAACGTGATTAAAGGACTAACCCGTTTGCTAAGTGTGAACAGGTAATAGGTTATCTCACAGGTACTTAATGAAAGCCAAAATGATGTGTTGTTGTATAAACAATCTAGTTCAAGCACAAGACAACAATGCAAATGGAATTCATGAGAAGGCTTATTTTTTGTGGGATTTCCATGTACTATGTGAAAGCAAGCTCATGATTATTAGTTAATGAGACATAAGGGATTGCATATGGAATGGTCTCATATTTGAAGCTTGCTAAATTAAAATGAAAAAGATAACAATACATATGAATGGATGATTCAACACAAGATGTGACTTGATGGCTTGAGATGGTGAAGATAGCAAGGAAAGGCTTCGAGATATTAAGCAAGGGTGAAGGGCAAGCGACGGCTTGGCGGCCGAAGAACCTAGCTAGGGTGAAGAAGAAAGTACTTGCATTTAGTTGAGGTACTAATCAAGCTAAGATGGTCATATTGATGTGAAGAATCAAATCTATAATGAAGTATTTGATAGAAGTGACTTGATACATTTGGGATTATTCAAACTTGATGAATGGAATCAAGTCACATGCTCAAGATGGCCATGCTCAAGTGAAAAGATCAACATCAACATGTTAGCACCCTTACTTGATTAGTACCTCAACTAAATGCAAGTACTTTCTTCTTCACCCTAGCTAGGTTCTTCGGCCGCCAAGCCGTCGCTTGCCCTTCACCCTTGCTTAGTACCTCGAAGCCTTTCCTTGCTATCTTCACCATCTCAAGCCATCAAGTCACATCTTGTGTTGAATCATCCATTCATATGTATTGTTATCTTTTTCATTTTAATTTAGCAAGCTTCAAATATGAGACCATTCCATATGCAATCCCTTATGTCTCATTAACTAATAATCATGAGCTTGCTTTCACATAGTACATGGAAATCCCACAAGAAATAAGCCTTCTCATGAATTCCATTTGCATTGTTGTCTTGTGCTTGAACTAGATTGTTTATACAACAACACATCATTTTGGCTTTCATTAAGTACCTGTGAGATAACCTATTACCTGTTCACACTTAGCAAACGGGTTAGTCCTTTAATCACGTTGTCATTCAATCATCCAAAACCCACTAAAGGGCTAGATGCACTTTCAGCAGTTTTAGGTGTCTTGAGCCCCTGAGCCCCGTTGGGCTTAGTAGGGCTTAGTTTGAGTTTTGTGCGTTATCCCATCCTCGGTTTCTCACAACCGGAGGGGCTGAGCTAACGTCGCTTGCCTGATGGTTCGGGCTCGAGTGGCGCGCTCGGTGAGCTCGCTAACGGGTATGATCGAGTGAAATCCAGGTCCATCGTTCGTGATGGGGTCGGCATAGCCCTCTTCTGACATTCCACTGCTCCTTAACCTGCAACTCGGTAGATGTATGGGTTGTTCCGGAGACCGACCCGGGTGGCCCGCTGGCCTCCTCTCGATGGAGATTCTGTGGGTTTGGCAGAGGTTTATGATTGAACGAGAAGGTTGAGATGACCCTATCCGCTTTGGGGCGGACTGGGCGAGGGCCGCTCGAGGCTCATCTACGTTTTCTCCCCTGACTTTGTTTGACACGAGGTGGCCTCGAGCCCTTCGTGGGCCAGCCTTCGAACCCCGGTCGGTTGTTGCTCATGTTTGAATGAGGCAACTGCCGCTTCGTGATGCCACACGGAGCGTTGTGATGCTTTTAACCGCATATGCGATGCCTTAGCACCCGAGCCCCCAGACGATTCGGATAGAATCATCCGGGAGGTGCGGGCGTATGAAATGAATGCGTGTATGGATGTACGAATGATTATATAAAGAAATAGTGGGGGTTTGGTAATGTTACCTTGATGACTCGAGTGATGGGGTTTAAAGAGCTCCAATTGGAAATGTTCGACCGGGATCCATGCTCGTCATTCGTGACGGAGTCGGCATGGCCCACATGGGGCGTTCCTTTGCTCCTTACCTGTCTCTCAGTGTTTTCCTGATCCGTTCGATTGACTTTAGGAAGCTCGACGGTCTCTCTTGGATGGAGATCCTATAATTGGGCATTTCTAAGTCCTACCTGGGAAGGCGGAAGGTCGCCTGCGCGTGGTGGCGCCTTGGTTCTTACGCCCGATGTGTGGTAGTGGTGGGCCATACCCAGGCCACGTCCTGTCTGACCAGGCATTGTACCATTGGTCAGTGTGCGTCCCATCGGTCAGGGCGTGTCCCATTGTTTCCCATCCGCATTGAATGGGTGAAGGGAGAAAGTTTTTCGCTCCGATCCTTTGCCCTTCTTCAGCTGCTGCATTTCCTCCTTAAATAGGGGAAGGGATAGGGCTTCTCGTCGTAGTTTTTGCCTATTCTCCAACTATTGCCTCTCCTCTTTTTTCCTTCTCACCAAGAGTGCCTGTATGCCACGGTGGTTCCTAAGTGAAAGAGAGGGTAAGCGAGGGGGAGAATTCATAGATCCCTCCGTGAATCCAAAGCGCAATGTCGAGCTGGAGGCTACCCGAGGCGGTGCTAGCCGTCTTTTCCTGAGAAGGGGTAGCTTCCATCATCGGAGGTGGCGTGTTGGATTCATCTACAAGGCCTTTTTCAGGATGAAGCCATGCGTGGTGTAACAGAACCAACCAATTTATAAGAGCACAAGTACGAAAGCAATCACCGGAGTGATCGAACCGTCATACTTGAACCCATATAAACCCGGTAGTCAACTGAAACCACGAAGGATTTCAAACCAACTTGCACACAACCAAGATCACAGTGATTCAACATAACAAGCCACGTGTTACATCCATTTCATAAGTAGTTCATATAGTTATTACAACACGAGTTCATAAATAGAGGAAGCAAAGTAGTTTGAGACCCTCACACACACTTAGTTCAAATACAAGCTAGTTCCATAGTCATATCTAGCAAAAGCAACATGATAAGATAGCATAGACGATCATGCCCCATGATCTAGTCTTCATTCCCCGCAGGGTGGAGACAATACTTGTAGTAGCCGTTATAGAGCACGTCATCTGTAACAAGGGGGAATAAACCCTGAGTACAAGAATGTACTCAGCTAGACTTACCCGTCATAAACCAAAAATAAATGATACCAAGGAGTATGTAAGGCTTTATCAGTGGATCTTGCTAGACAACCTTTTTGCATAAAAGCTTGAGTAATCATTATCATTATTCACCTATACTAACAGTGACTTTTAGCCATTACCTACCATCTATATTAGCACCTATACTAATCAATCACTTAATTAAGTTGCAAACAATAATAACCATATCAGGTATTTCATGGCTCATTATCATTATCATCACCATCATCTAGCCATATCTTTAAATTTAGTGAATCTACATTGCCGCTGCTCAGTCAAGTTCTCACTATTCGGGAGAGACGGCGATTCAAATTGATTCCTATCTAGCTGGAGGGGTATTCTAAATACAAACCCTACTCCCCCCGTCAGGGTCGCAATCAAGTCACCTTTGGTACAACTCCGGAGTCGTGGGTCTGGACAATGCCGCATCCTTAAGGGCGACACTCTGCCAGGAAGTGCATGAAATTTTAAACACCTGACCCCTTGGACTCATACCAATGTCCCCAAGCACAGCCTTACTACCTCCAGAATGCGCATGACCCCCCGGTTCCCGGCCTGTGTCAAACTACTAGGCTTCGCGGTCGGAACGACTTATCTGGCCAGCTAAGTGTTAGGTTGTGTTCAACATGACATGAGGACATACAACGAATCGGTCCTTAAACGATACAGACGGGGATAGATCCACACCCAAGACCTCATTGCCTTGTTGCTTCTCTATCGACATCCCGCCCGGTCTCCATTCATTATTAACACATGGTTATTTCCACGATAGCAAATATAGCCAACCATGACCAGACATTATCCTAACTTGCAGGTGATAGGAAATCACCTGACTTTTATCGGTCTAAGCAAGGTTAAGCTTTGATTTGCTCCTAGACCTAAATAGGATTTAGGGTATGTTTATTGGACAAGGAATAGATATATATGCAACAAGTGTTTGTATCCAATTTCTATCACTTAATGCATCAACAAATAAAGATACTCAAAGTAACCATTTTTAAAACATAGGAGACTTAGAATGCTCTGGGGCTTGTCTTTCAGAAAAGATGAAGGTTGGTGATTGGGACACTCAAGAACTTCTTCGTTGGCTCCTTCAAGGGGGCCTGCACCTCCTGCTCCTGAGCTTGCTGCTGTTCCTCCGAGAGTCCTTGCTCGAATTCTAGAAGCGTGACTCTCTTCGGAACACCTATTGCATGCATATGCATAGTATAAGAATCATGCATACACAAGAGCTGGAAGGTGATGATGAAATGTGCAGTTATGTATAGATAGACGCATGAAAGACACGATGATACAAGATTAACACTTATTTTACTGAGTAGGTGCATATCTCTTCTAGATAACAAGAACTACACACTCATCAAGCTCTAACAACCTAAGATAAGGTTGTTCATCTTCAGTAAGAGGTCTAGCACCTACAACTAACAAGTTATGTTTATTAGCTTAGCATCTAAATCATCACATCAACTCATAGCAAGCAAACAAATTATTCACTGCAATCACAGAGTCAAGGCTGCAAACAGCAGCAACTAGTTTTACTCATAACTAGAGTTGTACTAATCCAAAAGACATGCAATAAGATAATCTAGAAAGCTTACGAAATTGTCTACAATTTATATTTAAACCTCTCAGCATGATTCCCAAGTTAATAAGGTCAAACATGCACATTTATCAAATCTGGTCCAGAAATTCCAGAGAGCTATAATTTCTGAAGGCCAACTTTGAACAGGCATACCTCAAAAACTATTTGGCCAAATACCATGAAAATTTAACACAAGCTAGTTAAGTGCGTTATATACAACTTTGTTTTAGACAAGATTCCTAGAAAATCTCATCTTCACCAGTTAATTTGCTTATCTCTAAAATCTGTCCAGAAACTCACCGCGAGTGAATTATAGTAAAAATAATATTTCATTACATACAAGAATAGTACTAAGAGCACTACCAATATTACTAACAGTTAACATACATCAAATGAACACTAGAAAACATAGTGGCCATTCCTAAATAACTTTCTTTCATGCCTTTATTAATTTATTTAGATACTTAGGTTAAATAATAAACACCTAGACAAAGTGTACAGAAAATTCTACAACAATTAAAGTAGCTTATACATGTCTCCAATAGACTACTGTATAAATTTCACTTCATTTGAACAATAATAACGTCCTACACAAAAATGACAAGCCAACAGGGCTTAAAAACCATAAATAGGAAACCCAAGTGAAATGTGTCAAACAATAGACAAAATATTTTTCTTAGCATTCTTAAGCTATCTGGACAACCTCCAATAAATTTCATGAGCATTGGATTCATAAATTAATTATTAAAATTCACTCAAGGATCACCTAATTATAAAAGGGAAATTAATAACTCAAAAAATATTCATGCAATGACTCTCGAATTTTTACCCGAGCTTCTACTCGTCAAGAACAGCTCACCATACAAATTTTATAATTTTTGGAGCATTGGAACTCAAGATATGAATTAAACAAGTTTGCATTCATTTAAAAACACATTTTAAGTTGTAATTTAATTCTTCTAGAAACTTTACTACAAGTGTTCATGTTATATTTTTACTAAATACTACACTTCATAAGGAACACAACAAATTTTGGTTCGCCAAAATTGGATCTCTAAAACTCCACTTATGATTTTCCAAATATGCATGCAAATCTGGAAATAAATGAACTTTCTTTTTCACTTTACAGTCTCTGACGCTTGGACCCACAAGTCAGTGGACCCCGCCGGTCAGTCTAACCAGAGCAGGGGACATCGTTGACTGCGAGGAATCTCGACGATGGTGAGGTCATCGGCGACGAGGAGGGTACCACCATGTCCGCCTCGACATCCCGCATCGAGTGACCTCCTAAACCTAAACTCTACCGGCCTCTTGGTGTGTCGGCCATGGCGACGGTGGCTCGGCCATGGCGCACGGCGGTGCTCCGATGAACCCTGGCTCTAGATGCCTGGCTAAGGTGTGCATAGGCTTCCTAGGACCATGTTGGACCTCCCTACGCTACTGCTACCGGCTGCGGTGAAGTGGTCGAGCGTGGCCGCGTGAGGCCACCGGCGGCGGCCATGGCGCGGCGGTGCGCGACCATGTTCCGGCTCGGTCGGACCGACATTGTTGGTAGCATCTTCACTTGAGCATCTACACATGATGGAGAAGACAAGCCAAGAGCTAGGGAAGGAGGAGAGGTGCAGTGATGTGCTGGCCACGGCGGACCGCGAGCGTGGCGGCGCTCCAGTGAGATTTGGCCAAGGCAGAGTCGGCAATGTCGCTCACCTAGGGCTTGGCTGGCTCAGCGAGAACATCATCGAGGTCCATGAGGTGCTAGCGGAGCTGTGGTTGGAGTGGTGCTGGTTGTGGTGCAGCAGCGAGCTCACGTGTGCTCGACGGAGCTCCACGGCATCGCTGCGGCTCGTTCTCTCCGCGGCGAGCGTGAACGCGAGCAGGGCGAGGCAAGGAAATGCAAATGAAGGCAGCGCTTGCTCTAGAGGATGTGTGGGGTTGAGGTGTCCGCGATGGCCAGACTTGTGGGGGCAGCACTGGCGTACGACCACCACTTGGCGAGGTCGGCCCAACGCCGCTCGGCCCTATCGACCTGAACCCGAACGCCATCAGAGCCGGCACCGAGTGACTGTCAGCGCGAATTGCTGATGTTCAAACTCCTAAACCGTGAAGCACTAACGCAAACCATCTAAACCAAAGTTGTAGACCTACATACCATCTACAACTTCCATTAAAGGATCAAGTTCTAATTCCCAATGGTTTGCTAGTAAAATCGTCCCAAAGTCGAGCCGATAAAACTGGAAATAAGAAAAAAGACTTAGAAAATTTTCTAAGTGTTGAATCAGCACCCAAATCTGCCTTGTGGGCCATGTTTGGGGTTGTTCCACACATTTTCATGACTTGGCCTCTAAACAAAGTTTGTTCCATATATAATTTTCTACAACTTTGCTTTAGGTTGCTCAGCCATGCAAAGCTTCTAACATGTAGTTCATAAAAAGGTCAACTAAACTCAACATGACTTAGGGGCTTAATTAGGTGAAGTAACCTTCATGAACAATGTTCCACTATGTACCCTAAGTATAGTTAAGGTGTTTTAGGTGATAATTAACCACACCACACATTGATCACACCAAAATCAAGCATCACATACATTGAAACAAGGAAAAACAAGTGAATTGCTACTTTTGTTTCAAAGTCATGCTTCATATAGTTCATGAGTTTGTTGCATAGTACTAACTAACCATGTTTCACTAAAGTATGTGACATGTTTCAAGAGTGAGTTGCACATGTTGCACTTGAGTGCTGCACACTATCCATTTCATAAAACAAACACACATGGAAAATAAACATATGTTGCAATGTTTCAAAAGCATATTCCAAACCATCTAAGCTCATGAATGGATGAATGAGGCTCATGTTTATGAAATGCAAGTGCAAATGTGGAAGCCAAACACTAGGGGTGTTACACATGGACTCTTTTTGGTGGATCTTCACCGGGCGAGCCTTATCAGAGGGGAAGTTGCCCAGAACCATGCTAGTGGAGGCTTTGGCGCCTGCAACCGTTGCGTTTGTCGAAGTCGAGGGAGCGAAACCGAGCGAGGTCCTTGAGGAACCTATTGCGCTCACCAAAGTCGAGGGAGCAGAACCAGGCGGGGCCCTTGCGGCGGTGGTTATGTCCGGCGGCATGTGCCCTAGCCTCTCCTTTGGCATCAGCTGATGTCGCTGAGTGGCCACAGTAGTATTTGGAGTACAAGTAGTCAGCAAATGTAATTGTTAAGTTTGTAGGGGAGCCCCTGTGTGAACAGTTTTTGTATCAATGAATACATTAGTTCTTTTTTGTGATAGAATCACTATTCGTTCCTTATTTTTTTATCCTAGTATAGCTTTGTTTTTTATCCTTTCTTTTTTGCACCTACCCATTCGTTCCGTAGGCCGCAGCTTTTAAGAACCTAGGCATGGCCCACGGGGCTTGGCTGCTCGTAACCGTAGGTCATGGTGGGGTGCGTTCGGTTGGGAGTAAGAACAAAGTCACGTAGGGTAATCAAAGGAATGGAATGTGCTTTCGTTCGGGGGTAAAGTTTTTACCATGTGATAGTAAAAAAGAGAGGTAGTATTTAGTATTGTACCCTCATGGAGCCCCCAAGTGACACAGGCTAAAAGTGTTTGGGCTAGGGTGCTTTATAGGAGCAAGTGTTGAATAAAAGTGGTAAGACCGAATTTAGCGAAAAAATGACGTAGTTGTTCAATGTTCCAAGTGTTGGTGAGAACGTTGCTGTTGTCGTCCTTCAGTCGGTAGGCGCCCGGTCGGATCACTCCAGTCACCGTATAGGGTCCTTCCCATGGTGGAGAGAGTTTGTGTCTTTCCTTAGTTGACTAGGTCCTCCGGAGCATGAGATCACCGACTTCGAGGATCCTCCCCCTGATCTTCCTTTCGTGGTACATGCGGAGAGTTTGTTGGTAGCGAATGGAGCAGATGATGGTCGTTTTGCGGGCCTCCTCGAGCAGGTTGACTGCGTCTTGCTGAGCCTCCATGGCTCGGTCGTGGTCGAAAGCCTTCACTCTTGGGGCGCCGTGGTCGAGGTCGGAGGGCAGCACTGCTTCAGCTTCATAGGCCAGGAAAAAGGGTGTGAACCCTGTGGATCAGTTTAGGGTCGTTCTCAAGCTCTAGAGGATCACTAGGACCTCTGCAACCCATCACCTAGCGTACTTGTTGAGTCAGTCAAAGATGCATGGCTTAAGTCCTTGGAGGACCATTCCATTAGCACGCTTGACCTGACCGTTAGTACATGGGTGTCCGACCGAGGCCTAGTCGATCCTAATGTTGTATCCATCACTGAAGTCTAGGAACTTCTTTCTGGTTAAGTTAGTCCCGTGGTCAGTGATGATGTAGTTAGGAACGTCGAACCGGTAGATGATGTCGAGGAAGAATTTGACCGCCTCTTTCGAGTGGATGTTGGTGATGGGCTTGGCCTCTATCCACTTAGTGAACTTGTCGACTGCTACGAGTAGGTGAGTGAAGCCGCTCGTGCCCTTTTTGAGGGGTCCTACCATGTCGAGGCCCCAGACCACAAATGGTCATGTGATGAGGATGGTTTGAAGCTCCTATGCAAGCAAATGAGTTTGCCGAGCATAGAACTGGAATCCCTCACACCTGCGGATGACCTCCTCTATATCTCATAGTGCGGTGGGCCAGTAAAAACCTTGGCGAAAGGCTTTTCTGACCAGTGACCTTGGGGCAGCATGATGTCCGCAAATCCCAGCATGGACCTCGAGGAGGAGCTGGTTCCCCTAGTTGGTGGGGATGCACTTCATGAGCACCCCCGATGGACTCCGTTTGTAGAGTTCATCACCGAGCATGATGAAGGTCTTGGCGCATCGAGCGATCTATCGGGCTTCAGTCCTTTTAGGTAGGAGAACCTCCTCGAGGAGGTAGGCAAGTAGCGGCGCTCGCCAGTCATTTTGATTGAGTGCCAATACGGAGACATCAGCGGGTGACATCATCATAGAGGTACTAGGGTCGAGGCCCTCGAGCGCCGGCTTAGCATCGGGGTTGGAGCCCCCGGGCGCTGGCTTGGCGTCCGGGTGTGTCTAGATCAGACCTTCTAGGACGTGAGCGGATGGCTCGTGGAGATCGTTGATGAAGATCCTGCTCGGAGACGGATCCTGTCTAGCGGCAAATTTTGCGAGAAAGTCGACGGCATCATTGTCCTTTTGGGGGACATGATGTAGTTTGATCCCCTGGAATTTGTCCTCGAGCTTGCGCACCTCCTGGTAGTATGCTGCCATGAGGGGGCTTTTGTATGAGGACTCCTTCATGACTTGGTCAACGACCAACTCCGAGTCACCACGAACGTAGAGTCACGTAGCGCCGAGCTCAATGGTGTAGCCCATTGATGAGGGCATGTAAGGTCCTAATGGCTAGAGAGGGGTGAATAGCCTATTAAAAATTTTTACAACAACACTTAACAAACTGGTTAGACAATTATTAGGCGAAGCAAGTGTTGTGCTAGCCTACTAAAATTGCAAGCCACCTACCACAATTCTAGTTTATATAGTTTCTATCCACACAATAGCTATGTCACTATACTAGGTTAGTGTGCTCTCAAAGGCTAACTAAAGAGCCACACTAACCAAACTAACAAGCTCTCACAACTAGCTACACTAAAGAGCTTGACAACTAGTTTGCGGTAATGTAAAGAGAGTGAGCAATTTGTTTATACCGCCGTGTCGAGGAAGGAGCCAATCAATCACAAGAATGAATACCAATAAAGACCAATCACCTCGTAATCAAATGATGAACACAATGATTTTTTACCGAGGTTCACTTGCTTGCCGGCAAGCTACTCCTCGTTGTGGCGATTCACTCACTTGGAGTTTCACGCGCTAATTGGCATCACACGCCAAACCCTCAATAGGGTGCTGCACAACCAACACAAGACGAGGATCACACAAGCCACGAGCAATTCACTAGAGTACCTTTTGGCTCTCCACCGGGGAAAGGCTAAGAACCCCTCATAATCACCACGATCGGAGCCGGAGACAATCACCAACCTCCGCCCGATGATCCACGCTACTCCAAGCCATCTAGGTGGCGGCAACCACCAAGAGTAACAAGCAAAACTCGCAGTGAAACACGAACACCAAGTGCCTCTAGATGCAAACACTCAAGCAATACACTTGGATTCACTCCCAATCTCACAAAGATGTTGAATCTATGATGGAGATGAGTGGGAGGGCTTTGGCTAAGCTCACAAGGTTGCTATGTCAATGTAAATGGCCAAGAGAGTGAGCTTGAGCCGGCCATGGGGCTTAAATAGAGAGCCCCCATGAATAGAGCCGTTGGGCTCCTCACTGCACTAAACACGGGGCGACCGGACGCTCTGGTCAGATTGACCGGATGCTGGACCCCAGCATCTGGTCGTGTGATGCACGCCACGTGTCTCCTCTCTTCAAATATTAAGCGCTCGATCCCAATGGTCAAGTGATGACCGGATGCGCTACTGTGAAGTGACCGGACGCTGGACCTCAGCGTCCGATCGTTTCTAGTAAGCATCCAGAAATGAGAAATCACGACCGGACGCGTCTGGTCATACTCGACCAGACACACCCAGCGTCCGGTCACACGACAACTCCCCTGTGCGCTGCCACATCAGTAGGACCGAATGCACCCCTCCAGCGTCCGGTCACTAAGTGACCCAGCGTCCGGTCAGAGACCGACGCCAGCGTCTTCGCTGCTTCTTCTGACCGGACACGCCGGTCCTACTAAGACTAGCGTCCAGTCACTTACAGTGACCTCCATCTTTTCTATACAGGTGGACACTCCGCCGGTGAAGTTTCTAACCCTTGCTCAAATGTGCCAACCACCAAGTGTATCACCTTGTGCACATGTGTGTTAGCATATTTTTCACAAACATTTTCAAGGGTGTTAGCACTCCACTAGATCCTAAATGCATATGCAATGAGTTAGAGCATCTAGTGGCACTTTGATAACCGCATTTTGATACGAGTTTCACCCCTCTTAATAGTATGGCTATCGATCATAAATGTGATCACACTCACTGAGTGTCTCGATCACCAAAAACAAAATGACTCCTACTATTTATACATTTGCCTTGAGCCTTTTGTTTTTCTCTTTCTTCTCTTCAAGTCCAAGCACTTGAACATCACCATGGCATCACCATCATCATGTCATGATCTTTATTTGCTTCACCACTTGGAATATTCTACCTATCTTATGATCACTTTGATAGACTAGGTTAGCACTTAGGGTTTCATCAATTCACCAAAACTAAACTAGAGCTTTCAGGGCCTCATATTTCGTGATGTTGTTTGAGGCTGACAAATGGAGGCAAATGGCATAGCGGAGCCTACTCCCGTCTGGGGAGATCAGAACCACTCCAGCCCCCGAGCCGGGCGCCATTATAAACCCATCGAAGTACATTGTCTAGTACTCGTGGGTGATGTTCGGGGTTGGTAGCTGCACCTCCGTCCATTCAGTGACAAAATCCGTGAGAGTCTAAGATTTAATAGCGGTACGGGGGATATACCTGATGTCATGGTCCATGAGTTCAAGTGCCCACTTGGAGATTCGTCCCACGGCATCGCGGTTGCAAATGATGTCCCCGAGCGGGTATAAAGTGATGACCGCGACTTCGTGGTGGGTGAAGTAGTGCAGGAGCTTTCAGGTCACCATCAGCATAGCGTACTGGACCTTGGGGTCAGTGAGTACCTCCTCAACAAAGTATATGGGCCACTGGACCTTAAGGTGGTGTCTCGGCTCCTCCCTTTCGACAACCAGGGCGGCTCTTACCACATGGTTGCTTGTCGCGACATAGAGGAGGAGGGGTTCTCCTCGTTCAGGAGCGACAAGGATTGGGGCCAACGTCAGTGATGCTTTGAGGCTCTCTAGAGCCTTCTGAGTTTCCTCAGTCCAGACGAAGGCGTCTGTCTTTTTGAGGAGCTTGTAGAGTGGCATCCCCGTTCGCCGAGCCAGGAGATGAATCGACTCAGGGCGGCCTAACAGCCGGTGAGCCTTTGTACACCCTTGACATTGCATATAGGGCCATTATGTTGGAGATGGTTGTGATCTTTTCAGGGTTGGCTTCGATGCCGTGCTTGGACACAATGTATCCTAGCAGCTTCCCCTTCGGAACCCCAAAAACACATTTCTCGGGATTCAATCTGATGTTGAACCTTTGGAGGTTTCCGAACGTTGCGGTCAAGTTTGCGATCAGGTCACAAGCTTGGGCCGTTTTGACCACTATGTCATCAACATAGATGGCGATTGTTGGTTTTGGCCGTTCGGCTTGATCAGGCTGATCGAGCAGGTCGATTTGGTCGGCGAAGCATTGCTGCATGCACCTTTGGTAGGTGGCACCAGCGTTCTTTAGGCCGAAAGGCATGGTTACGTAGCAGTATGAACCATATGAGGTGATGAATGAGGTTGCGAGCTGATCGGACTCTTTCATCATGATCTGGTGGTAGCCCGAGTAGACATCCAAAAAGGAGAGGATCTCAGAACCCGAGGTAGAGTCGACTATCTGGTCTATGCATGGCAAAGGAAAGTGATCCTTTGGACACGCTTTGTTGAGGCCAGTATAATCAATGCACATTCTTCATTTCTCGGTCTTCTTTTTAATAAGAACAGGATTGGCAAGCCAGTCGGAGTGGAATACCTCTCTGATGAATCTGGTTGCCAGGAGTTTGGCGATCTCTTCGCCTATGGCCCTATGCCTCTCATCATCGAAGCGATGTAGGCGTTGCTTAGCGGGCTTCAAGCCCAGGATGAGGCGTAGTGCGTGCTCAGCGACGTCCTGCGGTATGCCTGGCATGTCAGATGGCTTCCATGTGAAGACATCGTGATTGGCGTGTAGGAAGTCGATGAGCTCGCATTCCTATTTGGCCAAGAGCTAGGTCCCGATATGCACCATCTTGGTTGGGTCAGTGGGGTCGATTCCCACCGCCTTGGTTTCCTCGAGCGGGTGGAAGGCCGTCGAGGAGGTTGGTTTGTTGCAATCTAGGACTGCTGGGGTCGACGACTCCCCGAGCCGTGGGACCTCGAACAAGTTGATGACCGCGGTGGCAAGCTCAAAATGCTCGTGGTCGCACATGAAGGCGTGCGAGAAGGCGCTGCTCACGGTGATGATGCCATTCGGTCTTGGCATCTTCAACTTGAGGTAGGTGTAGTTGGGGATTGCCATGAATTTGGAGTAGCATGGCCGCCCCTAAGATGGCGTGGTAGGACCCTAGGAAGTCCACCACTTCGAAGGTGAGGACCTCCGAACGGAAGTTGGCTCGGTTGCCAAACGTGACGGGCAGGTCGATCTGCCCGAGTGGGTATGCCTGCGCTCTCAGGATCACCCCGTGGAAGGGAGAGCCTGCTAGGTGGAGTTTTGACAGGGGGATGCACATGGCATCGAGGGTGTCGACATAGAGGATGTTGAGACCACTGACTCCATCCATCAGCACCTTGGTGAGGCGCTTCTTGCGGATGATGGGGTCAACGACGAAAACCCTCTTGAGGTCTGCCCAGTCGCGGATGCTGTCATACGGGAGGAATTCGAGCCACGCCCGAACATGTTCCCCCACATAGATGGGGAGATATTAAATGATGGAAAGGTCATCATCCACCCCTCTAGCTCGGCAGGCGAGCTAGAAATCTTTGAGCCAAATACCAGGGTTCGTCTTCCCGGTGTACTTGGCGATGTTGGTGGGCGGTCGGAAGCGCTGTGGGAACGGCGCTCTCTGGATACGCTGGCCAAAGGCCCGTGGTCCTGGGCCCTCAGGGCTAAGACTTCGGTCGTCTGGCCAGCGACCATGCCTAGGGCGTGTTTCACCGCTCCCCTCGATGGTTCGGTCAGAACCCATGTCGCCTGCCCTCATTGTCGCCCGGTGGACGTCATCATCATGCCGGGCCTGATGCTAGTTGCTGATGATGCTGTGAGCGTCTTGGTGCGGACTGGGTTATTCGTGTACTAGCGGTCGGTGTAGAGCAGGCGCCAGGTTGGACCGTGGCGCAGCCGCTGCCTCCCGAGCCACGCTTGGTGGCTGTAGCGGTGAGCGAATGGAGTGATTCATCTAGCGTGTCCCCACTCCCTCAGTGGGGAGAGAGGGCACATGTCGAAGTCATGATGCGGAGCTTTCTGCCTGTTGAATGATGGTGGCTTCTACTAGCGCCCGGAGGTTTCGGTAGACCGCCCGCTCCTAGGGGTCGATGGGCTCGGGAAAGCCGCGTAGAAGCATTGCCGCAGCGACGATGTTCTGGCTAGCCTGAGCGAACTGTGGGGGGTCATTCCCCTCGTTCATGATGTCGCGCTGGACCTGGCAGGCGCGACCCCAGGCGCCGCCCGATGGGTCATACGCATGGGGCGCAACGTGCTGCACCGAGCGCGCTGGCGCAGGCGGCGACTAGTTCTGTCGCCGTCGTCGTAGCTCCTCGGCGTGCTCTTGTGCAAGCGCGAGGCCCCCCGCACGTGGGTCCAGAGGGGTGTAAGTCTGCAGACTCCGCAACTATCGGTGGCTACCCCGTAGCGTCCGCCATAGCACACTCCTGGGATGGTCGGTGGCTAGGTGCCATGTCGCCGATGCTGGAGCCGTCGCTCTCAACCTCGTCATGCAGGAGTTCGTGGAAAGTGGTGGGAGCATAGCTCACCATTCCCACGAATTCGGATGTGAGAGGGGGCGACGCCAGCGTCCTTCGGAGCCCCCGAGCGCACGCGTCCACGGGGGACGCGAGGCCGTAGGGGAACCGATCGTACGGTCCCTCCGGATAATCGGCGGGAGATAGTAAATAGAGAGTAAATAACAATATACACATTACTCACAACGGCGTTTGAGCAGAGAGTTTACTCAGAATGAAGCGTATGCGCCTCATCGTTGAAGTCGTCGTGTGTCCCGGAGCTGATGGAGGGCGCCCCTCCGATGGGCGCCGGAACAAATGCCTCCTCGTAGAGGTGTAGTACGCCGAGCCGGTCGGCGACGAAGTTTAGGCTTCCAAAGAGGAAGGCCTAGGATGGCTCGAAGATGGGTGGAACCCACATCCCAACAGGTGGGAGTACGGGAAACTCCAGTGAGCCGAAGCGAGTCATATCGCTTGAGCCCGCCATGGCGAAGGTGGTGGAAAAGTGGGCCATCCGATGACCAAAAAGTGTTGAACGTACAGCGTCTTCCCCATGGACGGCGCCAACTGTCGGTGCAGAAAGTGACTAACACGTAAATATTTATAGTTTTGCTGTACGTTGTGATCGGAGGTGGCCTAGCACTCAATGACATAGGGTTTATACTAGTTTAGGCAACGTGCCCTACGTCCAATTTAAGTCGGTCGGTGACTTTATTCCTGAGCCCATGTGCTTGAAGTTTGCTGTGGGGTTACAAACGGAAGAGAGAAAGATAGGGGCTACAAGAGGTCCAGTCGGACTCTGGTCTGAAGGACCGAGAGTGATGGGAGCCCCGCTATGTGCTAAGTGTTCGAGCGTGTGTTTGTGGTTTGAACCTGTTGGTTCTGTTGTTGTGTACTAGTGAACTGATCGATCCTCCTCTTTGGGAGAGAGCGCATCCCCTTTTTATAGATAAAGGGGATGGCCTTACAAGTGAGAGGGAGAGAGTACGTATGCTGCTAAGTCTTGCTGCCCACGCCGGCGGGTACAAGATGATGGTAGGCGCCCACAATATTGTTTAGTGTCAGATGCATGTGGGAGGTTATGTCGTCTTCTTCAGGTATGGCAGACGTCGGTGCCTGCCACACTGTTGATACCTAAAGACATGCAAGGGGTTTTACCATGTTCGCCTAGTACGGTAAATACCGGCGCCCACAACACTGTTGATGCCTCAGAGGCACGTGGGGGGAGCCTTACCGTATTTGTCTAGTATGGGAGTTGATGGCGCCCACAACACTGTAGGAGAAAATGTCGGCGCCTACAACACTGCTTGGGTTCTATCATGCTAGGGAGGTCGTAGGGTACTGTCATGCAGGTGTACATAGTAGGGTCCTTGGTATTACGGTTTGACTTGAGTGCCCTGCCTTACTTTCTCCGTTCGTTTTCTGGTCCTTACCGAGCGGATATCCCCGGTCGGTCGGTCCCAGTCGGCTCTGATTGCGCCAGTCGGAGAGGAGGTATAAGCAGGGGTTCAGCGCATTCCCGGTCGGAGAAGCGGGTCGGAGTCGGAAGTGGTGCTTTGGCCAGGTCTTCCGGTCGGAGAGGCCGTCCGGAGGCGGGCCGGAGTTGGAAGCGAGGCCTTCCGGTTGGAGAGGCTGGCCAGAGTCGGAAGCGGGCGCCGTTCTTCCTCGGCCAGGCCTTCCTGTCGGAGAGTGGATTGTCCTTCTGGCCTGTTATTTAGGTGTTTGGGTCGGCCCAAGAGTTGCGCGTCGTTCGCAACGTTGTCTGTTGGGCCGAGCCTTTGCTGGGAAGCCGGTCCATGAGGGACCCCGGGTTTATGAACCCGACACTTATACTTGTTAATTACTCCCTCCATCCTAAATTATAAGTCGTTCTAATATTCTTGGAGAGTCAAAGTCTAACATTTATGATACCAACTAAGCATCATTAAATTCTTCATCAATTATATTTTTATAGTACCTATTTGATGTCATAAATCTTTATAATTCTCTCTACAAGTTTGGTCAAACTTGAGATGCTTTGAGCCTCCAAAAAGTTAAAATGTCTTATGATTTGGAACCGAGAGAGTATGTCTGTTCTACTCTAGCAAAATTCTCATTTAACGATGAGATGAATGATCACAAATCCAAAAAGCCCTACACTTGTTAGTTATGTCTGTGCTACTCTAGCAAAATTCTCATGCTCTTTAATTTTCAGGATTGGCTTCTTTTTATTTTACAAATTTTTGCAACTGCAGCTGCTAATAAAGCTGAAATAAAACAGTAACAAAACTGATGGAAAATATTGTCCAAGCAGCCAATAGAACTGTGGATATGCTTACATCTTTCCCGTCACCACCATCACTTTCTAGAGTTACATGACTGCACCAGTTGGTTCTTCCCCATTCGCAAGGATTCCAACAAATTTGTCTAACTACTAGTTCAGACAAAAAACTAGTAACTACTAAAGTACAGCGGTAAGAAAGAAAGGTTGGAACTGTACACTTTTTATAAGTTGTGTTGCAGTTTGAAGAAGTCTAATTTCACAAGCAAATTATATGCACTGCACTTGTATAATTTCAACGTGCTTCTAATATTATGTCAATTTTCTACCGATTGACAAAAAACTATAACAGAAACGTACTACAGATTAAATCTAATTTTGAAGGCATTGTCATATCAAAATTATACAATTTATTTACAATAACAGATGGAGGTCATACCGGCCATCTTCTTCTCTAGGAAGTAGCTCTCATGTGGGTAGCGCAGATGCGTGCGTGAGGAAAAGGTTGGCTTCCTGAAGGAGGGAATTCGAACACAGAGAGGAGAAGTCCATTTTGAATGTTGGCGGAGAACTCATAATATCCTTGGATTTCCCACTTCTTATGCTCATCCTTATACTCAAACTCGGTAACGAAGATGTAGATGACATCTGGTTGCTTCCAGCTGATGACAGGACACCTGGGCGTGAGTCGCTGCAGCTTGGGGTCACCCTTGGCGATTGGAAGTTTGTCCAACAAGTCTGGGATGCACAAGGATGGCCCCTTCTCCCAGAACCAGTCTTGGGTCGTCAGGGGAAACCTGGATGTCGTGAGCATTGCCTTGTCGTCCATGCAGACGAAAACCACATGCTGAGGATCCACAGGGGACATGGAGCGTGAGTGCTCGGCCTCGCTCCGCCGGTCAGGTGTGATGGTACATTCCTCGGGCAACGGGATGAAGTGGAACACCAAGCAGTCATCATCTGCACTGCCGTCGGCGAGCCTGTGGATGCCATTGCAGACCAAGATCCCTGTTCAGAGGTCAACCCAGCAAAGAGCGGTGGTTCCAACTGCCAACACCATGTTTGCACGGAAGGAGTAGGCGGCGGCGGCGGCGGCGGCCGTGTCTTGGTGAGCGGGGAGGGGGAGGGGGAGGGGGAGCACCACCTCCTTCTGGATCCACTGGTCTGCAAGTGGGCCGGACCGCCGGAGCCAGTAGACCACCACATGAACAGAGTAGCCTTGTTTGAGAAGCCGCCGAGGTCGTCGTCTTTACGGCGGCGGAGGTAGAGCTCGACGAGGACGTATAGCCCATGTCTGCTCTGGTGTCGTAGGAATGTAGGATGCCGTTGCCGACCCCGGATCCAATGCTGCCGTGGGACTTGGTGGTAAAGCAGCTGGGAGGCAGCGGCGGGATGATGGCAATCGAGTTTGCGCAGCGCAGGTGTCGATCACCAGGTGACACCCTGTGGAAGATAAACCGGAGAGGTAGTTGCCGAAGTGGAGCGCGAGATAGCCGTCGTGACAGCTCGAGATGAAGCCGGTCATCGGATAACTCCGCAGGTGCCGGGCGACCAGGAGATGGCAAGCGTCAAAGGGGTCACGCCTGGGGGTGCGGGGAGCTCAGCAGGGAGACGTAGGTCGATGCCGTCCAGTACCTCGGGGTAGTTGCCGGAGGGGCTGAACGTCACCGGCTCCTTGTGCATCCTGCTGCCGCCGGAGCCGGAGGCTTTGCGCTCGCGCAGGATCGCGAACGCCGGCTCCTCGACCTCCGCCCGGTACCGCCTCATCTCTGTGTCGAGGGCGCTCTGTTCTTGGGCATCCCTCTGCCTTGTGCTGCTGCACGGCGGGAGGGCCTTGAGCACGGAGGCTACCCTCAGATCCAGAGGCTGGGCTCCCATCTCTTGGATCGTAGCGGTCTACCAGCACTTCCATGGCTGCTGCTGCTGCTGTTGCCAAGGATCGATCGATCGATGGAGACGGCGGGCGACGACTCAACTGGCTCTACCTAGATAGATTAGATTGATTTGCATGCAATCGTATAAATAGCTAGCGTTCTTATTCGGGATCGGTTTCGAGACGTACTCAGTATGAGATCCCGATTCATGGAAACTACCGATTTTGTATTTCTTTCTTTTATTGATCTCATTCTGATCTGATCCGTCGTAAAAAAAAATATTTTTTTTTATTGAATAATTACAAATCTAGAAGCTATTGTTGGCACCTCAGCTGACCATTGGGAAGACAGCGGCTAGATGTCTATTACATATCGGCCATCGGAGAACCGACAGATCCTTATCGGCTCCGCCGGAGAGCCGACAGATCCTTATCGGCTCCGCGCGGCCGATAGACGGCCGATAGGCATCCAGTCGGTTGCCGTACGACTGTACGAGCCAGCTTCTCCGGAGCTTGTCGGCTTCTGGACGGCCGATAGGCTTCCAGTCGGCTATCCTGTGGCCGAGAGGCTCGATTCCCACCTCTCATCAATCATTCTGCCAATTCAGATAGCAGGAAGCGGCATGTACAATAGTACAACTCATGGTCTAAATCTTGAATTCAGAATTAAGTTAATATTAATAAAATTAGTTTTACAAGCCAAGCGCGGAAATTAGCCAAATTAATGCTGATGCCAACAACGCCGCTCCTAATGTTTCTTACAGAAGCACGGCAACGGCACCATCAGAGAGCATGCTGGAAGACCCAACCCATTATGCGTTCTGATGGGCTAGACAACCCAAACCCAAAGTCTCAAACTATCACAATATAAGACGCGGAATCTAGAAAATAAACAGCTAGATCACAAGGTCCTCAAGTTCTTCATCAATGCAGATTTAACTGCCCATGAGCGTATGTACAAATGGCCCGTGCGCTGTACATGACCGCTCAACCTGCATAGGAAGAAAGCCAGTAAATACCAGAATGCATGTTTGTCGACAAGAGAAGACGCCACTAAGAGACAATGCAACTCAAATTAAGAGAAGATTCTCTAAGAGACCGCATCGACTAAATTCTTGGCGTAAACAGTGACCCCTAAAAGTACCACCCAAGAAAGTACTAATACAAATACCCTAACCACATTTGCCTGTTGAACAAATGCTTTTACTCTAGGGTCAACACGTGAAGATCGGAGAATGCAGTATATGCTGTATTCATGGGGTGGTTATGAGAAAAAGGAAGGAGGATGAATCACCTGTATGGTCTCCCCCTGTCGAATCGGAGAAATTTGTTTCAGGAGTGAGAAATGGTGTTATTTCTGGGGGGAAAAAAACCAAAACAAGACAAATAACATATACAGCAGAGGGGGAACACAAAAACAAGTAGGCACTCAAAATTCGGAAGAAAGAATTTAACAAATCTCACTGGAAGGTACCTGCACTTTGGTTGAAATCGTCTGCCAAGTCTGAAAAGATGAAGTTTTGGGGCATTTGGTTCAAGAAGCTAAATGATGATGATTCCATATCCAAGATCGAATCATTCAGTGGTTGCCCATTCAACTCTGAGCTACTAAAAGATCCACCACCAGATGCATCACCTATTGACTGGCATGATTCCAGGAAAGTATTCCCACAGAAAGCAAAATCAGCATTACTCGAATAGCAAGACTCAGTCTTTATTGTTGCACTAGTCTCATTGTCTACACCATACAGCACAGCAGTTGCATTCTGGTCTGACTGTAGACTAGCTGAAGCATTTATTCCATTATGAAGACCGTGCAAGTCTTTACTAGCATTAAGCAATTGATTGCCAGATGGTGTGCCATTTATTATACCACTTGAACTTCCATTGTGCATTATACCATCTGGCATTGCAGATCCAGGAGCAGTCTCTGGCAAAAAGCATGGATTTTGCTTCACTGAAACAAGTAAAGAAAGTGGCCATGTTAAAATGACAGACAAGGAAGCTAGCAAAAGGTCAACTTACCAGCAAGTGAAAGAAGAGTGGAAACTTGAAAGTGGCAATAAGATCTCATGAACAAAAACAAAACTTCAAACGAATGAATGACAGACTTGTCGAGCTCATACAATGGTTAAATCACTTTGCAAAGTAACATGTATGCCTGAGATTCCATCATATTGTTACAGGACTTCACTCGGCAAATCAGAAAACTCAGTTAAATAATGATGAACAATCCCTGATAAGAAGGTTGGAAACAAAGGTCTTACATAGGTTGGAGTTAGAGCCATTAGGAAGACACAAAGAAGGGATCCCTGAAGAAAAATCTTTATTCATAGCCGCGAACTGATCCTGAAGAAGCTTGTTGATGACCACGATTTGATTCTTAAGCTTTAGCCTCATATAGTATGCCTTGAAAAACAAAGGATTTTGTTGCTCAAGTTGTCGCCAAACTGATAAGAGAAAAAGGCACCAATTAGCTACCAGCCATAAGAGATTTCTTTAAGAAAAAAAATTAACCAGAAAATGCAAGGCTGGAGGTGAGCATTATTGGAAATTCTGAGAGCATCAGCGAAGCAAATGGAACTTCATAAACTAATTTTCACTACCATACTATTTGTTGGTATCTTCATGGAGGTGAAGTTTAGCAGCAGCACAGATTCAATTTCAATACAATAAACTGCAAAATAATTTTTCAGAAAAGGGGGGGAATGTAGAAATGGAACTTGGTGCCTAGCTATCCAGTTTGTCATTAAGGTAGGATAATGGGTCTAAACAATTTTTTACACGTGATAGTTGCTAACACTGAGCCTGACATAAGTTTGTACAAGGATGGATGTTTTTCATTATCCTAGTATATAAGAATATTAGAAGGCACCAATCGAGATTTCTAGAATACATGTTTGCCACTGAATTAGTAAATTTGGGGGAGCATATGACAACAATTAATACAAGGGTGAAGAGAATTATTTACTTAAAACATTGTACAGAGACTAAAAGGCTCAGCTATTGTTGTAAAGCATTATTATATCTGTATTGCATCATAGTACAGAATCACAGTTGTAACATTAGACTAACGGTAGAGCCAGATATGCATGAAGTAGCTTTGGACCAACTTCTTGCAAGCAAGAGAAATTAGTCATCTCACTGTACAAGAGGAGAACAGTGAGCGTTACCAAGTTCAGTAATGCAAGGCTCTATCTTTGAGTGGTGAGAGAGGGCATCAACCACTTCTTTCTGGTCCATGTACATCTGAAGGCAGTGCTCTATAAGATTCTGGACCTGTGTAACAGGAATCATCATCTGATCAATCCATCAAAATAAATACGTATACACAAACCCTTTTAAGCGCTATTCGGGCTTCCGGAAGACAGATACTCCGAACTAAGCAAAAAAAAGTTCACAGAATACAGGATTCACCGAGACCGGTTGCCTGTGAGCACCGCAGGTGCGCAACAAACTCAACACATGATGAAGATGTCTAGACCCTTGGAGTTCCTCCGAAACCCTAGATTACCAATTTCGACATGGCTGCTCCTTGAGAGGAGCGCACACGACACGAGTCGGTACCAACAATCAGCAAAGCCCGGGAGCAAAGCAAAATCGCAAGAAACAGTAACAATTAAATCCGCGTGAAGGGAAACGAGCTGGTAGCTAGGTAAGTGACGAAACACACAGACTAGGAATGAATGCAACAGAGGCAATGAACTAGGGACGAGGCGTATGCCCTCGCGAGAGAGAGACGAGAATTCGGGACCGACCTTATGGAGTACTTCCTCGCTCGCCATGCCGGACGCCAACCTTCCTCTTCCTCCCCCTCTTGCCCTAGCGGCGGGGTGCCACCTCTCCTCCTTCGCAGGCAAAGCTCCTCCCTCCTAACTCCTGCAGCAGCAGGCGCCGGCGCCGCGGACGGGAATCCCAGCCTGCCTGCCTGCTCCGCGAGGAGAGGAGGGGAGGAGAAGAGCGGCGGGCGGGCGGGCAGCAGCTCGGTCTGTGTGGGTGTGAGTTCTGTGCGATCAATCAACCAATCCACTTCCACTAGGAAGGGAAGGGAGGAAGGCTGCGTGAGAGAGGTGGGTTGGGGAAGGAAAAGGAAAGGAAACAGGAGGTGCGTGCTGCGATGGTGGAGAGCGAGAGGCGAGAGCCTCCCCCCCCCCCCCCCCCCCCCCCCCTGTTCCTGTTCTGGAATCCGGGGCACCAGACCCACTCTCTCCCCAACCCTCATATTGGCTCAGGGAATATTTGATACTGCACCCAGCCAGCACCACCACTGAATCTTTTCTCTTCTTTTCTGCTCTGAATTTCCTTTTTTCTTTCCTGGCTTGTTTATCTTTTCATTCAGGCCAGGCCACTAGTACTGATTACTGAATCTTTTTGCGCAGAGTTATTATTTCATTTCACTGCTTGTTTGTCACTTTATTGTTACCAGCTCAGCTCAGAGCTTCAGACCAGACTACCAGAGACCAAACTTTGGGTTTAAGTTAACAAACAGGGGCAGAGTGTGTTAGTGTTGCTACATGATTGGATGGATCAGGGGTGCAATGTCTTTCCATTCACACAAGTGGTACACTGGTACTGAATCTTTTTGCACAGAATTATTTACTGGTGTTTTGTCACTTAGGCCCCGTTCGGCTGGTAGAATTTTGGCTGAAACTGGCTGAAAAACACTGTTCTGGCTGAATTGTTGTGAGAGAAAAACACTGTTACGGCTGAAAAAAGAAGTCAAACAAGCCGAATATGGGGTAAGCCGAACGGGGCCAAAGTGAACTTTGGGTCAGCTGAGAGTCAGACCAAAGACCGAACTTTGGGTTTACTAAGGCCCCGTTCAGTTGCCAAAAAATTTTGCATAGTAACTGTCACTTCGAATCTTGCGGCACATGCATGGAGTACTAAATGTAGATGAAAAAAAAACTAATTACACAGTTGATCGAGAAATCGCGAGACGAAACTTTTGAACATAATTAGTCCATAATTAGACACTAATTACCAAATACAAACGAAATGCTACAGTGAGCCAAAATCCAAAATTTTTTTATCTAAACGCACCCTAACTAACAGTGACAGAGTGCGTTAGTGTTTTCATTTTTAAAAGAGTTAGGGCGCGTTTAGTTTCGAAATTTTTTGGCTTTTAGCTACTGTAGCACTTTCGTTTGTATTTAGCAAAAATTGTCTAATTATGAACTATTTAGGCTTAAAAGATTCGTCTCGCCAATTACAGGCAAACTGTGCAATTAGTTATTCTTTTTACCTACATTTAATGCTGCATGTATGTGCCGCAAGATTTGATGTGACGGGAAATCTTGAAAATTTTTGGTTTTTGGGTGGGATCTAAACAGGCCCTTAATGTCACTGCATGATTGGATGGATGCAACTGGTGGTAGGTGGGAGGAGCATAAAATATACAAAGACGCACCATCAGCATCCTTATATATTTATCCTGCATGCTTAACCGGAACTTTTGCATAATAAATTCGACGGCGCCAGACCAGACTGTCCTTGCGTCCTGCCAGATCTGAAATCGGCAGTGCTGCCGTATCCCACTCCAACAAATCTGCGTGCACGATCCGTCCTGTTTCCATTTTTCTTTCTTCACTCCACCGTGTGCGGTCTTTGTACTGTACTCCCTCCGTCTCCAAATTTTTGTTTTGGCTTCCTGTATATTAAAAAATATTAATATTTATGATACATAATTAGTATCATTGGATAGATATTTGAATCTAGTTTTTAATAAATTTATTTAAAGATAGAAATGTTGCACGTATTTTTTATAAATCGAGTCAAAGTTATCGGTACGTAAATTATGATGACAAACATTTAGGGAACATGTACTACTCAAAACACCACCCTTTTTGGCCTTTTTCACTTTCAGGAGACTGCACATTTGCAGTTGCATCTACATACACGGGCACCACCATCATCATCGTCCTGTTGCTGCAAAGTGCAGACATTCAACGGCCCCTTCCTGAGAGAACAGTGTCTGAAAAGACGATAAGAAAGACGAATGAAACCAGCTGGTGAGGTTTCCTGTCTGAACAGGCATGTGCCTGTAAGGCTGTAACTGTAAAGCATTGCCCAACAGTCCTCTGTTGCCCAAGATTCAGATCTGGAACAAATTGCAAGGATGTATCATGGTATCTGATGCAGTCACTGGGTTGAGGTTTATGTATGCAACAGGAGGGCTTGTGCCTGTACGTTGGCAACATGATCTTCTTGTGATGTGCAGGTCATGAGCTCAAACAAGTGAAACAACTAACCAACCAGCTACGGAGTTGAATTGTTCATACCAATCTTTAACCTCGGATGCTAGATTCCATGACTGATCTCAACCGAGCTGTGACCGCTCTCCTTCGCTTGTTGCCCACTTGCCATGGCTTTAATCCTCGAGGCATTTTCGCCGTCCCCAATCTCATAAAAGTATTTCGATACCTGCAAGTTGGTGGCTGCGTCCTTTCGGCCCACATCTATCAGCATATGTGCAGCTCTCTTTCCCAGCGCATTTTCACCATGTGACTTGCAGCTCTGAATGAGCGAGCTCCACGCCTTGGTGTAGTGCCGTAGCGGCAAGTGTTCCATCATCCTCATTGCCTCCTCCACAAAACCGTCTCGGCCGAGAAGGTTAACCATGCAAGCGAAGTGCCTCTCGTCAGGACCCAGCTCGCGGGTCGCTCTCATGAGCTCAATCACCAGCCTGCCTTCTTCGATCAATCCTGCCTGGTCACACCCTGCGATTGCGCACAGGAAGGTGACGTCGTCAGGCTTGAGGCCCCTGGAAACCATCTCATTGAACAGCTCCACTCCTTTTGCGCCATCTCCATATCGAGCGCATGTAGATATCATTGAAGTGAAGCAAACAACGTTTGGATCCCGCAAGCTTTCGAATATCAGGTGGGAACTGTTCACCTGACCAGCTCGAGCATATGCGCTGATCAAGGAGGAGCACACAGCCATGTCTGTTTCAAAGCCCAGCTTGAAGACCCAGGAATGCAGCATCTGGCAACTGATTAAACTTGGCGAAGCTGACAAAGATATGGCCTTCAGGGTTGCAGAGAGAGTCACGTTATCAGGCATAACTCCCTCTACAGTCATACAGTACAAGACCTCCAGTGAGGAGTGAAAAACCTTGCTGCGAATTGATGATGTAATTGTTGAATTACAGCACTCCAGTGCAAGGCTTGGGATTTCATTAAAGACTGCCAAGGAACAATCAAAAGAGCAGCACTTTCCATACATGTCAATGAGTGCAGTTTGCACATGCGCACTACTCCAACTGAATCCAAGCTTAAGAGCAATACCATGCATCTGCGCCCCAACTCGAAGGTCTCCAGTCTGACCAGACGAAGCAAAGAGCCCAACAAAGGAGCGGACTGAGGGCATCTTGCCATGCCAAAGCATCTGTCTCAAGTAATCAGTTGCTTCCTTTATACGTCCTTTGCTTGCACAAACAGAAACAATAGAGTTCCATGAGATGACATCCTTGGAAGGGATAGCATCCAGTGAATTCTTAGCATCCACTAAGTCTCCGGTTGCTGAGTAAAGATCCACAAGCGAGTTTGACAGGAAAATATTTGACGGAACCCACCCTGCCTTGAGAACCACTCCATGAAGCTGTCTGCCTTGTTCCAGCCATTCTTCATCTTGATAGCATACTTTCATCGCGTAACAGTAGGAAAGACCATTCAACTCCAAACCATGCCGTCTCATGTCTAGCAAGGACCAAAGGAGGTCCTCGGCCAACTTCAGGTTGCACAAACCACCCAGAACCACATTGGACATGACTGTGCTCTGCAATGGCATCTCATTGTACAGCAAGAGGGCAGCACAAGGCATTTCAACGTGCATATACAGATTGACCAACGCAGACCTGACAAATGGGTTGGAGCACAGGCCCAAGGCCAGTATCCGGCCATGCAGTTGCAGTCCCTCGCAGCTGTTGCATGCACCGAGGATTGCAGAGAAGGTATGAGGGGTCTCTCTGAAGCCTGAAGCAACCATCCACTTGTAAACTACAAGAGCTCGATTGCTGATACCGTCTCGAATGAACCCAGTGATCATACGGTTCAAAGAAACGACATCCCACACTGCCATCACCACAAATAGTCTCACTGAACACTGATGGATCCAGCGGTGATGCTTGGGGCTCTGCTCTGGTATGTGCAACTTGCAGGGTGAGGTCACCATGCAAATTTGTGGGATTCTTAAGTTGGTGAAGAGGGAAGCGTCCAAGCAGCAAGCATCTCTCCGATTTCCATCAGTCTGCAGTGAGCTCCCCACTGCAGAGAAACCGTGGAGACTGTTTTTGTGAAGCAGAGTGTCATCTCAACCTGGTCCAAAACACTTTGACGCCATTGTCACCTAATCAAAATCAGATGAGCTAGTGTACAGGAACTTCAGAATAAGTTTGCTTAGGGTCATAAAATAAAATCAAAACTAGAATATCGCTATCTTTATCTAAGCACCACTTGTTAATGTCATCTACGTAAAGAGTAGAATTTCATCTAGGTAAAGAGTAGAATTTGGTACGGCTCACATTCTCTACTGAAGATTTGAAGGACAGATTGTAACCGCCATCATCACTAAGCACCTTGATATACATGCAAGTTAGCATACAAGGGCAGCTTTAAATTTCTACACTGATGCCAGAAGGCCATACTTCAGACAAAAAAGACTCACCATTCAATGAACATTCAGTCTGAAACCAAAACTATGGGTTATCTGTGAAGGGCTTCCTCATAGTTTTTAACAAGTTGTTGAATTGAAATTCATTTATTGTCACCATAAGTTGTTATCATATTCAAGTCATTAAGCTTAAACATCAAAATTGATCAGTACTAAGCACAACAATTCCCCAATCCACCTAAGGAGAATGTAATTTAGATGTAGTGAGTTGGTATTTCCCAATTCTCATCCATCAGAACATCACTGTCAAACCATGATACAATGCACAATGGTACATCTCGATGAAAAATCTCACGTTTTTTCTCACACAAGATTCAAAGTTGATAGATTTTCCATATACACCAAACAGATTACACTTTAGAGGCTTTGATCAAATGAAATCCAAGAAGACATCTCAGTCCCCGCACCTGTTGGCTTTGGCTGTTGCCGCAGCTGCCAAGATCTTCATTCGAATTGAAGACCCAGAAGCTGGGGCTAGAGTTCACGATCGCTACGTGGAGCACGGTATAGGAAATAGTTAGAGCTGATCGTTCATTGCCAATGCCATAGGCAAAGGTCTAGTGCTCCATTCTCTATGCTTATTTCTTTGCCTGAAGCACAACCACTGTTTGCAGCCAGTTGTTCGGCGCAACTCCCCACCAGGCACCAGCTAAAGGCCGGCCTGGCTGATTGAATATATATGTGCCACAGGGTCACTGATGGGGCAATTGGGTTGTCTTTGAATCAGGGATCTGAGGAATCACTGATTTGATGGATGGGTGAGTCTATATGTCTATTTCTGCTTCCTGAAAGTAGGGGACTGATGTGTCTGTCTTGCTGTATAGCAAAGCGATCGACCTTAACAAAGAAATGCGTGCGAAGTGGCTTCATAGATAGTTTTATGGAATGGCTTAAACCTTTAGGAGCTTCTGTAAGAAGTAAGATTTTTGAATAAGTAGAAGCCTGCAAAAGTCTACCTTTTGGCAGCATTCACCCTTCTCCTTCGTTGCCGTAGAGGCCTGGAGGCTGCAGCCTGCAACCTCGGGCGAAGGATGCTCTCGTTGGGGAGGCGCTCGGTCGGGGAGGTACACGGGCGGAGGCCTCCAGAGCTCCGGCGGGGAGGTGCTCGGGCCGTGAGCTGAGGGCCGGCGGCCGCCGGACCGAGCCGAAGGAGACGAGCGGGGGAGAACGGAGGCGAGGGAGACGCGCGGTGGCTGAGGCGGCGGAGCTGGGGAGACGGACGGGCATGGGAAGGGAGAGGCCGGAAAAGCTCCCCCACGGGCTTCCTGAAAAAGCCCATTCCTAATTCGTTTGCAAGAAGCATCAGAAAAAATAAGCCCACAGAAGCTTACAAGCAAAGCAGCCCAATAAGTCGTTCCAAACATAGTCATTAAACTATATAGGTGCTTTGACTTCATTCATTAAACTTCTTAGTACAAACAATTTATGTCGGGGTTTCGAGAATGATATAGGGATCCTACTCACTCCGTCCACAGTGTCATAGTTTCGTATGATCAATTATAAATGAAAAGTATCAATATTTATGATATCAAATAAATATCATTAGATTAATTACGAAATGTATTTTTATAATAAATTATTTTGGAGTCGTAAATGTGAATAGTATTTGCTAGAAATTTGGTTAAACGTGAACTACTTTTGCTGACACGCAACACGTAGTTGTATTCTTTTATGGACGGAGGGAGTACTTCGCGTCGCATATTTTTGGGCTTGTTTAGTTCTTAAAAAGTTTCCCAAAAAGTGTTACAGTAGTCATCACATCGAATCTTGCGATACATGCATGGAGCATTAAATGTAGACGGAAAAAAACTAATTGCACAGTTTGGTTGGAAATTGTGAGACGAACGTTTTGAGCCTAATTAGTCCATGATTGAACACTAATTGCCAAATAAAAACGAAAGTGCTACCATAACCAAATTCCCAAAATTCGCAAACTAAACACGCACTTTAATGATCTGGTTTGATCATTGCAGCTAGCTCTTTTTTTCAAAATGAAATATACTCTCCTTTTTTAAATTGTAAGTCATTCTACCTTTTATCTTTTCAACATACATATGTACATCTAGATACGTAGCAAAAGCTATGCAACTAAAAAGGTTACAACAACTTACAATTTGGTATAGATGGAATATGTGAGAAACCAACGGTCATACTTTGCAAGGCTGTAAACTGTGTCGATTCAGTTCCATGCTTGCCATGTATGACTCATATATTATGATTATGAAATATGGTGTGACCTGTGAGTGTTCTCCTGAAAGGTAAACGGGGAACTTTGATTTTTAATCTCGTGTGATGTGATTCAGCGAGCAGCCTGAAAGTGTTCGCTTCTCTTATAATTCGTCTTTTTCAGTTTGGTTTTTTAGTCGAAACAGTATTTTTCTCTCACATCAAATCAGCCGGAACAGTGTTTCGACTTGTTTTTTCAGCGAAACGAACGGGCCAATAAGCCCACACCGAAAGATAATGATCTACATTATGTTTTATCCAGGGTGGTGTTTCCCGTAAACCACGAGATGAGATGCCTCAGGAGTCAGGCCGCAGCCCGCTATCTGAGAATGCACCGCCTTATGAGGAATGACGATACCGATATCGCACTTGAGTACTTGATGGCCTTATTCAGTTCCTCAAGGGAAAAGGGTGAAAATGTGGAGCCTGTGATAAAAGAGGACGAGAAAGAGATGACCGAAAAAAAAAGATGCCCCAGTCGATCAAAATCTCAATGACACAGGCAAACAATGATGCCAAAGTAGTGTGCATACCAGATATTAGTACCATATCACTAGTTATCGGTGTTTCGAGTTGCCACCAACAAGTAAATTTCTAATATTGCACGTCTGACTCGGATGGTGTTCTTAGAGGACATGAGGTTTATACTGGTTTGAACAGAATATCCTTACGTCCAGTTCGTTGCTGCTGCTCGTGTTACTAGCACTAAAAGTTCATAGTAGCGGTTACAAACGAGCAAGAGAGGGACAGGTCCCAAGTCTCTGGTGGAAAGAGTGAACGAGTGCTGAGAGAGCTCGGTTGCTACTCGGTCATGTGTTCGGGGTTCGATGGGTTCGTGATGGTTCGATCGGATCTAGCCTAAATCGAAGTGATGTGTTGCGATCCCCTTATGGGACGCCCTAATTCCCTTTTATAGGCCAAGGAAAAGCATGGGTTACATCGGAGGAAAAAGAAGAATGAGAGAGAGAGCCGAAGGACTTCAGGATCGCCGAGTCCTTTTTCTCCTTCATGCGGGTCCTGTCGATCCTGTAGATGTCAACAGGGATGGCTTCGCATCGCGGTCCTGTCCGTCATTAGCTCCATGCGCAGGCGTCATATGCCAGTCATGGCGCTCCACTCCGTCCTAGCGAACGTCATGGTGAACTGACGCGCCCGTCAATGTTCGTCCAGGGGTTAGGCAGGACAGCACCGGTACGCTCGATGCTATTCTTGATGTGAATCCTCCGGTATGGCCCATCAAGGTCATGGGTTACATCGGGGCATGTCGGTCTCTTTCCTAGTGTCAGAGCTTTGACTTAGACCCATACACTTAGACCTGGAGTGGTTGGCGGCAGTATAGGTCTCCGTCGGGTGAGGCAGAGCGCAGACCCAAGGGTCGGGCAAGGCGGAGCGTGGATGAAAGGTCCTTGTTTGGTTTTGATAATTGAGTGACAATCTTAGGTGAACTAATGTGTTTAAGTGAGATACACATGTGATTAGTCCACATGTACATGTGTGTGAGCAACATATGCCATGACAGTGATGATGGCTCAAAGATGTTGCAAAGCTCACACATGTGATGATGAAGGAGCTTATTGCACATGAGACATGACATGGAGTCATGTGATTAAGGTGGAGAAGATCAAGACATGACTTGGCTTGATGGACCGGTTGCAAGTGTGAAGGGCAAGTCAGAGGCTTTGGAGTGATGGACCGCATGGCGGTGAAACTTGAGCAAGACTTGGCACTGATGGACGAAGGCAACGGTGAAAAGCAAGTGAAGTCAAGATCAATGAACCAATATGGTCACATGATGATATAAAGTGGATCATATCATTTGGTGATTGGTTGGTGCATGTGTTGCATCAACAATGGAGAAGATGGAATGGAATGCGCAAGGCAAAGGTATAACCTAGGGCATTTCATTTCACCAGTCATAGGTGTATAGAGAAGTTTATGACTAGATTTAGGATAGATGGCCGTACTATCAAGAGGGGCAAACTTGTTTGCATATCGGGCATCTAGTGCCACTTGAGTGATCTAACTTTGCATCGTCACTAGGATCGAGTGACGTGGCAAGTTGAGTGGCTAACACCGTTGAAAATGTTTGTGAAAATATGTTAACACACATGCACAAAGGTGATACACATTGTGTTTAGCACTTGAGAGCAAGGGTTCGAAACTTCACCGGTGGAGTGTCCGGACGCTAGCCTGTACTGGACCGGCGCGTTCGGTCAGTGGAAGCAGTGAGCGCGTAGTCTTAGTCTCATGACCGGACACTAGCACGAAGAGTGACCGGACGCTTAGGGCCTGTGTCCGATCAGTGCTGACGTATATTGACGTGGTGGCGTGAGGAACAACAGTGACGCGTGGTAGTCGGAGAACTCACTCTAGCTTGATAGTGTTTATCCGATTAAGTGAGTGAGCGATTCTAGTGCGATTGCATCATGAGGTTGTATCGAGTGGCACTAGGTGGTCGTCTTGTAAGCCGGTGGTGTTTATTACTCTTGGAGGTTGCCACCTCCTAGACCTCCATCGAAGCCCACAAGAAGCTTGTGCGGTGCTCTGGAGAAGAGCTTTGTGAGGGGCATTGTGCTCGCCCCGCGGAAGCCGCGAAGAGCAACTCTAGTTGAGCGTGTCATTGAGCTACCCTCACTTTCGAGGTAGGTTCTTGTGGTGCCCGACGTGCGAGCTTGGCGGGTGATGCCAATTAGCCGCTGAACCACCAAGTGAGCGGTTGTGGTAGAACCGTCTAATCTAATGCCTCCCAAGAGTACTCGTCTTCCATTAGACACTAAGTACTCAAGGGAGGACACCAAATTACGCAGTTTCATCGAGCACACCCTAGGAGAGAACCCAAAAATCCACATTTTCCCATCAGGATCACAAATGAGAGAATAAAGCTTACATCATTCTTAACTATTTCTTACATCACTTTTAATACAACATCAGAGTATAATATTTATTGTTATAACAGCGAAATGTAATCTTATTATCAAAGTTATGAATAATTTAATTGAACAACGAAATATAAACATGTGAACAGAGTTACAGTGGAATTAAACATCTATTTATGACATGATGAAATATTGATATATAAACTATGACAATAGATTATAAAACTTCTATTTAATAAAATATTTGGTGAGAGTTATAAATAAAAACTATGATTGCAGCGTTAAGGAATCCCCTCTGAGCCCACCAGGAGGAATCCACACACAAGGGTCTGCTCTAGCATCCATCTATCACCTACAACAGGGGGAAATAAAACCCTGAGTACTTAATTGTACTCAACAAGACTTACCCAACAGGAGGAAAAAAAGACTCCAAGGATATGCAAGACTATCTGGCTTGTGAGTTTATTGCATCTGTAGGAGCATTACTAAAAGTGTGTCCTTATATTCGATTTTCATTAGCAGTGCATTAGTTCATCAACTAACCATTCTATGTAAGCACATGTGCTACTTTCAAGCAGGTGGTAAGCAATCAGATTTTCTTTTTCCATCCTTCATCTTTCAGTTCTTACTACGTTGCTAGACTGTAGACAAGTTGTATCGGAACACCGGCGATTCACGAAACAATGCCCCCAACTGGGTACCTTGAAAATACACACCCCACTTGTACCCCAAGCACAAGCAGGACCAACCCACTACCCTCCTGTCATGGGGTCCAGGTCCCCGTCCAAACTAGGACTCCAAGCCCCCGCCCTTGAGTCTCGGACTCAGTGCGGTGCAAGGACCTCCAATACCCAAAAACCACCCTAACAGTCGGTCCAAAAAGAGACAGAACCCATGACAAGAGAGTAATAAGTCTTCCCTATGCCCATACCCAAGTATGTGCTCAGGATAATAAGTTGTGACCTACCTAGAACCCAATGCAACGCCCGGTCCTTAATCGACACAGACAGAGAAAATAGTGTAACCAAGCCATGCCCCGTTGGCCGCAGGACACAACCTCTTACACCCACCAATACCCAAACCATATCCCTGCTCGGTCACCATTTTTCTTTTCCACCATTTATATTTTCCAAGTGATAATAATACAGTAATATATTTTCTATCCCTCGCGAGTGACCGACAATCACTCGACTTCTATTGGAGTCATGTAGCATAGCAATCTACATGATCCTATCATACTAGTATGACTCATAGGATAAAGATTTATATATGCAAGTGGGTTTCATTCAACTCCTTAAAACTTAATGCACAAATATAATTTAAAGTGTAGAAAAGTAGAGGTTATGCACCAGGGCTTGCCTGGGTAAGATTTAATCAGAAGTTAGCTTTCCATCATTGCGACACGATCTCCAAAAGCACCATTTCTCCAGCAACTCCCGATGACTCTGCGATCCATCGACGTCCCTATTATGATATGCAATACGATGCGATGCAAAGACGTAATTAATCAACTGCAACCATGACTCATAAAATACGATTTATGCCTCTCAAATTAACGAGCTAGTTCTAACGACGACTGTACTTAGGCTACATATCCATGTTGTCGAATAAGGCATTATTTCCCAACAATTGTTTTAGTCATGAAACCCCAAGGCATTTCTTTATCTATTTCATTGATTTAATCTTTATTCCGTCGACATGAAAATTTCATCCCATGCCGAGGGCACACGAGCAAGCCGGAAGAGTCCACTCGATTGAGCTAGAGATCTGCCTAGCTTCAGCGTAGGGATGGTCGATCCTGCGCACTCCTTCCGAGACGTGCTAGTCAATTTAACCATGCAATTGACAAGGAGAGAAAGTTTATCAGTAATTTAGGGCGGAACATGCCGGTATTGCCAGACAGTCCCGAATGTGCGGCTCTAAGAGTCGATATGAAAGGAGATCGACTAAATAGTCAATTCCAACATATTCATAAGAATAAATCAGTTAGAGCTCATGGGGTTGTGTAAGAAGAATCGGTTATCATTCAGGATGAATATTATTTAGATAAATATCGATCAATGGCAATAAGATATCAACAGTAATTAGTTTATACTGAGCCAATGACTGCGAGTAACCAAACCCCTTTATAAAAGAAAAGTTCATCATCATTCAACCATTTAATAGAGATAAATCTAATGAACATATTAGATCTCATCTATCACTATGACCAGTGGTGCATGAGGCAGAATCATGTAGACCGTAGAAACAACAATAGACTCGACGACCCTAACTTATTACTAATATCAGTGGGACATGAGGCAGAATCATGCAGGACATAATACAATAATAAGATCATGGGGCTAACACATCTGTCAACCTATCGCTACTTCAACGGTCTCGTGACGTAAACTATTCGTGAAAGCACTCGATATCGGCTAAAACAACCGATTCAGGTATAGTGCACAATTACGATTATGCCCTCTCAGAAATAGATCTACCAAATAACGATCCCTACTCTACGGTGCTAACAGTGGGGTGTGAGGCAAAATCACACAGGCCGTGATAACGGGCCATAGAATGGTTTTTGCTATCCAATAGATCTACTCAAGATCATACACGTCTTAACCGCATGCTATGCACGATTAAGATTGATATAAAACAGCCGATAAAACATAACTCATCATTTAAAGTGCAGATTAGATTAAATTTAGATTAACAAACGATAGGTTAAACAAAATATAAGGCTGATCTTGATCAATCCCAATCGGGCGAAGTAATATTGCTGTAATTAAATAAATAATGGAAGCAATAAGCAATATCGGTAACTTAATAAATCTATCCGAAGGAATGCCACCCTTAGATAGAGCTGATAACTTGACCTTAATGTAGTTCAAGCAGTGGAGGTCGACCGGATCGATGCAGTCTTACTTGAACTAGACAAGAGTCGATAACTAACTTATACCAGAGTCGCAGTGGAGGTCAACTGGATCGATGCAGCCGTATGAACAGAGGTATAAGCCATGACGGTACTTACAGACAAGCAGTGGAGGTCGACCGGATCGATGCAACCATACTTGTTGAAGAACTCACCGAGATCTACTCACTCCTACTCCTAAGGGGTGGCCGAAGCCGAAAAAAGTAAGTAACTTGTATTTGATTGATTGTGTCTTTACAATAGCCGGGCTTTGATATTTATACCCGGGACCTACGCATGACTCCTATCTAAGCACGGCTCATCAGAATCTTTGACCCTAGAGAAAACATTCCTAATTTAAGATAACTTGGACTCTAATCTTTTCCTTTTTGTAGAGTTCAATATGTCTTGTCCCGACGCCGATTGTAGCCTTTGTCGTTATCTGCTGGCGCTATCTAAAGAAAGTCGATTCCAGTTTTGCATTCGAATCAGCTGATATCGACCTACACGCGATTGATTCCTTGATGACATGATCTTGGGAGCTTTTATGTCCCTGCAACTCTTCTTTCAAATTTTGGTGTAAACATATTTGAAATAGGGCATCATTTTCTATCTAGCAAACTAATTATTCTAGAGCTACAAAAATAACAGTGAGCAGCTAATAATATTAGGAATTTACTGTAAAATTTTCGGAGTCAACACTATCACTGACTTATCACGGAAATTCCTACAAGTTCACCTTTTAACAATGCTAAACATTTTAAAAATAATTAGAGCAACCCTAAAACATACCGAACTTATGTGAACAAAATATACTATTAGATAGATCATGATTTTAGGAGCCTAACAAAATTAATTTCACCGTTTTTGGACACCTACACAATTTTATATTGATTTTATAAGTTTGCTTATAAGCTAACTTAGAAATTGCTCTACAGATTAAAACAGACCGGCGTCAACAACCTCGGCCCAACGCGGAACAGCGCATGTGGTCCAGTGGAGCCGGCGGCCTAGACGAGCGGGGCGCGCACGGGCATGAACGGTCCAGTGCGACGGTGATAGATCGGCCCAGTGTGGTGCGCGGTCACGGCGCGGATGGCCCAAACGCGCAGGCAGCGGCCCAACATGGGGACAAGCACGAGTGGCCTAGCTAGAGCAGCCAACAGCCCAGCGACGGCCCTCACGCATGAGCAGGCGCAACGGCGGCAGGCCGTCCCAGCGCGGACGAGCCCACAGGCGCGACGTGCATTTTGTAGAAAGAACTCCGCGCTTTTCTCTATTCAACCCGAGAACCACAAGCGTTGTTCATTTGAGTCACGTATTTTACACCTAGAACCCTGTATTAATTTTTATTCACACTATCTCACCTTCCTTTCATCCTCAAGAGCAGAGGAGGCACGGGACGAGCACGACCGGCCAAATCTCGGCCACCTGCGCACCCGCCGGTGGTGGGAAGACAGTGCGGGGCAGCGGCAGAGGTGAAACGGCTCAGCGGCGGGCGCTTCGCTGGCTTTAGGCAGCAGGCTGGCTGGTGCAGACGACAGTAGGGCACGGCAGTGGTCGAGCAACATGCGCTCGAGGTGCGCCATGGCGGTGGTGGAGGTGCCGGCACATGGGCACAGGAGGAGCCACGGGGAAACCGACACCGGCGGCGTCCGACTAGGCCAGGTCGTGGAAGCAGACTGGTGCGGCGGTGGCCGAGGAGTTCGTGCATGCCCGCGCATACATGAGAGGGGGCAGGGCAACGATAGGCGTGGCCAAGGCATGCTGCGGCATAGGCACCGAGGAACAACGGGCCCAGCATGGGACTAGGGGTATGCATGCACTCACGCAAGAGGCCAGCAACGGAGAGCAGGAGGAGGCTCAAGGCAAGCGCCCATGGTAGTGAAGCCATACCGGTGTGGACAACGGCAGTGGTGCTACGAGGTTCGAGCACGTGACGCGGAGAGGGAAAAGGAGGGGCACCGACACTGCACATGGAGGAGAGGAGGCGAGGTGGAGTCGCGTGCTGGCCTCAGTGAGAGAGAAAAGCAGCGGTGTGGGGAGGAAAGACGCAGCGTGAGGCCACGATGGGCGCTACGGTGCTGCAGACAAGCAGGCGGGAGAGAAAGATAGGCGTGAGGGAAGAGCGAGAAACCACGCGTGGGCTCGAGAACGCCTGCACGTGCGGTGGCTGGGCAGCGACATTGACGGTTGGCAGTAGAGAAAAGAGAAAGCGGACAGAGCCATGGGTGCTCGCCACCAACCACATAAGCACAATGAGTGGGGGAACAGAATGGGATAGCGTAGCTTGGCCGACAGCGGTGCGCCTGCGCACGCACAGGGAAACGAGAGGACACAGCGTGGGCAAGAGCAGGGCCACATGCTCTCTAGGGGGAATGCAAGCAAAGCAGTACATGGCAGCAGTAGCTTGGCCAACTTTCTTTAAGGTGCTCTCTGAGAAAGGACGCAAGGAAGAGGGGGCAGCGACACGGCGACGAGACCCGATAACGCGACACGACGCGAATAACTCCGATGATTGACTCAGAGCAGGGGAAACGCACCACCATATTCAAGCGGCCAGGATGGTAGTGAGACAAGGACACCAGTTGTAGCAGCAAGGATGTAAGAGATCAGACTGCAGCTGAACACAAGGGCGTCGCGTGGCTCTGCTGGCTGCCTGCCTTCGCGTGAGACGACGCGGCGCGGATGTGAACAGCAATACGTCGTCGACAACACCAAAAGATCTATATCCTATCGATTTCAACTAACAAGTATATCATGACCTAGCCCATACTGCATACTAACCAATAGGAGCGAAATACTTAAGCACTATTGAACTATTTTTCTCAACAAAATTAGCCAAAATTGACCTTTCGAACATAAATCCAATTTCTTGCCGACTCAACGAAAACTTCTAGTTTAAATCTAGGATTCAATTTCTGAGCTATCATATATACTATTGAGTAACTTTTATTCACCAAAACAAGAGTTGCATTTTCATCTATTAAACTTGCGCCCCAGATTTATTCAAGTACTAAATACAAGTTATACTTTATTTTGTTTATAAAAATGCTTTTCATGCTTAATCTAATAGAACAAACCATTCGCTATCTATTTGCTAGAATTATTGTCCGACATTCCTAAATGTCTTTACGCACTATGTAATTGAACTTGGGTGTTTATTCGAGTCCACAAAACTGAGTCACACACGATTCCCTTATCACTTCAAATATGTTTTTAAATAAAAAATCTGAGAAACTCGCTTCAGAAACTTTTCTTAGGCCTAAATCTCGGTGCTAAACGAGCTCGTAACACCAGAGGTGTTACAACCAACCCCCCTTAAAAAGAATCACATCCCAAGATTCCGAGCAAGGATTAGAAGAGGGGAAAACACGATTACCTTTCATAGATCAGAGATCACACAAAAAATTACACGACTTCGAATGCTAAACCACATAGGGATTTTAGGATACATGGTTAAGAGCAACCTACTACAACTGAGACTTAATCTAGAAGTCGAGATAGACGAGGGCAATGAAGAAACAACAAGATAATGAGTATCCAAAACATTGCGTATGACCAGTAGATCCAGAAACAAGAGACTGAGAAGTCAAACATCGTGAACCCTAAGACCGAACTAACCAAAGGAAACTTGAACTTCTTCGACAGACCAGATCCTTTCTTCTTCTCAGATTACACCATCACCTCAAACTAACGAGCCTAATGCCATGAGGGATGACTTGATCTCGTAGCTCTACTCCGAATGCAAGGGGAATGGGGATGAAGAAGAAGAGCAAGGACCAAGGGCATCTTATAGTGGTGAACGGAGGTGGAGCACAACACACTAGAAGTGGAGACGGCGTGGATGGGATACACAGACAAATCATGCTGTGGGGATAAACACGGCCATGGTGCGCTCCCTACGCCAGCGAGTAGAGGATAAAGGAGAGGAGAGGAGAGGGGTCCGCTCGATGAGGGGGACGTGTAGGCAGTCGTGTCCCAAAAGAAGAAAGAAGGGAGGGGAAAAGGGGGGGTTCGGTATGGGGGACGAGGCGTGGAAGTCGAGAGCCGACCAGATGCTGGGAAAAGGAGAACGCATAGTGCACGAAGATGGCGAGTGCGGCACAATGCCATGGCCACGCTAAAAATGGGATGCTAAAGGGCCCGACACAAACGGCGTCCGCAAGGCACGTAGCGAAATAACCCGACATGCATAGCATGGTCAACTAAACACAGGGCTTGGGACATGACATCCACTCAGGCTTTTGTAAGCACTCCCTACTACCTGAGACTAACTTTCCTTACTACTCTTCTTTTTCTTCCCTTCCTTGTCCATAATATGCACCAACCTTTGTATGAACTGGGATCACGACATACATGCTTCCTCCAAAACCACCTCCTCTGTTTACCTTACGAGAACACTATTTCATCAACCCATTGTGGATTTCCCGTCTGAACACCTAAATATTTTCCAAGGAGAATATTTTGTAGCAAAAACAGTATGGTAGTGTAACTTGGTAAAGGTACTTGGTCAACAACCTTGATACCAGTGTGTGCCAAGCAGCGTCACCATGTGACAGCTGTTCCATAGAGAGCCCTCGGTTTTGTCATGGCACCATAAGCTATTAACTAGGCAACTATTACCAACTTACATGCCTTGAAGGCGGTGGGGTCATAGACCATAGAGTAAGAGGAGTATTGCAAGGGAAGATTCAACAACAAGGGATAAGGAATTCAAATCCAATGATGGGTTTGATTTAAAGAGATTTCAAGTGTTCTGCTGGGACATCCACAATTAGTCGATACAGTGTCCAATGTCCTCTAATCATGGCTGGTCTGCTGGTATCTAAATGGTAACTTCTCTTGTAACACACTTAACATCGTCCTTGAAAACCCTAAGCACTTCTCACGAAACTTAAGGGTAGCTGGACGCAATAAACACAGCGAAATAAATAAAATGCATATTCCAATGGTCTGATATGGTACATCATACAGGCATCTAGTCTCCCATTCTCGACACATCATCCACCTTCGATCGGAGTACCTCAACAACTATGGATGACAACAATGGCAATAGTATAATACCGGAAAATAGCGATGAAAAGCACTACTACTACAGGTACAACATCCCAAGACAACTAATCTACTCAAGACCACGCATCTTTATTCCCGGGCTCGATGGATTCTTCTACCGTCCTAGCTATGGATCTGCATCTTCTCTTAGCAATGGCTGAGTGAGAGGAACCAAGGGTTCTACTTCTAACACTTCTAAGGGTGGAGGTGCTAGTGGTACTGCAACACTGGTTCTCCTTCTTACTGGCGGGTGGATAGGAATCCCCTCCAAGATCGAGGAATCCTATCGTTCTGCAGCTAGCATCCTCCGCTTGGCCCTAGTGACAAGATAGGCCTCACCCAACTGATGGACATGCCGATCTTCAGCCTTCTTCAGAGCTTTCGACATGGCAGTCTCCCGGCTCTCAGCAGCTGCCGCACTGGCATATGCTTCGCCCAGCTGCACATGGAGAGGCACATCCTCAGCTCCGAGGCTTGCCAATTATATTGCTCATCTAGAGCAAGCAGGTATGCGGTCAAGTGCACCATGGTAGGACTATCTTCTTGTGCATCCCACCTTTGCAAAGCCTCCATACGAGCCCTCTATGCCCACCGATTCTTATCCAAAGGTGGAAAGAACCTCATAGGGTATGGGCAATGGGCTCTTCATAGATCTAGCAAAGGTACCACAAGGCTTTGTGGGCCACAACCTAGTAGGTATCAACAAAGCGAAACCCGGTTGCGGTCACATTCTAGGCTTTAGTGAGGTCAAGGAACTCTTCACTCTTCCCAATGTAGACGGTAACCTCACACCGCTCGGTGCCATGCTTCTCATACTCATGACCCTCATACTCGGGATGATCTTTGACTCCGAGCTTTTGCAGGGTGGCATGTAGGATTATAGAAAAAACCCTCAATGTTCAGGCAGTAACTACTAACCTAGGCTCCTGCCATCTCTAGCAGTGGTTGTGAGGAAGGACTGAGCAAAAAGCTTGCTCAAAGAAAAGCTAAACAAGCTAAAGTGCGTCGAGTGGTGGTACCAATGGCTAAGCCTGGCCCTACTTATAAAGGTGGAGCGGTAGTGGTCCTAGCGCGGTCCACCACGGTTCCTGCGCGAGATCACTATGAATGAATCGACCAAAAATTTCACGTGTTCGAGGCGAGCGATGTCCGAGGCCATTACTGACTAGTACGTTTGCAGGGCAAGTGTCCAACAAGAGCGTAGAAAAGGGGTATGGGGAGACATGGGTCATGACAGGCGTGAACCACGGGCAAACACGGAGCACGAAGCCACAGTATAGAAATAACTCCAGAACAAGGACGGTCAGTCATGCATAATACAACACACGTGACACCTATGGATGGCGTATCTGCAAGTAATACGAGCGCTACAATGCACAAACTGGATATGCATGAATGCATGTCCTATATGTCCTTTCACTGTTGCCAACATATAGGGCAACCGTTCTCAGATTTTTGGCACATCGTTCTCTCCCTGTAACTAGTCGATACTATCGGACTATGCTCGGGGTCAGTGTACCCATAGAAAAAATTGCTTAGCCTACCTAAGTTAGCAGAGTGCCATCTATCCTAGATACATAACATAGTAATAGGGCTACTTATATAACTTTGCATACCAACATCCTATTCTTTTGAAAAGAATTTGTTGTCAAATTTTATTTTAGAAAAGGTTTTCAAAGCTTTATTTTCTTATTTATGCTCTGATACCACCTGTGGTAGAACCACCTAATTTAATGCCTTCCAAGAGTACTCGTCTTCTATTAGACACTAAGTACTCAAGGGAGGATACCAAATTACGTAGTTTCATCGGGCACACCCCAGGGGAGAATAGCGACCATGACTCGTAAAATACGATTTATGCCTCTCAAATTAATGAGCTAGTTCTAATGACGACCGTACTTAGGCTACGTATCCATGTAGTCAAATAAGGTGTTATTTCCCAACAATTGTTTTAGTCATGAAACCCCAAGGCATTTCTTTATCTATTTCATTTATTTAATCTTTATTTGAAATAGGGGATCATTATCTATCTAGCAAACTAATTATTCTAGAGCTACAAAAATAACAGTGAGCAGCTAATAATATTAGGAATTTACTATAAAATTTTTGGAGTCAACACTATCATTGATTTATCATGGAAATTCCTACAAGTTCACCTTTTAACAATACTAAACATTTTAAAAATAATTAGAGCAACCCTAAAAACATACCAAACTTATGTGAACAAAATACACTATTAGATAGATCATGATTTTAGGAGCCTAACAAAATTGGTTTCACCATTTTTTGACACCTACACAATTTTATATTGATTTTACAAGTTTGCTTATAAGCTAACTTAGAAATTGCTCTACAAATCGAAACAGCCGGCATCAACAACCTCAGCCCAACGCGGAACGTTGCATGTGGTCCAGTGGAGCCGGCGGCCCAGACGGGTAGGGCATGCGCATGGGCGTGAATGGCCTAGCACGGCGGTGACATACCAGCCCAGCGGGGTGTGTCGTCACGGCGCGGGTGGCCTAGACGCGCAGGCAGCGGCCCAACGCGGGGACGGGCATGAGCGGCACAGCCAGAGTAGCCGACGGCCCAACGACGACCCTCGCACGGCGTAGGCACGACGGCGATAGGCCGGCCCAGCGCAGACGAGCCCATAGGCATGACGCGCAATTTGCATAAAGAACCCTACGCTTTTCTCTATTCAACCCGAGATCCACAAGCGCTGTTCATTTGAGTCATGTATTTTACACTTAGAACCCTGTATTAATTTCTATTTGCACTATCTCACCTTCCCTTTATCCTCAAGAGCAGAGGAGGCACGGGACGGGCATAGCCGACCAAATCCTGGACACCTGCACACCCGCTGGTGGTGGGAAGACGGCGCGGGGCAGCAACGGAGGTGAAACAGCTCAGCGATGAGCGCTTCGCTGACTCCATGCAGCAGGCTGGCTAGTGCGGACGATGGTGGGGCGCGGCAACGGTCGAGCAGTGCACGCTCGAGGTGCGCCATGGTGACGGCGGAGGCGTCGATGCACGGGCATGGGAGGAGCCGCCGGGAAATCGACACTGGCGGCGTTCGGCCGGGTCAGGTCATGGAAGCGGACTGGTGCGGCGGTGGCCAAGGAGTTTGCGCATGCCCATGCACACATGCAAGGGGGCAGGGCAACGGTGGGCGTGGCCAAGGCGTGCTGTGGCACAGGCACCGAGGAACAGCGGGTCCAGCATGGGACCGGGGGTACGCGCGCGCGCTCACGCAAGAGGCCAGCGACGGATAGCAGGAGGAGGCTCGAGGCAAGCACTCATGGCAGCGAAGCCATACCGGTGTGGTCGGCGGCGGTGGTCCTGCGATGGGACCCGATAATGCAGTGTGACGTGAATAACTCCAAAGATTGATTCAGAGTAGGGGAAACTATCAACACGAAATTTCATCCCGTGCCAACGACACACGTAGCAATGGAAGCAATAAGCAATATCGGTAACTTAATGAATCTATCTGAAGGAACGCCACCCTTAGATAGAGTCGATAACTTGACCTTAATCTAGTTCGAGTAGTGGAGGTCGACCGAATCGATGCAGCCATACTTGAACTAGACAATAGTCGATAACTAACTCATACCAGAGTCGCAGTGGAGGTCGATCGGATCGATGCAGCCATACTTGCTGAAGAACTGACCGAGATCTACTCTACTTCTACTCCTAAGGGGTGGCCAGGGCCGAAAAAGTAAATAACTTGTATTTGATTGACTGTGTGTCCTTTACAATAGTCAGGCTTTGGTATTTATACCCGGACCTGCGCATAACTCCTATCTAAGCATGACTCATCACAATTTTTGGCCCTACAAGAAAACATTCCTCATTTAAGATAACTTGGACTCTACTCTTTCCCTTTTTGTAGAGTCCAACATGCTTTGTCATGGCGCCAATCGTAGCCTTCGCCGTCATCTACTGGTGTTACCTGAAGAAAGCCGATTCCGGTGCTGCATTCGAATCAGCTAATTCCAATCTGCACGCAATTGCTTCCTTGATGACATGATCTTGGGAGCTTTTAAGTCCCTGCGAGACTCCTTCCAAATTTTGGTGTAAACACATTGAAAGGTCCTAATGGCTAGAGGGGGGTGAATAGCCTAATAAAAATTTCTACAACAATACTTAGCAAACCGGTTAGACAATTATGAGGCGAAACAAGTATTGCGCTAGCCTACTAAAAATGCAAGCCACCTACCACAATTCTAGTTGATATAGTTTCTATCTACACAATAGCTATGTCACTACACTAAGTTAGTGTGCTCTCAAAGGCTAACTAAAGAGCCACACTAACAAAACTAACAAGCTCTCACAACTAGCTACACTAAAGAGCTTGACAACTAGTTTGCGGTAACTTAAAGAGAGTGAGCAAGAAGGTTATACCACCGTGTCGAGAAAGGAGCCAATCAATCACAAGAATGAATAACAATAAAGACCAATCACCTCAAAATCAAATAATAACACAATGATTTTTTACCGAGGTTCACTTGCTTGCCAGCAAGCTAGTCCTCATTGTGGCGATTCACTCACTTAGAGGTTCACGCGCTAATTGGCATCACACGCCAAACCCTCAATAGGGTGCCGCACAACCAACACAAGATGAGGATCACAACAAGCCACGAGCAATCCACTAGAGTACCTTTTGGCTCTCTGCCGAGGAAAGGTCAAGAACCCCTTACAATCACCACGATCAGAGCCGGAGACAATCACCACTCTCCACTTAACGATCCTCACTGCTCTAAGCCATCTAGGTGACGGCAACCACCAAGAGTAACAAGTGAATCCCGCAGAGAAAACACAAACACCAAGTGCCTCTAGATGCAAACACTCAAGCAATGCACTTGGATTCTCTCCCAATCTGACAAAGATGATGAATCAATGATGGAGATGAGTGGGAGGGCTTTGGCTAAGCTCACAAGGTTGCTATGTCAATGCAAATGGCCAAGAGAGTGAGCTTGAGCCAGCCATGGGGCTTAAATAGAAGCCCCCACAAAATAGAGCCGTTGTACCCCTTCACTAGGCTAAACCCATCTCCAGGACTCAATGCTTATCTTTCCTTAATCCAATGGCTGATGTGAAGTCATGACTTTTTACTAAAACAAACTCTTAGAGCCGATTGCTTGCATCGATTGTTGGCTTTCAATGCTGATCTTAATGAAGCCTCCTTCCCATGACTTGCCAGAAAAACATTCAAAGTCTCCTAGTTCCCAAAAGACTAGATCGGCTGTTGCGATGCTCACGGACTCATCAGCGTGAATCAGTTTGACATCATCTTCATGCCATTGAATCAAACACTGATGCATGGTTGATGGTATACAATAGTTCACATGAATCCAATCACGACCGAAGAGAAAACTGTACGACCCTTTTCCATCGATGACAAAAAATGTGGTGAGCAGAGTCTTGCTCCTGATTTTTAGTTTGACGTTTATTGCCCCCCGGGTCTTAGACATATTACCTCCAAAATCCTTAAGCATCATGTCAGTCTCCATCAGATCTCCTGGTCCATTGCCAAGTTTATGAAAAGTAGTGTAAGGCATAAGATTGATAGAAGCACATCCGTCCACCAACATCTTGTTCATTGGCTTCCCATCAATAAGACCTTTCATATATAAAGTTTTTAAGTGCCGATGTTTGACTGGTTTGTCAAATATTGCTTATTGTACAACCATTAACTTGGCAACTATCTCCTCATACTCCGATTCATCGAAATCCAAATAAACTTCTTGATCTGTCGGAGCTCTGAATTCTGATGGCAACAGAAAAGCCATTTGGATATTAGCCGATGGTTGCTTTCTATCGGCTGTTTGCTTGGTACGCCATACTTGAGGTTTACCGAATGTCTGAGCCTATTCCATCTCTTTATTCCTTAGGCGTTGCACCCTTCTCTTCTGTCTTCTTATTAAACCTCCTAGACATCATTGTCCTTCCTACCAAACATATCTTCTTTCATTGCCTTCCTCTTCATAATCAGCCCAGTCCTGGTCAACAACTCTTTTTCCCAGCCGATTATGAACACTTCCATTTTTAAGCACCGATCCATGTTATTATGATGATATGCATCTTGAGTATGGATAGACCGGTGGTTGGTTTGAGATTTCCTAAACTCCCAATACTGATTGCTGCATTCTGGACAGTCATGTCTAGTAGGCAACTTCAAACCTTCATTCCAGCAATGTCTGAAGAAAGGACAATTCCAATGTAATTCGACTTATTTCCTTTCATATCTCTCTTCTTTCAGTTGATGCTGGTATGCTTGATCCTTTAACCAACGCTGATAATCCTTTTCTTTTTGTCGCTGCCACTTATCCAACAGAATCCGAGATGTAACTTGTGGCTTTGTCATCCCTGCTTTTGATGTCTCCCCCTGCTCGTATTGGCTCTTTTGCTCGGCACGACGTCTTTTAATCTCTCTGTACTCGTCAGTCGATATTTGCATCTTGGGATCAACTGTTCCAGCTTCTTTTGATTTGGTTGATGTTAGGACCTTAGTCTTTCCTTTGAGTAGCCCAGCATCAACCATGTTTTGATCTCCTAGGAAAGGATTATCATCAACTTTCATTTTCCAAGGCGTATCAAATTTGAGCCTCCCCTGCTAAATAGCCCTCTGTATATGCTGTCGAAAAATTCTGCATTCGTTGGTGGAATGAGAAGTAGCATTATGGAACTTACAGAACTTCTTATTCTTTAACTGATCAGGGGGCAACATGACATGATCATTGGATAACTTGATCTACCCTTTCTCAAGTAAGAAATCGAAGAGCTTATCCGATTTGGTGACATCAAAGTCATAGCTCTCCTTGACTCCTCTTCCCTAAGGATTTGGCACCATTACTGTCCTCTTGCCCCAATTCCATTCAGCCGCAGCAACCTCTTCTTCTTCATCTTCATAGCTATCATCGGCTGAGTATGGATCATAAGATTCAGCTATTGTGGTACTTTTTTGAAATCAGGTATCTCTGTGCATACTCTGGAATTGGCTATTGAGCGCTACCACTCGTTGAGCCAATTGTCCCAAGTTGTCAAATTCTTATCCTAGCAGTTTTTCTTTCCACATTGGCAGCATTCCTTGAACAGCTAAAGCAGCTAGTTGATTGTCACCCAAGTTTAAGGAGAAGCATAGGTTCCTAGTTTCTCGGAACCTCTGAAGAAATTCAGTGCCCGATTCATTAGTCTTTTGTCTTATAGTTGTCTGATCGGTAATCTTCTTTTCTCCAATCCTAGTGTAAAAATATGTATGAAACTTTTTCTTTAGGTCAACCCAATTGGCAATGGAATTGACTAGTAGTGATGAAAACCAAGTGAAGGCTGGCCCTTATAAGGACAAAGAAAAGAAACGAACTCGATGGGCATCCTCAACTGATGCTTTGCCCAATTGTGTAAGATACCGATTGATATGTTCTATCGTGCTTGTACTGTCTTGGCCAGTGAACTTAGCGAATTCTGGGAGCCTGTAATTTGTGGGAAGAGCGACCAAATCATACCATTCTAGATATGTGTGTTTGTACAAAAAGGTCAGCCCTTTTGGCCTCAGACCGAACTGATTTTTCATCATCTCAGTCACCTTCAGCAGCAACTCATTAGCATTTGAATTTGGATTTCTCTGTACCTGCTGACCCATCTGTGAAATGAAATCTCATGTGCCTTGATATCCTGGATTTGGCATCATGTGAAGGGTGTTATAATCTGTGCCATAGTGATACCCTTATGGAATCTCGATCTGCTGGGTCCTTTGCTGGCTTGCTACTTGAAGTCTCTGATTGTAGACAAAAGGATCTATATCTCTATGGATCCTTTGAATTGATGGTGCTATTTTTTGAGCCGACGATAGTATGTGGCCTGATGTGCCAAAATTGATTACCTGGTTCTGACTTTGCCCCGCCGGCTGTTGCACATGTACTGATGGTCTAGGATTATACTATATCTTATTTGCAGTAGTCCCTTGAGTTTGTTCAGGTGAACCCTGAACTCCCTGGACATCACCATTACTAGCTGGTGCTGCTTCTTGATGACTGGTACCGACTTGATTAGTCCCTTGGTGAAAGGTCCTAATAGCTAGAGGGGGGGTGAATAGCCTAATAAAATTTCTACAACAACACTTAACAAAATGGTTAGACAATTATGAGGCGAAGCAAGTGTTGCGCTAGCCTACTCAAAATGCAAGTCACCTACCATAATTCTAGTTTAGATAGTATCTATTCACACAATAGCTATGACACTACTCTATGTTAGTGTGCTCTCAAAGGCTAACTAAAGAGCCACACCAACCAAGCAAGCAAGCTCTCACAACTAGCTACACTAAAGAGCTTGACAACTAGTTTGCGGTAATGTAAAGAGAGTGATCAAGAAGGTTATACCGCCGTGTAGATGAAAGAACCAATCAATCACAATGATGAATAACAATGAAGACCAATCACCTCGGAATCAATAATGAACACAATGATTTTTACTGAGGTTCACTTGCTTGCCGGCAAGCTAGTCCTCGTTGTGGCGATTCACTCACTTAGAGGTTCACGCACTAATTGGCTTCACACGCCAAACCCTCAATAGGGTGCCGCACAACCAACACAAGATGAGGATCACACAAGCCACGAGCAATCCACTAGAGTACCTTTTGGCTCTCCGCCGGGGAAAGGTCAAGAACCCCATCATAATCACCACGATCGGAGCCAGAGACAATCACCAACCTCCGCTCGACTATTCTCACTGCTCCAAGCCATCTAGGTGGCAGCAACCACCAAGAGTAACAAGTGAAATTCATAGCGAAACACGAACACCAAGTGCCTCTAGATGCAAATACTCAAGCAATGCACTTGGATTCTCTCCCAATCTCACAAAGATGATGAATCTATGATGGAGATGAGTGGGAGGTCTTTGGCTAAGCTCACAAGGTTGCTATGTCAATGAAAATGGCCAAAAGTCGTGAGCTTCAACCGGCCATGGGGCTTAAATAGAAGCCCCCCACGAAATAGAGCCGTTGTATCCCATCACTGGGCACAACATGGGCTGACTGGACGCTCCGGTCATGTTGACCGGACGCTGGACCACCGCGTCCGATCGCCCGACGACAGCCATGTGTCCCGATCTCAATGATCACTTGAGTTCACCAGACGCTGCGCTATAACTGACCGAACGCTGATCCACCAGTGTCCGGTCGTTTCCAGTAAGGTTCCAAAAAAGCATCTTGCCCACCGGACCCTGCCATCGTTCGGTCAGAGATCGTAGCCTCTGTGTGCTACCCGACAATAGGACCGGACACACCCTTCCAGCGTCCAGTCATTCAAGACCCAGCGTCCGATTGTTTGACCAATGCCAGCATCTCTACTGTTACAACTGACCGAACGCGCCGGTTCCACTGGGACCAGCATCCGGTCATCTTGTGACTAGTGAGACTAACTCCTTTTCACCTCTGACTTCTTCACCCTTGCTCAAATGTGCCAACCACCAAGTATATCACCTTGTGCACATGTGTTTGCATATTTTCACAAACATTTTCAAGGGTGTTAGCATTCCACTAGATCCTAAATGCATATGTAGTGAGTTAGAGCATCTAGTGGCACTTTGATAACCGCATTCCAATACAAGTTTCACCCCTCTTAATAGTATAGCTATCAAACCTAAATATGATCACACTCTCTAAGTGTCTTGATCACCAAAACAAAATAGCTCCTATGGTTTATACCTTTGCCTTGAACTTTTTGTTTTTCTCTTTCTTCTTTCCAAGTCCTAGCACTTGATCATCACTATGGCATCATTATCATCATGTTATGATCTTAATTTGCTTCACCACTTGGAGTGTGCTACCTATCTCATGATCACTTGATAAGCTAGGTTAGCACTTAGGGTTTCATCAATTCACCAAAACCAAACTAGAGCTTTTAATCTCCACCTTTTTGGTAATTGATGACAACCCTTATACAAAGATATGAAATAAAATTCAATTGAATCCATGTTGCTTGCCCAAGCATATTTACTATGTGTAAAAGAATATGGATAAGTTTCATGAATCCTAAATGGTAGCAATTGCTCCCCCTATATATGTGCTAAGAGTTTGGATGGAAGCTTGCACGTATACTTAGATAGGAAATATAGGAGTCAATATCTACCAAATGATGCTAAGGTATGAAAGATGGACCTTTGAAGCGTGATACCAATCGGAGTGCACCATTATACCATCCTTAGCACCATGGTTAGCTTTATACCACTAGGAAACATACTTTGAAAAGATTCCACTTGTAAAAACTTACTTGGAAATGAAAGTTATCTAGTGATTTCATTTTATCATTCACTTTTGCAACTATCATTCATCACACAAGCATGGATATTTTAAATTTAGAAATTGTGTCATGCATGCAAACATATGAAATGCACATTCAAATGCACCAAACAAGTTCATGAGCTTGCTCCCCCTACTTGTGTGCTCAAAGTTTTAATTGATCCCTTTCCTTTTATCATATCTCTCTTTCCTTTTATCATATCTCTCCTCTTATGTTAAGTTCTCTCCCTATCACTTGTATCTTTATTTCTCTTCCCCTTTGTGTTGTCTTTTCACTTATCTTTGCGCACTATCTCTCCCCTTTGTCACTTATGTCTTTGTTTCACTTATATCTTTGTCTCTCTCCCCCTTTGTCATCAATGACCACAAAGACTTAAAATATAGATAGTACCACTTGTAGGGTCGAGATTATCAATGTCAATCAATGGGGTGAGGATCATTTTTCCAAATTTGGTCTAATCTAGATCATTTACCAAAGATATTTAACTCAGTTTGATCCAAGGACAAGCTTCTTCATACCTCCAAATAAGGGTTATCTTGTACCATGTTGAGTTAAACACTTGTAGCTCATTTTATAGATTAAACACTAGGTTCACAAGCCCACAAACATGTCATATGCTACCACTAGATCAAATCAAGCATAGAATCAATAGTGGTACCATACAAGCATCAAATTCATTTGTTTTCATAAATGAGCCTAAGACATGTGAGGAATGACTAGATGCACTAAGTAAGTCCTTAGCAAAGGATGTATGCATGCCAATCAACTTTTACCTTGGATTACTCGAAGGAGAGGCATGTCATATAAGTGGGGGTGCATCAACACAAATTTAAGAAATCCAATATGTTCAACTCATTCCTTAGCTTGTAAAACCTTTTCTCATCTAATGGCTTAGTGAATATATCGGTAAGTTGATCTTCGGTGCCTACACTCTTAATGCAAATGTCCCCTTTTTGTTGGTGATCTCTTATGAAATAGTGGCGGACATCAATGTGCTTTGTTCTTGCATGTTGAACTGGATTGTTGGTCAACTTGATTGCACTCTTATTGTCACATAGCAATGGCACTTTCTTGAACTTGATTCCAAAATCACTCAAAGTGGCCTTCATCCAAAGTATTTGTGCACAACAACTACCGGCGGATATATATTCGGCTTCGACGGTTGATAATGCTTGAAATCTTGCACAGATGCATCCAAAGTATTTGGTAAGGCTTGAAATCTTGCACAGATGCATACACTAAACATGACATCCGGCCTTGATGCGGTCACATAGAGTAGGCTTCCAATCATGGACTGATACAACTTTTGATCCACCATATTTTCACTTGCATCACTATCCAAGTTGCCATTGGTTCCTATTGGTGTACTAATGACTTTACTATCAATCATTCCAAACTTCTTGATCATGTCCTTGATGCACTGTTCGCCTAAACGGCCGTTTAGCCCATTTAAACACCGTGTAAACGCTACATGGTGGTGCGCCGTTTTTGTTTAATCACCCGTTTACCCCGTTTAATTGGCCGTTTAGCCCGTTTAATGGGGCGTTTTGCCCGAATAATGGCTAAACGGTAGGTGACCGACTGTTTACCATTTAGCGTTTAGGAAAACACTGCCTTGATGTACTTGCCTTGACTTACGAAGGTACCATTCTTCAATTGCTTGATTTGAAGACCAAGGAAGTAACTTAACTCTCCAATCATGGACATCTCAAATTCATTAGCCATCATCTTTCCAAACTCATCACAAAAGTCTTGATTTGTTGACCCAAATATGATGTCATCAACATAGATTTGTAATACAAATAGATCTTTTCCAATCTTCTTGATGAAAAGAGTGGTGTCAACCTTGCCCATTGTGAACCCTTTAGAGAGTAGGAAATCCCTCAATCTCTCATACCATGCTCTAGGCGCTTGCTTCAAGCCATACAAAGCCTTCTTCAACTTGTACACATGGTTGGACTTCTTGTCATCTTCAAAACCGAGAGGTTGCTCAACACATACTTCTTCATTGATGTAGCCATTTAGAAATGCACTCTTAACATCCGTTTGATAGAGCTTGATGTTGTGGGCACAAGCATAGGCTAGCAAGATTCTTATTGCTTCCAATCTAGCAACCAGGGCATATGTTTCTCCAAAGTCAAGACCTTTAACTTGTGTATAGCCTTGTGCTACCAATCTTGCTTTGTTCCTTACTACTATCCCATCTTGATCTTGCTTGTTTCTAAAGACCCATTTGGTTCCAATCACATTGTGTCCCTTTGGTCTCTCTACTAATTCCCATACTTGATTTCTTGTGAAATTATTCAATTCTTCATGCATATCATTCACCCAATAAACATCCTTCAATACTTCTTCTATCTTCTTTGGTTCAATGGATGACACAAATGAGAAGTGTTCACAAAATGAAGCCAATCTTGATCTTGTTTGTACACCTCTAGAAATATCACCAATGATAGTGTCCAATGGATGATCCCTTGCAACATTAGTTGGTTGGAGGATTGGAACTTGATTGCTTGATCATTAGGTTGAGATGATGTACTAGCCACTTGATCTTGTTCATTCTCATGAGAACCACTTGTACTAGCTTGATTTGTATCATCTTGCACATTTGAGTTGGAGAGCACTTGCACTTGATCATCTTCATCATCATTCACTTGCCTAGGCCTCAATTCACCAACATCCATGTTCTTCATGGCATTTCAAAGTTGAATGCCTCTAACATCTTCCAAGTTCTCATTCTCTACTTGTGAACCCTTGGTTTCATAAAATTCAACATCATGAACTTCCTCAAGAGTACCACTATCCAAATTCCAAACTCTATATGCTTTGCTTGTAGTGGAATAACCAAGTAAGAATCCTTCATTACATTTCTTGTCAAACTTGCCTAATCTAGTGCCTTTCTTCAAGATATAGCATTTGCAACCAAAGACCCAAAAATATGCAATGTTGGGCTTTCCACCATTCAAGAGCTCATATGGTGTCTTCTCTTTCAATCGGTGACAATAGAGGCGGATGCTATAATAGCAAGCCATGTTGATAGCTTCGGCCCAAAAAGATTGACTCACATTGTACTCACTAAGCATAGACCTTGCCATATCAATGAGTGTTCTACTTTTCCTCTCAACAAGACCATTTGATTGAGGTGTGTACTTGGCCGAGAATTGATGTCTAATTCCAAATTCATCACACAACTCATCAATTCTAGTATTCTTGAACCCACTACCATTGTCACTTCTAACTCTCTTGATGGTTGTTTCAAACTTATTATGAATGCATTTGACAAATGATTTGAATGTTGTAAATACATCACTTTTGTCCACTAGAAAGAATACCCATGTGTATCTAGTGTAGTCATCCACTATTACAAAGCCATATTTGTTTCCACCAATGCTAGTGTATTGTGTTGGCCCAAACAAATCCATATATAATAACTCAAATGCTTTACTAGTGCTCATCATGCTTTTCTTAGGATTGGTGTTTCCAACTTATTTTCCGACTTGACAAGAGCTATAAAGCTTATCCTTTTCAAACACATCTTTCAAGCCTTTAACTAAGTCATGCTTAACCAATCTATTCAATTGTTTCATTCCAACATGACCAAGCCTTCTATGCCATAACCAACCCATGCTAGACTTAGTGAATAAGCATGTAGATAATCTAGCTTCACTAGCATTGAAATCAACCAAGTATAGATTCTCATATCTAAAACCTTTGAAGATCAAATTAGAGACATCTACAATTATGATCTCTACATCATCTACCCCAAATATGCATTTGAATCCAAGATCACACAATTGAGCTACGGATAGCAAATTGAAGTTCAAACTCTCTACTAGCAACACATTGGATATGCTCATGTCATTGGATATTGCAATCTTACCAAGCCCTTTGACCTTGCCTTTGCCATTGTCACCAAAAGTGATACTATCATAACCGTCATTGCCATTGGTGTTGATTGAGTTGAACATTCTTGCATCACCGGTCATGTGTTGAGTGCACCCACTATCAAGAACCCAATGCCTTCCTCCGGCTTTGTAATTAACCTACAAAAGAAGATCAATTCTTTTTAGGTACCCAAACTTACTTGGGTCCTTAAAGGTTAGTCACTAAGCTCTTTGGTACCCAAATGGCTTTCTTCTTTGAGCCCATCCAAGGTTTACCAATGAACTTAACCTTCACACCATTTGTACCCTTAGTAAGCATATAGCATGAATCAAGCTTTATGAAGGATACATTAGCATTTTTGCACTTGTTGTTGCATTCTTGCTCTTTATGACCAACTTGCTTGCAACTAGTACAAAATTGACCATTGTTCTTCACAAAACTAGTCTTGTGAGGAGCAAAGGTCGCTTTGCCTTTCTTAGGGGTATATCCCAATCCCTCTTTGTAGAGAGAAGCTCTTTGGCTACCCAAGCACATAAGCAAGTGGTCCTCACCACCATAAGCTTTAGCCAAGGTGTGAGTGAGCTTATTGACCTCCTTCTTGAGGTTCTCATTCTCAACCACTAGTGAGGCATCACAAGTGAGACCATCACTACTAGATGAGGTAGAAGTGGAAGTGCTACAAGAAGGGTTAGTAGGAGCAACAATGATAGGCATGGATAGTGATTCATCAATTATATCACAAGTTAAACCTGCATTGCAAGTTTCAACATGCTTCTTTTTATTTTGCTCATCAAGCAAAGAGGAATGAGCCTTTTCAAGCTTTTTGTGAGCTTTGCCAAGCTTCTCATTGGCTTCCTGTAGCCTCTCATAAGATGCATTGAGCTCATTAAAGGCTTGCTTAAGGTCTTTTAGTTCCTTACGCAAGCTTTTGCATTCCCTTCTCTTGATGTCAAAGTGTTCTCTAGCATCCTCTAGCATGTCAAATAATTCATCTTTAGTGGGTTCATCATTATCACTATTACTATCATTTTCATTTTCATGTTCATTTTCATCATCATGTTCTTCATCACTTTCATCATCATAAGATTGTACCTTAGTGGCCTTAGCCATGAAGCATGATGAAGATTCGAAGAGAGAAGGCTTCTCATTGATAGCAATGCTTGCAAGAACCTTCTTCTTGGTGGTCTTGTTATCATCACTATCATCATCATCATCACTTGAGGAAGCATCACTATCCCAAGTGACTACATATGAACCACCCTTCTTCTTCTTGAATGCCATCTTGTCCTTCTTCTCTTTCTTTTCCTTCTTGTCCTTTTTCTTGTTCTTCTTGTTGTCATCATCATTGTCGCTATTGTATGGGCATTGAGCAACAAGATGATCTTTGCTTCCACATTTGAAGCACCTTCTTGACTCTTCTTTGTTCTTGGATGAAGACTTCTTTCTTCTAGCATGGTAGCCCTTCTTCATCATGAACTTGCCAAACTTCTTGACAAAGAGAGCCATCTTCTCATCATCATCATCATCCCAAGATTCATCCTCTTCACTTGATGTTTCTTGCTTAGCTTTGCCCTTGGATGATATGTCTTTGAATGTCATGCTCTTCTTCTTGTCATCCTTCTTCTCATCTTTCTTCTCCTTCTTTTCTTCCTTCTCATCTTCATCTCTATATGTGTCATCGGTCATGATGTCTCCCAACACATGGTTTGGTGTCATGGTGTTCAAACCACTCCTTACTAGAATAGTGACCAATGTGTCAAATCTTGAAGGTAAGCATCTCAAGAACTTATGAGAGAAGTCCTTGTCCTTCACCTCTTCACCAAGTGCTTTAAGATCATTGACAAGCACTTGAAGCCTATGGAACATCTCCGGCACACTCTCATCTTCCTTCATCTTGAAGCTTACAAACTTCTCTTTGAGGATGTATGCCTTTGCACCCTTCACGACTTGAGTACCCTCAAATGATTCTTCCAACTTCTTCCAAGCTTTATGTGCCATCTCAATATTCTTGATTTGCTCAAATGTTCTTTCATCAATTGCATCATGAATAGCACTTAGAGCAATACCATTGTTTTGGAGAAGCACTTCTTTGGCCGTGGTGGGATTCTCTGGATCACCAATCTCAATTTTGGTTTCTACCACCTTCCACACCTTTCTATTGATTGACTTGATGTGTCTGGTCATCTTTGACTTCCAATAAGGATAATTTGTGCCATCAAATTGGGGTAGCTTCTTGGTGTTGTTGATTTGAGCCATTTTTACACCAAAGGTTGTTAAGCCTCAAATCACGGTGACCTCGGCTCTGATACCAATTGAAAGATCCTAATGGCTAGAGGGGGGGTGAATAGCCTAATAAAATTTCTACAACAACACTTAACAAAATGGTTAGACAATTATAAGGCGAAGCAAGTGTTGCGCTAGCCTACTCAAAATGCAAGCCACCTACCACAATTCTAGTTTAGATAGTATCTATTCACACAATAGCTATGACACCACTCTATGTTAGTGTGCTCTCAAAGGCTAACTAAAGAGCCACACCAACCAACCAAGCAAGCTCTCATAACTAGCTACACTAAAGAGCTTGACAACTACTTTCGGTAATGTAAAGAGAGTGATCAAGAAAGTTATACCGCCGTATAGATGAAAGAACCAATCAATCACAAGGATGAATAATAATGAAGACCAATCACCTCGGAATCAATGATGAACACGATGATTTTTACCGAGGTTCACTTGCTTGCCGGCAAGCTAGTCCTCGTTGTGGCGATTCACTCACTTGGAGGTTCACGCGCTAATTGGCTTCACACGCCAAACCCTCAATAGGGTGCCGCACAACCAACACAAGATGAGGATCACACAAGCCACGAGCAATCCACTAGAGTACCTTTTAGCTCTCCGCCGAGGAAAGGTCAAGAACCCCTCATAGTCACCATGATCGGAACCAGAGACAATCACCAACCTCCGCTCAACTATCCTCGCTGCTCTAAGCCATCTAGGTGGCAGCAACCACCAAGAGTAACAAGCGAAATCCACAGTGAAACACGAACACCAAGTGTCTCTAGATGCAAAATACTCAAGCAATGCACTTGGATTCTCTCCCAATCTCACAAAGATGATGAATCTATGATGGAGATGAGTGGGAGGGCTTTGGCTAAGCTCATAAGGTTGCTATATCAATGAAAATGGCCAAAAGTCATGAGCTTTAATCGGCCATGGGGCTTAAATAGAAACCCCCACGAAATAGAGCCATTGTACCCCTTCATTGGGCACAACACAGCTGACCGAACGCTCCGGTCATGTTGATCGGACACTGGACCACCGTGTCCGGTCGCCCGACGATAGCCACGTGTCCTAATCTCAATGGTCACTTGAGTTCATCGGACGCTGCGCTATAAGTGACCGAACACTGATCCACCAGCGTCTGGTCGTTTCTAGTAAGGTTCTAGAAATGCATCTTGCCCACCGAACGCGTCCGGTCATGCACGACTGGACCCTGCCATCGTCTGGTCAGAGACCCTAGCCTCTGTACGCTACCCGACAACAGGACCAGACACACCCTTCCAGTGTTCGGTCATTCAAGACCCAGCGTCCGGTCATTTGACTGACGCCAGCATCTCTGCTGTTACAACTGACCGGACGCGCCGGTTCTACTAGGACCAGCGTCCGGTCACCTTGTGACCAGCGAGACTAACTCCTTTTCACCTCTAACTTCTTCACCCTTGTTCAAATATGCCAACCACCAAGTGTATCACCTTGTGCACATGTGTTAGCATATTTTCACAAATATTTTCAAGGGTGTTAGCATTCCACTAGATCCTAAATGCATATGCAGTGAGTTAGAGCATCTAGTGGCACTTTGATAACTGCATTCCAATACGAGTTTCACCCCTCTTAATAGTATGGCTATCAAACCTAAATGTGATCACACTCTCTAAGTATCTTGATCACCAAAACAAAATAGCTCCTATGGTTTATACCTTTGCCTTGAACTTTTTATTTTTCTCTTTCTTCTTTCCAAGTCCGAGCACTTGATCATCACTTTGGCATCATTATCATCATGCTATGATCTTAATTTGCTTCACCACTTGGAGTGTGCTACCTATCTCATGATCACTTGATAAGCTAAGTTAGCACTTAGGGTTTCATCAATTCACCAAAACCAAACTAGAGCTTTCACTTGGGTCGATGGATCTGGAATGTTGTAATAAGCTGGCCCACCTTGACCAACTGAAAATCCATGAATCGCCTCTCTCATGGCGTTGTGGAATATGTCCAAGAAAGCTTCATTATGGCTTGATATGGCATCATAAACAGATTTGTCTACAACTTCCTTAAAGAAACGCCTGTCTTCATCTTCAGTTGTCTCCGTCTGCCCGTGTAATAGAACTCTTGGTAGTGAAAATTTCTAAACAATTGTGTTGTCACATGTTTTGGTGTAGGACAACAAACACTTGTTCTAAAACTCTTCTATAGCTTTGCTGATGATACCCTTATCCCCATCAGGTAGATCTTCATAATGTAGCATAAGGACGTCGTTGTTGTTGTGAACCGCCATGACGATTGTGGGGTTCCACCGGGTGTGCCAGAAATGCGTGTCGACATGGAATTTCGTCCCGTGCTGAGGACACACGTAGTAAGCTAGAAGGGGCCGCTCGATGGAGCTAGAGATCCGCCCAGCTTCAGCGCAAGGATGGTCAATCCTACGCACTCCTCCCAAGACATGCTAGTCAATTTGACCGTGCAATTGACAAGGAGAGAAAGCTTATTAGTAATTAAGGGCGGAACATGCCGGTGTTGCTAGACAGTCCCGAATGTGCGTCTCTGAGAGCCCATATGAAAGGAGATCGACTAAACATCCGATTCCAGCATATTCATAAGAATAAATCGGTTAAAGCTCATGGAGTTATGTAAGAAGAATCGGTTATCATTATGAATATCATTGTTTAAACAAATGCTGGTCACTGACAAAAAGATATCAACAGTAATTAGTTCATGCTAAGCCAATGACTACAAGTAACCGAACCCCTTTTTATGAAAGAAATAATTCATCATCATTCAACCATTTAATAGATATAAATCTAATAAACATATTAGATCTCATATATCGCTATGACCAGTGGGGCATGAGGCAAAATCATGCAGGCCGTAGAAACAACAATAGACTCGATGACCCTAACTTATTACTAATATCAGTGGGGCATGAGGCAGAATCATGCAGGCCATAATACAATAATAAGATCATGGGGCTAACATATCTTTCAACCTATCGCTACTTCAACGATCTCGTGATGCGAATCGTTCGTGAAAGTGCTCAATATCGGCTAAAACAACTGATTCAGGCATAACGCACAGTTAAGGTCGTGCCCTTTCAGGAACAGATCTACCAAATAATGGTCCCCACTCCATAGTGCTAACAATGGGGTGTGAGACAGAATCACACAGGCCATGATAATGAGCCATGGAATAGTTTTCGCTATGCAATAGATCTACTCAGGATCAAACACGCCTTAACCGCACGCTATGCACGATCAAGATTGACATAAAACAGCCGATAAAACATAACTCATCATTTAAAGTGCGGATTAAATCAGTTTAGATTAACAAACGATGGGTTAATAAAGATGTAAGGCCGATCTAGATCAATCCTAATTGGGCAAAGTGATATTGCTGTAATTAAATAAACAATGGAAGCAATAAGCAATATCGGTAACTTAATGAATCTATCCGAAGGAACGCCACCCTTAGATAGAGCTAATAACTTGACCTTAATCTAGTTCGAGCAGTGGAGGTCGACCGGATCGATGCAGCCATACTTGCTGAAGAACTCGCTGAGATCTACTCTACTCCTACTCCTAAGGGGTGGCCGGAGCCAAAAAAGTAAATAACTTGTATTTGATTGATTGTGTGTCCTTTACAATAGCCGAGCTTTGATATTTATACCCGGGACCTACGCATAACTCCTGTCTAAGCATGACTCATCATAATTTTTGGCCCTACGAGAAAACATTCCTAATTTAAGATAACTTGGACTCTACTCTTTCTCTTTTTGTAGAGTCCAACATGCTTTGTCCTGGCACCAATCGTAGCCTTCGTCGTCATCTGCTGGCGTTATCTGAAGAAAGCTGATTTTGGTGCTGCATTCAAATCAGCTAATTCCGATCTGCACGCAATTGCTTCCTTGATGACATAATCTTAGGAGCTTTTAAGTCCCTATGAGACTCCTTCCAAATTTTGGTGTAAACAAAAACACGCCACTGTATTCAAGCGGCTAGGACGGCAGTGAGACAAGGACAGTAGCTGCAGCAGCAAGGACGTGAGAGATCAGACAGTAGCTGAACACAAGGGCGTTGTGTGGCTCTGCTGGCTGCCTGCCTCCATGTGAGACGACGCAGCGCGGATGTGAACAGCGATACGTCGTCAACAACACCAAAAGATCTAAATCCTATTGATTTCAACTAACAAGTATATCATGACCTAGCCCATACTGCATACTAACCCATAGGAGCGAAATACTTAAGCACTATTGAACTATTTTACTCAACAAAATTCACCAAAATTGACCTTTCGAACATAAATCCAATTTCTCGCCGACTGAACGAAAAGTTCTAGTTTAAATCTCGGATTCGATTTCTGAGCTATCATATATACTATTGAGTAACTTTTACTCACCAAAACAAGAGTTGCATTTTTCATCTATTAAACTTGTGCCCCAGATTTATTCAAGTACTAAATACAAGTTATACTTTATTTTGTTTATAAAAATGCTTTTCATGCTTAATCTAATAGAACAAACCGTTCGCTATCTATTTGCTAGAATTATTGTCTGACATTCCTAAATGTCTTTACGCACTGCGTAATTGAACTTGGGCATTTATTCGAGTCCACAAAACTGAGTCACACTTGATTCCCTTATCACTTCAAATATGTTTTTAAATAAAAAAAATCCAAGAAACTCGTTTTAGAAATTTTTCTTAGGCCTAAATCTTGGTGCTAAACGAGCTCGTAACACTAGAGGTGTTATAGCGGTCGACACAACGGGGACAACGTGTTGACAAGCACGTGAACCTCGGGAGAAAATCACCGTGTCAACATTGTTCTTCCCATTGGTTTGCAATCCTCTTACACAAGCTTGTGATTACTTTCATATACATTGTGCTTGTGTAGTTGCTCTTGTAATTAGTTAGCTTGTGTAGCTCACTAGTTACCTTCTTGCTTGTGTAGCATAGAAGTAGCTCCCTTGCATGGTTAATTTAGTTTGTGTAACCTTGTTAGTCACATTGCTTAGTTTGAGTAGCTAAGTATTTGCGCTCTCTAATTTGGCATTGGTTGCCTTGTTATTGAGCATTGCTAGTGAGCTTAGGTGGCTTTGTGCTTTTGCTTACTAGCATGTATAGGAGCTCCCTCGTTGCTTGAAGTACTAGTGGCATAGGCTTGTGTGACCTTGCTTCTAAAATTGGTAAGGTGAGCTCTAGCTAGCTCGGCACCTTAGTTGCTTAATTAGGATCTTTGCAAGGTGCTAGAGAACATAGATAGAGGGGTGTAGTCTTGGCTACACCAATTGTTTTAATTCCACACTTGTTTTGGTTAGCCAACGCTATTAATTTTAGAAAGGACTATTCACCCCCCCTCTAGTCCGCCATCTCGACCCTACAGCAGACCCAAGGGTCGGGCAAGGTGGAGCCTGTGGGCTCAGGGTCGGGCAAGGCGGAGTCCTCCCACAGAGGCCGAGCGAGGCCAAGCATAGACCCAAGGGTCTAGCGAGGTGGAGCGTAGGCCCAAGGTTGGGGCGAGGCAGAGCGTAGGCCCAAGGGTCGGGCGAGGCAGAGCGTAGACCCAAGGGTCGGACGAGGCGGAGTCCTCCCCTAGAGGCCGAGCGAGGCAAAGCGTAGACCCAAGGGTTGGGTGAGGCGAAACATAGACCCAAAGGTCGGGCAAGGCGGTGCCCTCTCCCAGAGGTTGGAAGAAGCGAAGCTTGCACGCTAGGGGGTCGGTTGGAGATATAGTCATGCTCTTGACTGCTCGGATAAGTCAATGTTGATGGTCATTAGCTCCTCCTCTTTGGGTACCCTAGTATTGGTCCCCGACAGTAGCCCCTGAGTGAGACCTAACCCCTTACCATTGCTAGGGTTGGGTGTCACTAAAGATCGAGGAGAGGATAGCAAAACTAGTAGGAGAAAACGTCTCTTATTTTCGTACGTACCCCCTCCCTAGGATCTGAGCCATCGTTCTGTGACCACGTATTTGGTCTTCTTATGAGTCCAACTTTTCTTGAGCCCCTGTACGTAGCGCCGATCGGTCGAGGCTCGGCTCGTCTCTATGATCGTTACCCCGTCCATGGTTTCCGCAACTGAAGGGCCTGAGCTGACGTCACTTGCCTTGATGGCTTGAGTGACACGCTCGGCGAGCTCGCTAACGGGCATGTTCGAGTGGAATTTGGGTCTGTCGTTCGTGATGGGATCGGCATAGCCCTCATGTGGCATTCCACTTCTCCTTAACCCGCCTCCCGATAGATGCTTGTGTCGCTCCAAAGAGCGACTCAGGTGGCCCGCTGGCCTCCCCTCGATGGAGATTCTGTGGGATCGGCTCGAGGTTAGGATTGAACAAGAAGGTTGAGATGACCCTGTCCGCTTCTAAGTGGGTCGGACAAAGGCCACTGTGGCTCATCTATGTTTTCTCCTTTGGCTCTGTTCGACATGAGGTGGCCTTGAGCCCTTCAAACCCCGGTCAGTTGGATTCCTGAGTTAGGGTTGGGCAGCTCTAGCCCTGGGCCCCATTGGGGTCGGTAGGGGTCGGCCAAATATCATGCATCACCCCATCCATGGTTTCTGCAACTAGAGGGGCTGAGCTAATGACACTTGCCTTGATGGCTCGAGCATCGCGCTCGGCGAGCTAGCTAACAGGCATGTCCAAGTGGAATCTGGATCCATCGTTCGCTGACGGGGTTGGCATAGCCCTCTTGTGGCATTCCACTGCTCCTTTACCCACCTCCGGGTAGATGCCTGTGTCGCTTTGGAGAGCGACTTAGGTGGCCTATTGGCCACTCCTTGATGGAGATTTTGTGGGCTTGGCTCAAGGTTAGGATCAAACAAGAAAGGTCGAGATGTCCCTATCCGCTTCTGAGCGGGGTCGGGCAAGGGTCGCTGGGGCTCATCTCCATTTTTCTCCCCTGGCTCTGTTTGACGTGAGGCGGCCTCGAGCCCTTCGTGGGTCGGCCTTCGAACCTCGGTCGATCGACGCTCATGTCGAATGAGACGACTACCACTTTGTGACACGACGCGAAGCGTTGTGATGCAATAATTGCATATGCAATGCTTGGATGTATGAGATGAATGTATGGATGAATGTATGAATGAATGAATGTATGAATGCATGCATGAGAATGGATGAATGAATGCTCATGTACTAGAAAAGTAAAGTGGGGGTTGGTAAAGTTACCTCGATGGCTCGAGTGATGGGTTCAGGGAGCTCTTACTAGATATGTTTGTGTAGGGTCCAGGTCCGTCATTCATGACGGAGTTGGTGTGACCTACATGGGACATCCTGCTGCTCCCTACCTGTCTCTCGACAGTGGTCAAAGCCGTTCGATTGACTTTGGGTGACCTGCTGGCCTCTCCTCGATGGAGATTCCACAGGTGGGCCCTTCCAAACCCTTCCTAAGAAGGCAGAGGCTAAAGCTCAGGGTGTAGGGACAAAAACTCTGATCACGCTGGTGAGCAAAAATGTCGTAGCCGCTAGGGCATAGGTTTCTTGTAGTCCGACCAGTTTTACTTAGAGTTTGTTTCTGCACACCTTGCTTCTACTTTTTTAACGTAAGAAGGGGTTGGACATAAAGAATTTCTAGCGAATAGATACTCTTGCCAGCCCCCAAGTGAGGCCCGACCCCTTGCCATTGCTGGGGTTGGGGGCTTGATAGCGAAATTGATAAGAGAAAATATGCGCAAATTAAGGGCGACCTGCTGGCGCAGGACATACCTTGATGGCACGAGTGACAGGTTCAGAAAGCTCTTACCGGACATGTTCGAGTAGAATCCGGGTCCATCGTTCATGATGGGGTCGGCATAACCCGCGTGGGGCATCCTGCTGCTCCCTACCCATCTCTCCTCCGGCAAGCTATCGTGGCGCTCCGGGGGAGGTATTCCGGGGATAGGGGCTCTCCCCTAGCAAGCTGTGCCATGACGTTGGTGAACGAGAAGGTAAGGTGGCGCAGGTCCTCTCGGGATGGTCGGGGTCCTAGGAAGGCGCCGAGCTGGCGCTCTAAGCTCCCATAATCAAAGCCGAGGAGCTAGTCGCTCTCGGGGACGCAGGCCTCCGGTGTGTGTAGCTGTAGCTCCCCTAGCGCCTCGGCGATTGCGCCAAGGCTGGCGGAGTGGAGACGTTGGACAGCGGTGGGAGCCTACACCAACTCTCCTTCCATCATGACGATGAAGTCCAAGTCCCCAAAGCACACGTGCCAAGGCCGCATTTACTTGTAAGAGGTTGTGTCGGATGGCTAGTCACACCAGGTCACATTTACTTGTAAGAGGTTGTGTCATGCGGCCTCATCGAAACCCAGCTATGGTTGTGACTAGCCATCTAAGGCCTAGTGTGGAGGTCAGTGTTTTGAGTTGCCACCTACAAGTAAATTTCTAATATTGCGCATCTGGCTCTGATGGTTTGCTTAGAGAACACGAGGTTTATACTGGTTCGGACAGAATGTCCCTACGTCTAGTTCATTGCCGCTACTCATGTTACTAGCACTAAAAGTTCATAGTAGGGGTTACAAATGGGCGAGAGAGTGATAGGTCCCAAGTCTCTGGTAGAAAGAGTGAACGGGTGCTGAGAGAGCTCGGTTGCTACTCGACCATGTGTTCGGGGTTCGATGGGTTCATGATGGTTCGATCGGATCTAGCCTGAATCGATGTGATGTGTTGCAATCCCCTTATGGGACACCCAAGTTTCCCTTTTATAGGCCAAGGGAAAGCATAGGTTATAGCGGAGGAAAAAAGAAGAACGAGAGAGAGAGCCAAAGGTGTTCAGGATTGCCGGGTCCTTCTTCTCCTTCATGCGGGTCCTGTCGACCCTGTAGATGTCAACAGAGACGGCTTCGCGTCGTGGTCCTGTCCGTCAATAGCACCATGCGTAGGCATCATATGCCGGTCATGGCGCTCCACTCCTCTAAGGAAAATGGACCCTAGGCCTATTTACTTTGGTTTTTGGTTTTTGATGACCAACACAACTAACTTGGACTAATTGTTTTGTAGTTCAATAGGGTGCAAGACGTTACTTGGACAAAGGGCCATGATGATCTGATGATCAACACCTTAAGCAAGACCCTAGAAGCACAAGAGAAGACCCAAGATATCAAGCATAGTCCAAGCATGAAGATGGGAACCAAGCCAGACGTAAGATCACGAAGAGACAAGCTCGGCGGAGGTGACCGGACACGACCCTTATAGGGACTAGACATGTCCGATCAGTTGCTCGACAACAGCAGGCGTCAGTAGCTGTGACCGGACGCTGAGCGAGGTAGTGACCGGACGCATCGATGACACTGTTCTTTGTCACGTCAATGTTTTCTGCATGACCAGACGCAGTGGCACTGGACGACCAGACGCACAAAGTACAGTGTCTGATTGAGTCTAGAGAGGTTCCAGAGCGGTGCCAGCGCGACCAGACGTGTCCGATCGAGTGAGACTAGACTCGGCCCAGAGTCCGATCAACGCGTTCGCTCCAACGGTCAGGATGACCGGACGCTTCTGGTCAGGACAACAGCAGTGTCTGGTCAGTAGCAGAAAGCTAAGGTTCGCCCCCAACAGCTACTTTCTCTATGGGGCTTATAAATGACCCCCCAACCGGTCATTTCAGAGGTGGAGAGCTGAGAAAACATATCAAGGGTGTTGATGCACCATTTTAGTGATCTCCACTTGCATAGTGCTTAGTGATTCATTAGGTGATTAGCATAGGTGCTTTGCAAAGTGCTTAGGTTGATTAGACCACCACTTATGCGCTTGCTCTAGGTTTAGGCCTAGTGTTTAGTGAGGTTTGCACCATTATTGTACATAGGAGGATCTTGTAGTCTTGCAAGATCACACCACCCGCGTTTGTGGTGTGGCCGCCACCATGTACCAGAGGGAACAAGGCTCATGGCATTTTGGCCGGAAGCTTGATAGTGAAGACGGCGGGGAGCATCCAGGAGAGGCTTGTCGGAAGGCACGTCGGAGACCCACTTGTGTGTGGGGAAGGCTCAAGGCTATCCATGGAGTTACCCAATCTGGAGCTTGGCCCTTGCGAGGGATTCCTTGCGAGGGGCTCCAACGATGACTAGGGTGAAGCTTGCGCGCTTCTCGATACCTCGGTAAAAATACCGGAGTCGTCGATGGGAGTTTGCATATCTCTACCTTACTCTTTAGCTTCCGCATTTACATTGCAATCTTGGTGTGTGCTTTACTTTCATAGCTTAGTGATAGGTTTGGAACCTAGGTTGCATAACTCCTTTTGCGGTAGAGATAACAACATACTAGCAAAACCGTAGTTATATATTTAGCTTGTTTATCTTTTGCATAAGTTTTGCTAAGGGTAGAAAAAGAGGCCATAGTTTAGAGTTAGAGTTTTAAGTTGCCTAATTGACCCCCCTCCTCTTAGGTGTCACGGTCCCTTTCAATTGGTATCAGAGATGGTTGGCTCAATTTGGACATTTGGCTTCACCGCCGTTGAGCCGATGCTATTTAGAGTGGTTGGGATGGATACCTCTAGGCCTCTGCACTTTGATGGCATTAACTTCCCCTACTATAAAGCTAGAATGGCTTGTCATCTTTAGGCGGTAGATTTGGGTGTTTGGAGAGTCACTCGTGACGGGATGAAACCCATTAAGAATCCCGATAAACCTACAAAGAGTGAAGAAAAAGAAATTTATTTCAATGCTAGAGCTAAAAATTACTTGTTTGAATCTTTTAGCATGGATGTGTTTAACCAAGTGTTCACTTTAAATACAGCACATGAAATTTAGTTAAAACACCAAGAGCTCCATGACGGCATAACTAATGTCCGTGAGCAAAAACATTGTCTAGCTAAACAAAATTATGATTCCTTTAAAATGAATGATGATGAGCTTGTTCGTGATATGTATTCTTGTTTGAATCTAATTATCAATGAGCTCCATTCAATAGGATTAACAAAGCTAGATGATGCAGACATCAAGAGAAAGATCATCTTCGTGCTACCACAAAAGAAATATACAAGCATCATCACCATCCTTCACAACATGCAGGACTTGAGCACCATGACCCCAACCATAGTCATTGACAAGATGGTGGCATTTGAAATGTCACGGAAGATGGGTCAAGAAGAAGCCTGGTCATCGAGCAAAGGCAAAGCTCTCGCATGTAGTGAGAAAAAGAAGATGAAAGGCAAGCAAGTTGAGACAAGCTCAAGCTCAAGCTCCTCAAGTGAAGATAAAGAAGAAGATGAGGATGGTGATGATGATGTAGATTCAAGTGATGATGATCAATCTTCCCCCTCCACCTCCGACCATGATGAAGAATCAATCAAACTTATCAATAAGGTGGATAAGATGATTCAAAGGCTCAATGTCAAGGGTATGTCCATCCAAATTCAAGATTTTATCTTCACCAATCAAAGAAATTAGCAAAGAAAGAAAGGATGCTATGGATGCGGCGAGTTGGGGCACTTTTGTGGAAGTTTGTCCAAATAAGCCCACATCCAAGACAAAGAAGAAGGCGTGCAAGGACAAAGCCATCACATCAATAAGGTCATAGGATGATTCTTCAAGTGAAGAAAAAGACCATCACAAGAGGCGAGGCCACAAGCACTCATCATCAAGCTCTTCTCGTGTGTGCCTTATGGCACGAGGTAACAAAAGCTCATCCTCTAGTGAGAGTGATAGTAATGATGAAATGCCTTCTCTTAATGAACTTGTGCAAGAAAATCTTAAATATGCTAAGGCTCGCACTAGCCAACAAAAAGAAGCTAAAAATATTGCGAGAAAAGCTAGATAGTTCACAAGAAGCATATAAAACCTTGCTTGAACAATATGAGACTTTTGCTAATCTCAATATTGAACTATCTACTAAAATTGAGCAACTTGAGGCTAGTGCAACAACAAATGCATGCACAATCAATGATGAGCAACTTGTAAAGAAAAATAAAAAATTAAAAGAAAAGTTAGCTAGCTCACAAGATGCTTATAAAAGTTTGCTTGCTAAAATGGAAACCATGTGCAACATTGTGATGAGCTAACTAATAAAGTTGCTAATCTTGAAGCCGTCGGTACAACCCTCACCAAGGCACCTAAAAAGAAAAGTTTTATCTTTGACATGCCTAAAAAGGATGCTTCTACTTCTTGCAATGATTTATGTTTAGACTCACCCTTGTGCAACCAAGTCTGTGTTGAGAAAGTTGTTGTAGATACATGAACACAAGAGGTTGCAATAGAGAATGAGCAACTCAAGCAAGAAGTGGCTCACCTTACCAAGGACTTGACTCAAGTAAAAGGCAAAATGGTGCAAGCCCAACTTCATCAAGATAACACCGTCAAAGGAGTGAAGAAGCTTGATGAAGGACAAACCGTGGTTTACTACGTGTGCCACAAGGAAGGTCACAAGTCCTATGAGTGCAAGGTGAAGAATGGGGGAGGAGCTAAGAAGAAAGAGAAAAACAAAAAGGAAACAAGCAAGCTCTCCAACACATACACCAATAAGGTGGACAAGAAGGCCTCCACACCATACTTATTAAAGAAGAAGAAAAATGACAAGGTGGTGGCCATCAAGGTGAACAAGCAAGTCAACAATGGGGTCAAACGCTTTTGGGTGCCAAAGGATATCATTTCCAACATGAAGAGCACCAAGAAAGTTTGGATCCCTAAAGGGAAGTGAGAAGTTCGATGGACTTCAGGGAATTTGGAGACTTGGTATAGTTTGGGGTGCATTTCATGGGGTGCATCATTATGGACAAGGAAATTGCCAAGTGGGTTAGTGAATACTATGGACCCAAATTCCCCTTCCCATGTTAGGTAACTAGATTTAATTTCTTGCAATTTCAATTAGCATCTAGTTCCTTTTCATGCCTAGGTTTGCATTTGCATGTTTAATCTTTTGTCTTGCATACACTAGGTATATCTTATGGTAGGCTTGCACGGTTTCATTCTTAACCTTTGGAGCAAACCTACATGGTTTAAATTATTTAGGAGCACGACACATAGCTTGTTTTACAATTGTTCATCTAATATGTGCCAAAGTCCAAATTGTAGATAATTTCTCCCGAATATCACTTTCGAAAATGATTCTCACATTCATGTGATGTCATCTTTCAAGTGGTATTTTTTATTCTAAAATCAATGTGCATGTCTCCTACAAGTATTCCATACTTGTGTGCACAAATTTAGGAGGAGGTTACTCTACAAGTTGGATGCTTTGAGACTAACACCTTTTTAAGCTTATCATGTGTGTAGTAGTCTCATTGCAAGGAAAATGGAGTTCCCGGAGTTAAGCATCATACTTCAAATATCCACCACCTATTGCAAGTGGTATAAATCAAATTGGTTTCCACATGTGGTATTTCTAAACCGATATCATCATATTGATTTCACTTTGGTATTTATATACTTTCTCCATGCATTATATAGATTAAACTCCCTTGAGCATTAATTTGCCAATTATGCATAAACTACATTCTCCGTCATATGTATGCATATATTTAGGGGGAACTTAGTCTATGTAATGTAAGAGTCAAATTTTGTGACCTATTCCACTCCACATACAAAGGATCACAAAGTTTGACCCTCCCTTGTGCTACTAATGTCTTCCTTTTCGCTGTTTGATTCCAAAGGGGGAGAATTTGTAGGACCAAAAGCAAGCCCGATCATAATAATTTACAAGTGGTAATGGTCCGAGAAAGGGAGGATAGAGGATTATGTAGTTAGGGGGAGGCTTAAATCCATAATGCCACATGAGAACATTTGCAAGGGCAAGATAAGTTTCCAAAGATGTTTACATGTAGTATCTTTTAGCATCATATAACCTTGCCCTTTGCATTGCATCCTAGCAAGTAAATAGTTTTTAAATTCCAAAATTTTATTATTTACTTGCTTTGGTCGTGTTGTTATCAATCACCAAAAGGGGGAGATTGTAAAAAAAATAGACCCTAGGTCCATTTACTTTGGTTTTTGGTGTTTGATGACCAACACAACCAAATTGGACTAATAAATTTGCAAGTAATTGTTTTGTAGTTCAATAGGGTGCAAGACGTGACTTGGACGAAGGGACATGATGATCCGATGATCAACGCCTTAAGCAAGACCCTAGAAGCACAAGAGAAGACTCAAGATATCAAGCAAAGTCCAAGCACGAAGATGGAAATCAAGCCGGACGCAAGATCGCAAAGAAACGAGCTCGGCAGAGGTGACCGGACGTGGCCCTTATAGGGACCAGACGTGTCCGATCAGTTGCTCAGCAACAGCAGGCGTCAGCAGCTGTGACCCGACGCTGAGCGAAGCAGTGACTGGATGCACCGATGACACTGTTCTTCATCACGGCAATGTTTTCAGCGTGATCGGACGTAGCGGCACTGGACGACCGGACGCACAAAGTACAGCGTTTGATCGAGTCTAGAGAGGTTCTAGAGCGACGCCAGCGCGACCAGACGCATTCGATCGAGTGAGACCGGACTTGGCCCAGAGTTCGATCAACGCGCGCGCTCCAATGGTCGGGACTACCGGACGCGTCCGGTCAGGACGACAGCAGCGTCCGGTCGATAGCAGAAAGCTAGGTTTCGTCCCCAACGACTACTTTCTCTATGGGGCTTATAAATAGACCCCCCAACCGGCCATTTGAGAGGTGGAGAGCTGAGGAAACATATCAAGGGTGTTGATACACCATTTTAGTGATCTCCACTTGCATAGTGCTTAGTGATTCATTAGGTGATTAGCGTAGGTGCTTTACAAAGTGCTTAGGTTGATTAGACCACCGCTTATGCGCTTGCTCTAGGTTTAGGCCTAGTGTTTAGTGAGGTTTGCACACCTCTTATCACTCGGTGCTTACGCGCACCATTGTTGTACATCGAAGGGGCTTGTAGTCTTGCGAGATCATACCAACCGCGTTTGTGGTGTGGCTGCCACCGTGTATCAGAGGGAACAAGGCCCGTGGCGTTTCAGCCGAAAGCTTGATAGTGAAGACGGCGGGGAGCATCCGGGAGAGGCTTGTCGAAAGGCACGTCGGAGACCCACTTGCGTGTGGGGAAGGCCCGAGGCTATCCATGGAGTTATCCGACCGGGAGCTTGGCCCTTGCGAGGGGCTCCAACGAGGACTAGGGGAAAGATTATGCGCTTCTCGATACCTCGGTAAAAATACCGGAGTTGTCGACGGGAGTTTGCATATCTCTACCTTACTCTTTAGCTTCCGCATTTACATTGCAATCTTGGTGTGTGCTTTACTTTCCTAGCTTAGTGATAGGCTAGTTGATAGGTTTGGAACCTAGGTTGCATAACTCCTTTTGCGGTAGAGATAGCAACATACTAGTAAAATCATAGTTGCACATTTAAATAGTTTATCTTTTGCATAAGTTTTGCTAAGGGTAGAAAAAGAGGTCATAGTTTAGAGTTAGAGTTTTAAGTTGCCTAATTCACCCCCCCTCTTAGGCGTCACGGTCCCTTTCAACTCCGTCCTGGCGAATGTCGTGGGGAACTGACACGCCCGTCAGTGTTCGTACGGGGGTTAGGCAGGATAGCACCGGTACGCCCGACGCTGTTCTTGATGTGAATCCTCCGGTATGGCCCGTCAAGGCCACGGGTTACATCGGGGCGTGTCGGTCTCTTCCCTGGTGTCAGAGCTTTGACTCAGGTCCATACGCTTGGACCTAGAGTGGTTTACGGCGGTATGGGTCTCCGTCAGGCGAGGCGGAGCGCAGACCCAAGGGTCGGCCGAGGCGGAGCCCGTGGCCTCGGGGTCAGGCGAGGCGGAGTCCTCCCCCAGAGGCTGGGCGAGGCAAAGCGCAGACCCTAAGGGTCGGGCGAGGCGGAGCGCAGGTCCAAGGGTTGAGCGAGGCGGAGCATAGACCCAAGGGTCGAGCGAGGCGGAGTGCAGGCCCAAGGGTCAGGCAAGGCGGAGCCCGCGGCCTCGGGTTCAGACGAGGCGGAGTCCTTCCCTAGAGGCCGGGCGAGACGAAACGCAGACCCAAGGGTCAGACGAGGTGGAGCGCAGACCCAAGGGTCGGACGAGGTGGAACGCAGACCCAAAGGTGGGGCGAGGCGGTGCCCTCTCCCAGAGGCCAGAAGAAGCGGAGCTTGCGCGCCGGGGGTTCGATTGGAGCTGTAGTCGCGCTCTTGACTGCTCGGATGAGTTAATGTTTATGGTCATTAGCTACTCCTCTTCAGGTACCCTAGTATTCCCCGACGCTAGTGCCAAAATAATCTTCCAAAAATGTACTGTTTTGATATTAATAAGACGTCATTTTTAAACTGCTGAGTACTCTGGTATTATGATCCTTTCTTTCCTTCATAGAACCACACATTGTAAAGTCTATTCAGACGAGTATATGCAGCAACTTTAAAATATCATTTTTTTTTATAAACAATCAATGATGTCAAAACCTACAGACTGCAGGGCATTTTGCATACCGACACTGCTTCTCACAACAGATCAATCTTCAGAATTGGGGTTCACCACATTTTCTCCTTGTAGCTCATTTTCTTCTCGTAGATCATATTCAACAACTAGACCAAGATTATCAACAAACTTGTGGTACACCTGGCACCCTGCACACTGTTTGCATAGTGTATGTTAGAACATATTTACAGCATGCGTAAGAAAACATCAATCATACGAATGCAGGCTTGTCTCATACAGCGATCCAAAATGAGCAAAGCAGTAGGTTTGGAGTTTGCATTTTTGCACATAAATAAAAGCACAGAACAAGGTTTACCTGAAGAAAAACTGTCCCACTTTCATAGGCTACTCTGTTTATCAAGCGCTTGGTCCTTTCACCACATGCATTGCATGTAAATTGAACAAGCAAGCTTCTTCTAGGAAGCTTTATATCAACAGCGGCTTCCTGAAACATCACACAAACAGAAGTTACATTTAGGACATTCTTGCCTACAAACTAGTCTGTTGTTTGCCGCTTTACTATTCAATCTGCCAGTGAATTGAGCACTTATTACTCATTTCTGAATCTAGTTTGTTCCTCAATCAGCAAGCAATTTGTTACATTGTCTTTCATACAATAAACCGCTGAATTATACACAAAATGCAAGACCTTATCATTATTTCTTTATCATAATTTTCACATATGTATGCTATCAACCTAGCAAATTTTCAATTTACAAAACGTGTTCATATATAGTTTACTAAAGCCAATCAGCCAATGGACAAAGAAGATATGATGCTAGAAAACCACAATTATTCTGACTATATGAATCATCAAGTTGATTTAGAATAGCTAGCAACCTACACCAACATATCAGGCTGAATCTCATTAGTTATCCAATTTCAATAATCAGTGGTCTAAAAACCCAAGCAGTTACTGTTTCCCCCATTGCTGGTGGCTACCTAATCCAGTCCACTCCCTAATCGCCTCCACTAAATAATTCCAATCCATAACCCAAATCAATTCACCCCTGACGATCTGAAAACATCATAGAGAGGAAGGAGAGAGAGCCCTAACCGTTGGCGACGGCACCACGTCCGAATTGACCTCACGGGAGGAGGAAGCGAGCCTCCTTGGATGGTACGAAACTCTCAACCTGCAGGCCGAGAGACGAGCTTAGAAACCCGCGTCCCGCGAGCCGAGCCGAGAAGTAGATGGAACGGAGCGCACCGCGGTGCCGGTGCGCTAAACTTCGAGGAGGAGGCCACAAGGGACAAGTGAGGAGGAGGAGGCTCCCGGCGGGACGAAAGGATCCCCGGCAACAACGCCGAGGGCGGCAGCCCAGCCGCGCAGCAGCCGTACCCTGCGGCCGTCGTCGCCATAGCCGCCTACTCCTACTTGGATTCGCTTGCCGCAGGGGAGGTCAGGGCGGAGGGCGGTCCGTCGTTTTGCCCCTGAAGGCCGGGATTTTTAACTTTTTTTTTCCGCCATCTTCATGCGTCGCCCCTGCATATTTTGCCATCGCAAACAGTTTTTTTTTTCCTTGATGTGGCACGTCAGATGGGCGCGAGCCTGAGAAGAGCATGCGAAATGACCTATGTACTCCGGCTGCTTCTCTCTCTCCCATCGCTGACGCGTGGGCCTCATATGTCAGCTTCGTCTTCAACCTCCCGCCATCCTGGATGAACGGAAATCCGGCGTTGCCTTCGATGACACGAACTCTGCCGTGCGGCTGCTTGAACATCAGGAACTCGAGAGCCGTCAGCCGACCTCTCCACCGTCCTGGATGAACGGATGATGCATCAGGAACCGTTGGGAATCAAAAGATCAATGATGGGCATGGACGGATGAAGAATCAATTCTTAAATAAATAAATTACGTACGAGATGCAGTCGACGGGGCAGGTGTTGATGGCGTCGACGATCCTATCCTCGTCGTCAGCCCACTGCGCGACGGCGCGGGCGCGGTCATAGACGGACTCGGGGCCGAGCTAGGAAGAGTAGAGCGGGCGGCCCGTGTAGCCGGCAAACTCGGAGCGGGGCGCCTGCTCCTGGTCGTAGGCGAGGCACGCAGCCGGGTCGGAGAGCAGCACGTACACCTCGTTGAGGACGACGGCCATGTCGTGCCCGCCCGTCGTGCCGGCTACGTCCGGGTGGCACCGCTTCTGCAGCGACCGGTACGCCGCCTTGATCTCTGACTACGGCGACGACCGCTCCACGCCCAGCAGCTCGTACAGGTCGTAGTCCGACACCCACGAGCCGCGGACGCCCCCGGCCTGTAGACGCTGTCGCCGCCGGCGCCGGATGCTTCAGCACGACACCAGTGGCGAGCGCTTGCTCACCGTGCCGTGGCGGGCCGCGAGGAGCGTAGCCTTGGGGCGGCAGGGGAGACCGAGATGGTGTTAACGAGAAGCGCGGACATGGCAGAGCGTGCGGTTCAGCAAGGCGTGCCGGAGGTCGAGGAGTGGCAGCAGCTCGACCGAGACTGCACGAGTTCCCCTTCCCTCTCTGCGAGGTGATGGCAGGAGGTTGAAGATGAAGCTGGCATGTGGGGCCCACACGTCAGCGATTGGAGGGAGAGAAGCAGCAGGGGTACATAGGTCATTTCGCATGCTCTGTAGGCCTTCCCAGGCTTGCTGCCACGCTGGCGTGCCACCTTAACAAAAATGGCAAAAACCTAGGAGGGTTACTATTTGCGGTGCGCGCATAAAGATGACAAACGGAGGAGTGCCGTCCGTAACGATGGCAAAAAGTTAAAAATCCCCTGAGGCCTGAACGGCTCTAACAAGCAGCCCCACCAGATGTCCATATTGACTGGGCCGGCCCGTTAACCAGTTTAGACAGCCCATTGTCTGTATTTACCCCTGTCAGCCTTCGGGTTGTGGGCTGTGTCCTTTTTATCACTGTCCCAAAACATGGCTAAGTCAAATCCCAAAATTGCTTCTACTCAAAAAAAAAATTCCAAAATTGCTGTGCTCGAAACAACAATGGCATGGTGTCATACTGAAGAATCACATGGATTCAGACATCCAGTTCCATCACTGTGAAACCCACCGACGGCCACGAATGGAGTGTGTTTGCGTGCAGACACATCCGACTTCCTATCCCTGGTAAAGTACACAAGAAAGCTTTGTGTTATCAGAAGATTCACAAGCTTCTTTCATTTATTGCTCTCTCCATTCCAAATTATAAGTCTTAGTTTTTACTATGTATCTAGACATAGCATACATCTAGATGCATAGCAAAAACTAAGTATCTAAAAGAGCAAAAACAACTTGAAATAGATAGATTGTATGAAGAAACAGTACCTTAGGCATTTATAAATTTGAAACTGGAAACGGAGTTGTGGGATGAAGCACTTGTGCTTTTAGTGTATTCTCGTGATTGCTTTCTGACCTCTGGAACAAGACTAGCAGCTTGCAGAATGGTAATCACCAAAAATCATTGCAAGAACATGCTCCATCTCGGAAATGGTGGAACCTACTCCGATCTCTAACAATGATTTCCCGGTTCCAAAGCTGAGAGATTAACTTGATTGCAGAGTGGCAGTCCTCACAGACTCTCAGGTTCTTCATGATATGAAACGGTAAGTTCGGTGGAAGGCTAATGAGACCAAAAGCAATGGCTATCTTCTCACTGTGTGCTAAAAGTGCCTGTTCTTTCTCTTCCTCGTCAACGTCCACTGCTATCATTGACGTAGCTGGAGAATAACCCGCAGACTTCAGCCTGCGTGCAATTTCCTCCATCATCGTGATGATCTCTAATGTCCGAGGATGTGATTGGTCATTGACAACAAACTTGTGTACCTGCCCAGCCACAGTAATCGAGCTGTAACCTGCCGTTTTCTTAACTCCCTGTTCTTCCATCAACATCCTTATTCTTTTTGCATCTACCCATTGTCTAGAGTCTATGTATATGTTATACAACTGGACATAGACAGCATCCTCCTCAGGCGCTAACTTCAGAAGATGCTCCGCAGCATGTCTGGCTAGGTCAATGTTTTTGTGGACTCTGCAAGCACTCAAGATGGAGCCCCATATGACGGCATTTGGTTGCATTGGCATGGTCTGAACAAGATGCATAGCTTCATCCAAGAGCCCACTGCGAGCAAGCAAATCTATCATGCAGCCATAATGCTCAACTTGAGGGTGTAATTTGTGCAACGATCTCATCTCGTTGAAGTGCAGACGGCCTTCATTAAGCAGACTCGAGTGGCTGCATGCAGTCAGAACAGCAATGTAGGTAACTGAGGTGGGCAGAAAACCATCACGCTTCATCTGGCAGAAAGACTCCAGAGCATCCATACCCATCCCATTGAATGCAAGACCTGCGATCATGGCACTCCAAGTGTGAATGTCTCTTTCACCCATGCGATGGAACACAGCGGTTGCCTCATCCACCCTCCCACATTTCATGTACATGTCCACAAGTGCAGTTCCAAGGTAGACATCTTCCTCTACTATCCTCTGTTCGATTGAAGCATGCAAAGCCCTGCCCTGTGGCAGTGCACCTAAGCTCGCACAAGCAGTGAGAAGGGTCACCACGGTAAAATTATCAGCACGCATGCCGTGTCTCCTCATCTGCATGAACAACTGTAATGCGTCTCTAAGCCGGCCACTGTGGATGTATCCAGTGATCATCGAGTTGAATGTGATGACATCACGGGCGCCCATTTGATCAAACAAAGACCTTGCAATATCAACATGGCCAAGCTTGCAGTACCCGTCAATGATAGCATTCCATGGCTCAGGCTTTTGGCCCCTTCCCACAGCGTCAAAGACCGCCTGTGCTTGGGCAATGTCACCACATTTGGCATACATGTCAATGAGCGCAACAACAAGATTGTCAGTCATCCGGATCCTCTTCTTCCCAACCAGCAAGTGCAGCAAGCGTCCAAGCTCCAAATTCTTGAGCTTCGAACATGCCGAGAGAGCGCCAATCACCGCGACTTCATCCGGCTCGACACCATCTGAAAGCATGCAGTTGAAGCAATACACGGCATCAGCAGGCCGGCCAGCACGCGAGTACCCAGCAATCAAACTAGTCCATGAGACCACGTTCCTCTCCGGTGCCTGCATGAGGAGCCTCCGCGCTTCATCGAGCAGCCCCCACCTGACCAGCCCACCGATCACCGTGGCCCACACGACCGCGTCCTTGACAGGCATCTCATCGAACGCCCGGCGGGCGTCGTCCGTGAGCCCAAAAGAGGCGTACATGTGGATGAGGGGGTTCGCCACGATCCGCGCGGCGGAGGGGAGCATGGTCCGGAGGCACGCGGCGTGCAGCATCCGGCAGAGCCCGGCGCCGGCGCCGGCGGCGCAGCACCGGAAGACGAAGTGGAACGTGAAGGCGCTCGTGCGGACGCCCCCGCGGCGCATGCGGCGGAGGAGGAGGACGGGATAGTCTGCGCCGGCGGAAGCCTGGAGGCAGGCGCGGAGGGCGGTGTCGTGGAGGAAAGTGGTGGGGTGCGGCAATCGGTCGAACAGGCTTAGCACGTAGCGCAGGTGGCGCGGGGCCGAGAGGCAGTTGGTGAGCGAGTTGAGGAGGTGCTCGGCGGAGGGACGGTGGGCAATGCGGCCGGACGTGGTGAGGACGGCGTGGAGCTGGGACGCTTGTCGCACGGAGCGAGGGGTCGGCCATGGCGACGCCGGCATGGCACGGCCCGCTTGCAGCCGCAGCGGAGGAACAGCGCGCGCAGCCGTGTGACGGCGCGGCCAACCTGGATCTCGATGGCTCGAGCTCTTTTGGGCTGTTTTGGTTGAGAAATTGTAAAAGGCCATGATCAAGCCCAAGTTTGTGTATTTGATGGCCATAGTTCCAGGTGAAGCTCTACGGGCAGATCGACCCCATGAAAGCTTTTTTTCAGAACAAATCCAAAAATAGCATAGTACTACTCTGTTGTAAGTCGTTCTGACTTTCTACATACATAATTTTTACTATATAATATCTGGACATATTGTATATCTAGATGCGTACAAAAACTATATATCTAGAAAAAGCCAGAACGACTTACAATTTTGAAATGGAGGAGTAGCATTTATGACAATTTTTATAAAAACAGGGTTTACTCCATAAAAAAATGTATTTATGACAGTTTAACACTTTTCCTATATCTTATATGCCTAAATTTTTATTATTATGAAAATTGTTTGTGAGTTGTATTTTTAATTGTACTATTTAATTTGCGTAGAATTGTTGTCTGGAAATTTCTAAAGTTTATGACACCTAAATTATAGCAACTCCCAAAGTTTAAAGTCGCTTATAACCAACAATACTCCTAAAAGTATGTTTATATTTGTGGTAAGAGAAAGTACTAGTAAATTTGTGTTGCTTCACCTCCAGTGGAGCAATTTCAAACACTGAGAGGTTGTTTGCTTTAAGCCCTGACAAATTTACTTGGGCATACATCCATCACAATTTTGGACGCTGGAATTGGATCGATCAGCCTAACCTGCACCCACATAGGACAGATCTCAGACCAAACGGCGCCTCATTTTAAAGCAGAGAGCTCCACGAAGCAACAAGTCAGTTTTCATCTTGGTGGAGCAATAATCGAACTGCAACGGCTTCACCCAAGATTTTTTTTTTTTTGAAACAGAGTAGAAAATCTGAAGTGGAGTATTAATCCTTGGGAGAGAGCAGCCATAGAGTGTCACGGCTAGCTAGCAGCTTTAAATTGCGAGACACGCATCTTCCCTTCCCTTCCCTGCCAACCACCATGCGCCGTCGGTGCATGCATGTGAATTCCCCCTTCAAGGAATGGCTGGCCATGCACGCCCACGACGCAGAGCGTGGCTGCCCATGCACTGCACCACGGCGATCTCGATCCAGAGCCTTCCTCTCCTGGTTCCTCCCCTCCCTCCATGAAATCTTGCTTCCTCGGCTCGATCGCTTCATTCTTCGCGAGCCGCGCGCAGGTCTCTCTATAAGTACGCACCTCGCGCGCACCAGCCTACTCACTCAGTTACTTGGCATACAGCGCAGTCCATCCCCATCCTTCTCCAGCCACTCCATCCGAAGCAACTGAGCGGAGACCGAGGCCGGCCATGGGCAAGCAGGCGACGGCGCTGGCGCTGCTGTGCGTCGTCCTGCTCGCGGCGACGGTGGACGACGCGGCGGCGGCGTCGTGCAACCCGTCGGCGCTGAGCGCGTGCGCGGGCGCGCTGTTCGGCGGGGCGGTGACGCCGCGGTGCTGCGCGTCGCTGCGGGCGCAGCAGCCGTGCCTCTGCCAGTACAAGCGCGACCCGACGTACCGCGGCTACGTCAACGGCCCCGTCGCGCAGAGCGTCACCCGCGCCTGCGGCCTCCCCGTGATGAAGTGCTGATGCCTGATCGAGAGTCTGCTCCGTCCGTCGCCGCCGGCTACGTATACTACTGCGAGTCCACGGCAGATCCATGGACGGACAGACTGAGACAGACAGACATACGTGCGTCTAAATAAACGCGAGCTCTAGTTCGGCTGGTTGTTGCAGCTCGCCATGCTCCGGCAACTCGTAGTCAGCTACCTAGGGAGTAAGGCTATGCATGATGCCGGTGGTTTCGGCTGTTTTCATTATGTTTTGTGCCCTGTTCGTTTAGGCTGACTTGGCTTATAAGCTATGACTGAAAGTACTGTTGGCTGATTTAATATAAGAAAAAATACTATTCGTTGGCTGATAAGCCATGACTTATAAGCCAAACACGAACAGGCAAATAGGCTGCTGAGTTGTTTTCGTATAAGTAAAAAATCGCGCAGCCGTGCTGTGTCCAGCGTTTATAAATTTATAAGTTTTACTTATACTAGGCCGGCCTTGGTACTTCTGATTCTACATACACAGAAGCCTCATCCTCCAGATGAAACTACAGGATACTTGTTGCTTGTGGAAATGGCACTAGCGAACTCACAACTCAATCGACTGACGATCAAACACAAAGTAAAACGACTGAGAAGGTGGCATGATCTGATGATATAAGCTACTGGTTATATATGACTGGGTAATCTGAAAACAGCAGCACAGCACCACAAGCAGTATGGATTTAACACACCCAGAACATCACAGTATCACACATAACGGGCAGTCACGGCATAAATTGCATTGTTTAAACTAACTGGGTACCAAACCCAAAGCAGCTAACCAAGACATGTAAAATCAGGATGACCACCAGGTACTACTCGGTCTTTAAGAGCCGGGGTATAAAACTCATGATAACCACAGAAATACCTAACTACTCAGCCCAAAGGACCTGAACAAGCGATTTGAAACTAAGGATAACCACCAGAAACAGTTAACTAGTCCTGCGAACGGGAATGGAACAGTAGCTTCCACTGCTTTGTCCTCCAAGCCACACTTCTGGATGCAACTAGTATGTACATGATAAACCTATAACTCGGATCAAACAGAGCGCTTTGATATGTAAGATCACTTTGCAACAGAAGTCCCCGCTGACTTCTCATCATCAGGCAGGCCCTGCGATAAATAAGCCAGTCAGGAAAGGTTGTCCAACAGGTGTCATGATTCATGAATGTATCTCCAGCAACAATACATGTATGCAGAAGTACAGTATATTGAGGGAATCGCACATACCAGGTCGTTGTGAAGCAAATTGATCTCTGAGAACTTTGGCAGCACAGATTTCACATCAGAAGTTGCTGCCTTCTCATTCTGCAGATCTTGACTCATCTTGCTGCTACTCTCAGACACCTCAGCATTGTGGTAATCAGCACCAGGTACACCCTGGCGATGAATAGGTCAATCAATGAGCAGAACTGTATGTTGCACAAAAAACCTTGTCCAAAGGCTCACAGCACATCTTTGCTTACAAAGAATTGGGATGGCTGGATAGATAGAGGGGTGCTGGCAAGGTTGGGCAGCGAAAGAGAGTTTAAAATACCTGGTCGTTATGAAGGTCATTGGTAGCCTCAGCATCATCATGAAGCATATCTTGTGAGTTCAGCTCATGAAGCATATCAGCAGTCAGATTTATGTCAAAATCATTTGCCTTGAGTAACTCATCAATGAAATCTGTAGAGACATTTGGGAACATTGAAAAGACCATGTTCACTAGAGCAAGTTCATCAATGTCATTTTCCTCATGCTGCGAAGGATCAAAACTGCTACCAGAAGCCTCTCCCTTTGATGATGACCCTGCAGAAATGATAAGACCTGCTGAGCTCTCAGTGTATTCATATGAATAAAGCAAATCTGAGAGTTCAAAACCTACAGAACCACTAGAAAAATCTTTAGTCTCACCTCCTTGTTTTTCTGGGGCTTTGTGTGCAAATGAACCCAGCGATCCAGGTATGAAAGGGCTGGCGTTTGGATTCAACTGGAACGATCCTTCCATGGTTCTTTGATCAACAAATCTGTAAATGTGCAAAGACAAAATTCAGCGCAAATATATATGTGCAATTTACAACAGCAAACAAGAGAATTCACAGAGTAGCCATGCATAATTTATATCAAGAGACAGTAATATGGTCCAAAGTGCCAATTCAAAGCAATAAAGTTTGAAACTGAGCAGAAGGGATAAAATTAAAATTCGAAGTAGATCAACTGTGTTAGTACATATTCCGATCTCATGTGCATCACAAAATTAATCTTCTTGCGCTAGAGTAATCCAGAATACAATACTTCTGGAAGAGTAAATTTCCAAATGTAGGAGAATTTTTAAAACAACAATTAGTTTGCTAAATTTAGAATGTTGCTGACAACAATACTGACTACAGAATGCAAATGACAAAACCGGCAATATGCTCGAGTGACAACTAGCAAATGGATGCAAGTAGTTGCTATCAATCAGAATATTATTGATGGGTGCTTCAGCTATATGGTAAAATATAAAACGCTGACTTTGTTTCAATATCATCATACAGGATTACATGATAAACATGTGGATAGATTTTTCTTCTTCAAACATAGAGAAGGATATTCCAAAGAAGGCAGTGAAATAAAAGCATAACTATTACTTTTTTTATTGAGACTAGAATGCTCCAATCAGGCGCACTCCCATTAATCAGAAACAGTAATATTCGATTACATGCAGATAACATCCTAATTTTCATAAAGAACAATTAAGGAACTGTTATGCCCATCATTCCCTTCTAGAGAATTGAAAAGTGATCACAGATGAAGTAATGGAACATTTGACTAGTGGCCCAAGATATCAAAATGAGTTCATTAAAAAATAGAATAAAGGAGGACCCAGGCTCCTAGACAGAAACAGCGGTTAGCTTATCGCATTCGAGTTCTAGAACTAAATCCCAGAAGTAATGGACCAATTCTCTAAAATTAGGAATAGTAACTATCCAAAAGATAAAGTCACTGGCTTAATTGCTGGTAAAGATCTAACAACTTACATCAAATGGGGTGATTTTAAAAAACAGCAAATATTTGTGTAGTCCTAAAAGATTTATAACCGAAACAACGCTGAATAATTAAATTAATCAGATTCAAGACAAGATGCCATACTAGAATAGAGCCAAAATGACAACCTACCAATAAATCAAATGGGGTGATTTAATACGATTTAGAAGAACAGAAGCAAGTAATAGTAGAATCCCACAAGCTTTCTAACCAAATAACGAAGAATAATCGAAGTAGTTAGATTCAATAAGCCGTACTGGACCAGAACCAAAATTACAACCTAGCAATACATCAATGTGCGACATCACATCAGGCCCGTAGTAATGCAAATAACAGACAAAAATCATTGTATCCCTTGCTACTACAAATCATTGGCTACTGCTTCTATACACGAATTCTGACTGCAATCGGAAGCTGGCTGCAGCAGTGCTGTGGCTGAAGCAGCAGCAATACTACTGTGTAAAACCTGTAGAAATCAAGCAGCATCAGCTGCTGCAGCTGTGGTAGACGTGCAGTCTAATAATCTATTTGATCTTCACAAGCTACCAGCTCTTCCATCCCGTGTACAAGACAAAGCAGCTCCTCAATACTAACACAGAATCCGGATCAGACCCATGAATAACAAACGAACATCATCACAGTAAATAAACAGAGAACACGCATCAGCATTCCCCTCTTCCCAGCACCCACGCGACCAACCGAACGAGCTCTACAGACCCCTACCCCGATCCCAGCCGCAAAGCGCACCAGAACACAGCAGGGAGAGCAAGCGGCTGTATCCCAAGTTCGCAGCAGACCCCTACCCGATCCACGCCACAAAGCGCACCAGAACACAGAAGGGGTGAGCAAGCGGCCGATCAAAACCCCCCACGACGAGTCAGTGGACCAGATCGGCACCACGATCGCGACAACTCGACGCGACTGGCGGCGAACAGATCGACCTACACCTAGCCCTAGCCCTCACACTCCCTTGAACAGATCGAACGGACAGATACATGCAGCCCGGAGAGCAATCGAGTTGAGAAGGTTTACCTCGGGACGATCGGCGGGGGCGATGCGGTGCGGAGGTCGCCGGCGCCGGCGCCGGAGCGGTGGTGGTGTGAAGTGGGAAGGCCGTGGGGGTGGACTGGGGGAAGAAAGCGAAAGGTGTGACGGGGAAGGGAAACGGCACGGCAGTGGCGTGAATGCGTGATCATAAGGGCAACTGGGGAATCATTCCAAGTTGGCAACCGAAGGCTTAGGCCGTAGGCCCATGGGCCTATTACGTGGTAGAGAACTTTATTGGGCTAGGCCCATTCCTCCTAGTAGGATTTCCGGCCTTTAAGTCTGGGCTCCACATAATTTTTCTTTCTCACGTTGAATCAAAACAGAAAAAGATTTGTTTTTTTAAAGAAAAAGATTCCCTAAAAAAACAGAAAAAGATCTACCGAGCATGACCTTGATTCACCTCTTTCACTGGCACGTACTTACGGCACACGTCGGATTCAGTTGAGATTGGAGCCCGCCAATTCATCTCGCTCCTCGTTCCACAGCACGTCCGGTTTTTCATGAAAACGCAAAAGCCCGTGTGGCGAACGAACAAGACAAAGCATCTTTCTTCCGTCTAAAATGCAAAAGTCCGGGTCAAATAAACGTGCCACATGAAAACCAACGGACCTTTTCAGAATTAAATCAAACTGAAATCAAATCCAAACAAAATAAACCACTACGCGAGGAACACATGGCATGGATCGATCGGATCCGACTTGAAAACAGAAAATCAGTCACGTCTTGTATATTTCAATGGAGCAGGGTACATATAAAAATATATTATATGTGTTCAATGACAACCAACTCATGTAACAACTACAACTACGAGATGCTCTCATTTGTACATCTTCATCGTTTAAAACAATAGACACCTCTTCATTGTGAGTACAGTCTAGTACTTTAGCCGGTCACCTTTAGTCGCACAATGGTTTATGTAAATCACAGCCCCGTGTGCTGCCGCAACTGTTTTTCTTCCTTTTCCTTTACCTTTTGTCGTTGTCGTTCCAGGGAAGCTATTCTCCAAACTTCTTAGACATCTTCATCTCACATTCATTTATCTTTGTATCGAAAGGTGTGTTTTGGCAGGGTTGTAAATTTTTATAGAAACGTTTTTTTATCTAAATTGTCTATAGAAATAATGTTTCTCTATCAGAATCAATTCATCTAACAATATGGTAAAAAACAAAAATCAGTTTCAAATTATTCTCCCTAAAACGTTTCTCTCTATGTCATTTTAGCAGTGATTCCACAGAGAGAACCTAAAACGAGTTTCTCGTGGCCAAACATCACCCCTAAATGACATGTCTATCAAAAAACAAAAACTGAACTACCTTGTGTCTGTTGCCCGAGATCTCCCGTACAGTGAGCCGACCGCTCACTGACGTTACCGACCACACACTATGGCTAGAGGTAGAAGAAAAGAGGAAGAACAGAGCACACACAGCACAAGCACCAGCGTTGGTCGGAGCTTTGCAGAGAAGATGGCAAAACTGAACCCACTCACTTTACTGAGTTACAGTGGGAAGCTATATATACAACTATACCCATATAATCCTAGTGCACAGACATGCCAGACTGCTATACTGCTACAGTGACTAGATGTGACAGCTGGGCGAACTTTAACGCCTGCCCCTGCCACGGCTACAGTGCAGCAGCAGGGGAGCCCTTTCGACGCCTGCCCCTGCCACGCGTATAGGGGAGCAGCAGATTAGTTTACAATTCTTCCCCTAATCCTACTGCTAACCCTAGAACCGTCACTATGCCGATCATCTTCTTTAGCTCCGTGAACTGAAGACGACCGAGCGGCTTGGTGAGGACATCCGCGAGCTGCCGATCAGTTTTGATGAACTCGATGACGAGACCTCCATCGACACAGTCCCTGAGAAAGTGGAACTTAACGTCGATGTGCTTGCTCCGGTCATGGAGAACCGGATTCTTCGCGAGGACGAGGGTGGGTTGGTTGTCCACCGTCAGTGTTGGTGAGTGAGTGTCGACACAGAATTTTCTTCCCGTGCCGAGGACACACGCGGCAAACCGGAAGGGTCTGCTCGATGGAGCTGTAGATCCGCCTAGCTTCAGCGCAGGGATGGTCGATCATGCGCACTCCTTCCGAGACATGCCAATCAATTTGACCCTGTAATTGACAAGGAGAGAAAGCTTATCAGTAATTATGGGTGGAACTTGCCGGTGTTGCCAGACAGTCCCGAATGTGCGGCTTTGAGAGCCGATATGAAAGGAGATCGACTAAACAGTCGATTCCAGCATATTCATGAGAATAAATCAGTTAAAGCTCATTGGGTTGTATAAGAAGAATCGGTTATCATTCAAGATAAATATCGTTATTTGAGCAGATATTAATCAATGACAATAAGATGTCAACAATGATTGATTTATGCTGAGCCAATGATTACATGCAACCAAATCCCTTTTATATAAAGAAACAATTCAACACCATTTAACCGTTTAATAAAGATAAATCTAATAAACATGTTAGATCTCATCTATCGCTGACCAGTGGGGCATGAGGTAGAATCATGCAGGCCATAGAAATAACAATAGACTCAACGACCCTAACTCATTACTAATATTAGTGGGGCATGAGGCAGAATCATGCAGCCCATAATACAATAATAAGATCATGGGGCTAACCCATCTTTCAACCTATCTTTACTTCAACGATCCCGTGATGCGAACTGCTCGTGAAAGCACTCGATATTGGCTAAAACAACTGATTTAGGCATAGCGCATAGTTAAAGTCATGCCTTATCAGGAATAGATCTACCGAATAACGATCCCCACTCCACGGTGCTAACAGTGGGGTGTGAGGTAGAATCACATAGGCCGTGATAACGGACCATCGAACGGTTTTCGCTAGCCAATAAATCTACTCAAGACGCAACATGCTCTAACCGTACGCTATGCACAATCAAGATTGATGTAAAACAACCGATAAAATGTAACTCATCGTTTAATGCACATATTAGATCAGTTTTAGATTAACAAACGATGGGCTAAATAATATATAAGGCTGATCTAGATCAATTCCAATCAAGCAGAGTGATATTGTTGTAATTTAGATAAATAATGAAAGAAATAAGCAATATCGGTAAATTAATGAATCTACCAAAGACTGTCATTTTAAGGTAGAGCAGATAACTTGACCTTGATCTAGTTCATGCAGTGGGGGTCGACCGGATTGATGCAACCGTACTTGAACTAGGCAAGAATCGATAACTAACATATACCAGAGTCGCAGTGGAGGTCGACTGGATCGATGCAGCCGTACAAACAGAGGTATAAGCCATGACGGTACTTACAACAAGTAGTGGAGGTCGACCGGATCGATGCTTACCAAATTTTGGTGTAAACATAGGCCCCCTAGTTTGAAGTATGAGTTTTCATGCTTTGAACTATTTTGATCCGATGGTCTTCTTTTCCCCCAGCCGATGACATTTGATCGCAATCACTGAAAGCTACATCGGCTCCATCTTCTTTTTGATCTTGATAACTTCAAAATTGATCTTTCTCTGCATCTCCGTTCATCTGCTTTTGCCGATTAGGAGCTTCCCCCCCCCCCAGTTCGATCATAGAAATACAAGTTAACCGGCAGTACGGAAATATGTTGCATAAAAGTTTAGGTATTCTAGCCGATAGTCTTCTTCCAAGGAGCCGAGGAATTTACTGGCAGCGATATTACCTTATTCCAAGCCTCACCTATACATGTGAACTTTGAATTGTCTACTGTGGGGGTATTAACCCCTATACCCTTATGGCTAAGCTTGGGCCGGCCCGGATCGGTGGATCCGGTCCACCAAAAGACGACGTACGGCCTGGCTAACCTAATCGGAGTCCCGCGTAAGGAGTTAAGGCGGATTTGGCGATCAATCAAGATCCTGGTCGGTTAGAATAGGAGTCCTTATCTGGCCACATATGGCAATTGTAACTGACTAGGATTAGTTTCTAGATCTGTAACCCTGCCCCTCGGACTATATAAGGCGGGCAGGGGACCCCTCTAAAAGACATCTCTCATTGACATACAGCAATACAAATTCAACGCAGGACGTAGGTATTACGCCTTGGATAAAACCTCGTGTCTGTCTTGCGTCACCGTCTTATTTATGGCTTGCGCATCTGTCTACAGACAATCTACTACCTTGGGTATACCCCTAGGTAGACTGCCGACCATATTTCGTCGACAGTGGCGCGCCAGGTAGGGGGTGTGCGTACTGCTCTCCAAGCGAACAAGATGGTCATCATCTCTGGCTCCATGGCTACGCCGAATGGCTTCACGTTCACCGTTGGCCAGATCACCTGGACCACCAGCTCCGACAACTTCATCGCCATGACCCTGGAGGAGGCGTGGATTCAGTCTGCGTCGACCACTGCTTCACCTGCATCAGCTACGGCTCCGACCACGACGGATACGGCTCTGACCATGATGGATCTGGCTCCGACTATGGTACATCTAGCTCCGACCATGCCTGCATCACCTTCAGCCACGCCAACAACTCGTCATCTGCTTCCCCGCTACAAAGGGAAGCGGATCAACAACACCGACCTGCTCGACTCCATCGATCGGGTCGGCACCAAACTCACTGAAACCCTAGCTCTGGTAAGTATGATTCAAAGTCAACCTAATGAGCAGGTAACCACTCCCCATAACAGATCTACCCGACCAGCTCGGACCAGTCGTCCTACACGACTTGGTACAGATCTCGTGGTCACATCTACTCCTGAAGGGCGCTCTGCTCGTCGCCGGCCAGCCTTCGTGATGGGTCTTCGGCTCTCCGAGTATGAAGCCTCGACGGAGAACCACCAGGTCTAGCCCTACGGCCTGCCAAACGCTACCTCTAGCTACGCCTACAACCTACAGCGTCGCTTAGATCTGTGTTTTATGCACCGACCTTGGCCGAAGCCGTGCAACTTCGTCAACATGATCCGGATTGAAGATTATTAAGAAGGGTCCGTCCACACAGTCCAAGAGGGCGACTCCAGCTCCTCGTCTGGCACCGCATCTAATGCATCTGTCCACACCGAGCTTCAGCATCACAAAGATGAAGGCGTCAAGTATGATCTGGATATCCCAGACCACGCTCCGGGGTTCTCACAATTCCCGTCTTTCCCGCCAAGATGAGGGGATTTGATCCATGTTGTCAGCAATGACGAACCGCCAGCAGTTGGCGAAACAGAACAAGAAAGGACTACACGCGAAGCATGAAATATTGACCGGTTTAATCGCCGACAAATCAAAGCCGAAGCAAACCAGGAGGCACGACGCATAAGGGTCTAGCCACGTGACCTCAACGATGCTTTCGACGGGGTAGGGGACAAACAGGTCTTCAGGACTCCAAGTGCCAACGTAGCCGTCGCCATGGCGACAATGCAACGGCTACCCAACACCCCGGAAACCCAAGCAGTTCGCGATGAAATACAAGCCTATCTAACGGCTGCTATGGCCTAGACCGCGGAGATTGTAAACCAAGCTCGGGCTCCATCCGTTTCAGTCGAGTCAAGCCATAGCCGCCAGCACCCAAGTCGCTCACAGCCACTCAACCAACATGGCTCGCGCAACAACGACCCATCAGACAACCGTCAAGGTGGAAACGGTAGCCATGATGGTGGCCAGGATGACAACCGCCGCCGGGACGGCAACCGCCGCGACGTCTGGGATGATGGCCGCCGGGACAACCGTGACAATCGCCGCGATAACCACGGTCGTAGGGCTAATCTAGATGGCAATCGAGATCGCCACGATGGCAATAACAATCTCCGCCATTACCTCGGTGGACGCGATCTGCGCTCTCGCATCAACCAGAGAGCCGACGACCGAGCATCCCATGAAAGTTATCGCCGTATGGAATATGACACTGCCCACAGCCCGCTGGGTTTGAAGCAGTTTACTCCACACCTTCGCCAAGTCATATGGCCCAAGAATTTCAAGCTCGAGAAACTTTAGAAGTATGACAGCAAGGAAAACCCCGAATTATGGGTCATGCTTTATGAGACTGCGTGCAGATCAGCCATGGCTGACGAGCACGTCATGTCTAACTATTTCCCAATCGCTGTTGGCCATGCGGGTCACCAATGGTTGGTCAGCTTACTGGCGAACTATTTCGACTCTTGGTAGGAGCTCAAGCAAGCCTTCATCGACAACTTCATTGCTACTTGTGAACAACCAGGCAACAAATACGATCTGCAACGGATTTGAGATAAAAAAGATGAGCCACTGCGCGAGTACGTCCGACGTTTCTCGGAGATGCGCATCAAGGTCCCATCAATCTCCGACAATGAGGCAATTGAGGCTTTCATCACTGGCCTCCGCTTCCATGACGCCCTAAGGGACAAGCTTCTCCGCAAGAGACCTGATTCGGTCACAACGCTCCTGGCCACCGCTAAGAAATATGCGGATGCCGACGACGCTAAAAAGATAATTATTGAAGAAGCAGCAAGGGTTCCACGCTCCGACCACCCTCCACACCACGACGACTACCGCGGCAACCGTGGTCGGAACGATAATTTTGACCGCCGCAACCAGCGCAACGACTCCTGCGACCACCGTGACCAACGTAATCAGCGGCGTAACCGCCGTGACGATTACAGGAGCAAGCATGCTCGGGAAGACGACGGCGAGGTCAACACTGTTAAAAAGAGTGGCGAACGTCGTAACTATGAAGACGACTACGCCAAAGCATTGAAAGGGCCCGGCCAGCTCCATCCTAAGTCAAACCATACCATGGAGAATTACCGCGTCCTCAAGTCTATCTACACGCGTCAACAGGCTCCGGATACGTCCGACAAGCCTAACGACGCTGGGGAACAGCGCAATGATGATAACGACGACGATGATGCAGACCCTCATCACAAATACGTCAAGCCAACCAATCGCATGCACACCATCATCGGAGGCAAAGTGTCCATTGAGACCAAACGAGAATGCAAGCTGCTCGCCCACGCTTGCTTGAACGTGGCCAACACCGACCATCTCCTCACCAATCCACAGCTCCCTTCGTGGTCTCACCATGAAATCTCCTTCAGCAGAAAGGACCAATGGGCCGCAATACCTAAGCCAGGGTGTTTTCCCCTGGTCCTTGATCCTTATATCAACAAGGTTCAGTTCGATAGAGTACTGATCGATGGCGGCAGCTCCATCGATATACTGTTCAAGAACAGTCTGCCTGCCCTGAAGATAGCTCAAGCGGACCTCAAGCCGTACGAGGCACAGTTCTAGGGTGTTCTCCCCAGACAGAGCTCTACACCTCTCGGGCAGATCATGCTACCTGTGCAGTTTGGGACCTTGGACCACTTCCGTACCGACTACGTCAACTTCGTGGTCGCCGACTTTAATGGCACCTACCATGCTATTCTTGGTCAACCGTCGCTCACCAAGTTCATGGCCATACCTCATTACAGGTATCTGGTGCTCAAGATGCCTACCGAGAAAGGAGTTCTAACCCTCCAAGGCAACGTGTACGTAGCCTATACCTGCGAAGACGATAGTTTCAGAATAGCAGAGGCTCACGACCTCTCTATTCGCATGGCCTAGACCGTGCTCGACGCCAAGAAGACCTCGACCGACCACCAGGAGATCCTAGAGCTCGAGGCTCCACGCAAGAACATCAAGTCCAAGGAGCACAAGGTCATCCAGCTGGTCGACGGTGATATTCCTTGCTTCCTGGTCTGCTTTTCAATAAAGGCCACTGACAGTAAAACGCCTTCATGCATATGTAAAATAGTCGATCTCAATTAATCCATGTTATGTACGCATCCATGAATAGTAAGCCAATGTAAAAATAGTCGATCTCCATATATTAGAATAATCATTATTAATTTGATCTTCTCTTGCTTGCATCGGTTGGCATAACAATGATATACTCCGATTCATCAAAATCTGAGTAAACTTCTTGATCTACTGGAGCTCTGAACTCTTATGGCAACAGAAAAGCCATTTGAATATTAGTCGATGGTTGCCTTCTATCGGCTGTTTGCTTAGCATGTCATACTTGAGGTTTACCAGATGCTTGAGTCTGTTCCAACTCTCTATTCCTCAGGCGTTGCACCCTTTTCTTCTGGCTTCTTGTCAAACCTCCTGGACACCATTGTCCTTCCTGCTAAACATATTCTCTTTCATTGCCTTCTTCTTCATAATCAGCCCAATCTTGATTGACAACTTTTTTTCCCAGCCGATTATGAATACTTCCATTTTTTAAACGCTGATCCATGTTATTATGGTGATATGCATCTTGAGCATGGATAGACCGACGGTTGGCTTGAGATTGCATAAACTCCCAATACTGATCGTTGCACTCTGAACAGTTACTCCTGGTAGGCAACTTCAAACCTTCATTCCAACAATGTCTGAAGAAAGGACAATTCCAATGCAATTCAGTTTGCTTTCTTTTGTACCTCTCTTTTTCCTATTAACGCTGGTATTCTTGCTTTTCCAACCAACGCTGATGATCCTTTTCTTCCTGTCGCTGCCACTTATTCAATAGAATTCGTGATGTAACTCGTGGCTTTGTTGCCCCTTCCTTTGATGTTTCTCCCTGCTCATATCGGCTCTTTTGCTTATCACGACGTCTTTTAATTTCCCTGTATTCGTCGGCCGATATTTGTCTCTCGGGATCGATTGTTCCAGCTTCTCTTGATTTGGTTGATGTTAGGACCTTAGTCTTTTCTTTGAATAGCCCAGCATCAACCATGTTTTGACCTCTTAGGAAAGGATTATCATCAACCTTCATTTTTTGAGGCATATCAAATTTGAGCCTTCCTTGCTGAATAGCCCTCTGTATATACTGCCAGAAGATTCTGTATTCATTAGTGGAATGAGAAGTAGCGTTATGGAACTTGCAGAACTTTTTATTCTTCAATTGATCAGGGGGCAACATAACATGACCATCGGGCAACTTGATCTGCCCCTTCTCAAGTAAGAAATCAAAGAGCTTGTCTGATTTTATGACATCAAAGTCATAGCTCTCCTCGACTCCTCTTCCCCAAGGATTTGGCACCATTACTGTCTTTTTGCCCCAATTCCATTCAACTGCGGTAATCTCTTCTTCATCACCTTCATAGCCGTCATCGACTAAGTATGGATTATAAGCTTCGGCCACTATAGTACTCTTCTAGAATTGGGTATCTTTGCGCATACTCTAGAATTAGCTATTGAGTGCTGCCACTCATTGAGCCAATTGACCCAAGTTATCAAATTCTTGTCCCAGCTGTTTCTCTTTCCACATTGGCAGCATTCCTTGAACAACTAAAGCAGCTAGTTGATCATCAGCCAAGTTTAAGGAGAAGCACAAGTTCCTCATTTCTTGGAACCTCTGAAGAAACTCAGTGCCTGATTCATTAGTCTTCTGCCTTATAGCTGTCAAATCAGTTATCTTCTTTTCCTTAGTCCTAGTGTAAAAATATGTATAAAACTTCTTCTCTAGGTCAGCCCAATTGGCAATGGAATTGACTGGCAGTGATGAAAACCAAGTGAAGGCTAGCCCTGACAGGGACAAGGAGAAGAAACAAACTCGATGGGCATCCTCAACTGATGCTTCGCTCAATTGCGTAAGATACCAACTAACATGTTCTTCGTGCTTATACTATCTTGGCTAGTGAACTTAGCGAACTCTAGGAGCCTATAATTTGTGGGTAGAGTGACCAAATCATACCATTCTGGACATGGACATTTGTATGAGAAGGTCAGCCATTTTGGCTTTAGACCAAACTGATTCTTCATCATGTCGATCACCTTCAGCAGCAACTCATCAGCATTTGAATTTGGATTTCTCTATACTTGCTGACTTATCTATGGATTGAAATCCCGTGTGCCTTGATATCCTAGATTTGAAATCATGTGAACGGTGTTATAATCTGATCCATAGTGATATCCTTGTTGAATCTCTATCTGCTGGGTCCTTTGCTGACTTGTTGCTTGAAGTCTCTGATTATAGACGTGATGATCTATATCTCTACGGATCCTTTGAATTGATGGTGCTATTTTTTGAGCCGACGATGGTATGTGGCCTGATATGCCAAAATTGATCACCTGGTTCTGACCTTGTCTCGCCGACAGTTGCACATGCTATACTGACGATCTAGGATTATACTGTATCTGATTCGTAGTAGCTCCTTGAGTCTGTTCAGATGAGCCCTAAACTGCCTAGTCATCATTATTACCAGCTAGTGCTGCTTCTTTATGGTTGGTACCGACTTGATTAGTCCCTTAGGTCAACGGATCTGGAATGTTGTAATAAGCCAGCCCAACTTGACCAACTAGAAACCCATGAATCACCTCTTTCATTGCGTTGTGGAATATGTCCAAGAAAGCTTCGTTATGGCTTGATATGGCATCACGAACAGATTTGTCTACAACTTCCTTAAAGAAACGCATGTCTTCATCTTTAGTCGTATCTGTCTGCCCATGTAGTAGAACTCTTGGTAGCGGAAATTTCTAAACAATTGTGTTGTCATGTGTTTTGGTGTAGGACAACAAATATTTGTTCTGAAACTCTTCTGTAGCTTTGCTGATGATACCGTTATCCCCATCAGGTAGATCTTCATAATGCAGCATAAGGATGTCGTTGTTGTTGTAAACCGCCATGATGATTGTGGGGTCCTACCGGGTGTGCCAGAAACATGTGTCGACATAGAATTTTTGTCCCATGCCGAGAACATAGCAGCAAGCCAGAAGGGTCTGATCGATGGAGCTATAGATCCGCCTAGCTTTAGCACAGGGATGGTCGATCCTACGCACTCATCTCGAGACGTGCTAGTAAATTTGACCCTGTAATTGATAAAGAGAGAAAGCTTATCAATACTTAAGGGCGGAACTTGCCGGTGTTGCCAGACAGTCTCAAATGTGCGGCTCTGAGAGCCAATATGAAAGAAGATCGACTAAACTGTCAATTCCAGCATATTCATTAGAATAAATCAGTTAAAGCTCATTGGGTTGTATAAGAAGAATCGGTTATCATTCAAGATAAATGTCGTTATTTGAGCAAATATTAATCAATGGCAATAAGATGTCAACAATGATTGGTTTATGCTGAGCCAATGATTACAAGCAACCGAACCCCTTTTATATAAAGAAACAATTCAACACCATTTAACCATTTAATAAAGATAAATCTAATAAACATGTCAGATCTCATCTATCGCTATGACCAGTGGGGCATGAGGCAGAATCATGAAGGCCGTAGAAATAACAATAGCCTCAACGACCCTAACTCATTACTAATATTAGTGGGGCATGAGGTAGAATCATGCAGACCGTAATACAATAATAAGATCATGGGACTAACACATCTTTCAACATATCTTTACTTCAATGGTCCCATGATGCGAACTGCTCGTGAAAGCACTCGATATCGGCTAAAACAGCCGATTCAGGCATATTGCATAGTTAAAGTCATGCCTTATCAGGAATAGATCTACCGAATAATGATCCCCACTCCATAGTGCTAACAGTGGGGTGTGAGGCAGAATCACACAGGCCATGATAACGGGCCATGGAATGGTTTTCGCTAGCCAATAAATCTACTCAAGACGCAACATGCTCTAACCGCACGCTATACACGATCAAGATTGATGTAAAACAGCCGATAAAACATAACTCATCGTTTAATGCATAGATTAGATCAGTTTTAGATTAACAAACAATGGGCTAAACAATATATAAGACCGATCTAGATCAATCTCAATCGGGTAGAGTGATATTGTTGTAATTTAGATAAATAATGAAAGCAATAAGCAATATCGGTAACTTAATGAATCTACCAAAGACTGTCATTTTAAGGTAGAGCCGATAACTTGACCTTGATCTAGTTCATGCAGTGGGGGTCGACCGGATCGATGCAGCCGTACTTGAACTAGGCAAGAATCGATAACTCACTTATACTAGAGTCGCAGTGGAGGTCGACCAGATCGATGCAACCGTATGAATAGAGGTATAAGCCATGATGGTCTTACAACAAGCAGTGGAGGTCGACTGGATCGATGCAGCCATACTTGCTAAAGAACTCACCGAGATCTACTCTACTCCTACTCCTAAGGGGTGGCCGGAGCCAAAAAAGTAAATGACTTGTATATTGGATTGATTGTTGTCTGATACAATAGCTGGGGGTTTATATTTATACCCTGGGCTGATAAGAGTCCTAAACGAACACGACTAGATAACAAAAAGAAATATCAAGATACATGAACTCTAATTTCCCTTATGCAGAATCCTTGATGATGAAGCTTCTTTGTTTGATACGTGTCCTTGTTTCTTTCATCTTGATATGCACCTAGACGTCATGTCCCTGTCAAATTTATTAAATAATATTTCTTGGCCAGCTCATAAATATCCCTTAATTAGGAAACTTTCTTGCTTTTGACATCATCGGCCGATCTCTTTCTTTCTAGGATAAGCTTACCAAATTTTGGTGTAAACAGTGAGCTTCCACACCGGTCAGCTCACCCAACAGTCGGCGTAGCCACATAGCTTGGCACGCCACCATGGCCACCGCCACATACTCTGCCTCGCACGTGGATAGCGCCACCACCTTCTGTTTCAGCGATAGCCATGAGATTGGAGCCAATCTGAGTAAGACGAGCACGCCAGAGGTGCTCCACCATCCGTCGATGTCCCCCATGTCTACATCGCTGAACACAGTGAGCAACAACCCACTTCCACCATTATTGGGGAAGACGATCCCCTAATCTACTATCTCCTTGATGTAGCGCAGCAGCCGCTTCACCACGGCCTAGTGATCCTCTCGGGGATCCTCCATGAAGCGGCTGACATAGCCCACGGCGAACACAATGTCCGGCCTCATGTGGACTAGGTAGCGCAGACCGCTGATGATGCTCTGGTAGAGTGTTGCATCTACCTTCACCGCGGTACTAGCCTTCATCAGCTTTAGCTGCTCCTCCATCAGAGTCATGCATGGCTTGCACTGAGCCATGCCACTCCGCTCCAATAGCTTTAAGGCATACATGCTCTGACTGAGTGTGAGTGCCTCCTTCCCCTGTCTCAACTCGATGCCGAGGTAGTAGGAGAGCGCGCCGAGATTGCTCAATCGAAAATGAGCCACCATCTCATGCTTGAAGCTATCAATGTCCTCCGCATGCGCGTCAGTGATGATCAAGTCGTCCACATACACGCCGATGATGAGCTCCTCCTTCCCCCGTTGAAAGGCCAAGATGGTGGACTAGAGGGGGTTGAATAGTCCTTTCTAAATTTAATCACGCCGGCTAACCGAAACAAATACATAATTAAAACAATTAGTCTAGCCAAGACTACACCCCTCTATCGAAGTTCACAAGTACCTTATAAAGATCCTAATTAGCCAACAAAGGTGCTGGGCTAGCTAGAGCTCACCTATCCAATTCTAGGAGCAAGGTTACACAAACCTATGCCACTAGTATTTTGTACACCGGGGAGCTCCTACATAATTTTAGTAAGCAAAAGCACAAAGCTCCTAAGCTTACTAGCAATGCTCAATAACAAGACAATCAATGCCAAATTAGAGAGCGCAAATACTTAGCTACACAAACTAAGCAATGTGACTAATAAGGTTACACAAACCAAATTAGCCACGTAAGGGAGCTACTTCTATGCTACACAAGCAAGAAGGTAACTAGTGAGCTCCACAAACTAACTAATTATAAGAGGAACTACACAAACACAATGTATATGAAAGTAATTACAAGCTTGTGTAAGGGGATTGCAAACCAATAGGAAGAACAATGTTGACACGGTGATTTTTCTCCCGAGGTTCGCGTGCTTGCCACACGCTACGTCCCCATTGAAACAAGCTCCAAGGGTGCCGTCGGTCCTCTTGCTAGTGGTGACCCACAAGTCACACTCTCCCATGTGGAGTGCTTATCACAAGCTCTAGCACTTGACCTAGTCGGACCACTTGTCATCCTTCACGTCTTGCTCTACTAGAGTTACTCTTCGCGGCTCTCATGGGGCGAGCACAATGCCCCTTACAAAGCTCCTCTTTGGAGCACCTTTGAAAGGTCCTAATGGCTAGAGGGGGTGAATAGCCTATTAAAATTTTCTACAACAACACTTAGCAAACCGGTTAGACAAATATGAGGCGAAACGAGTGTTGTGCTAGTCTACAAAAAATGCAAGCCACCTACCACAATTCTAGTTTATATAGTCTCTATCCACACAATGGCTATGTCCCTACATGAAGTTAGTGTGCTCTCAAAGACTAACTAAAGAGCCACACTAACCAAACTACAAGCTCTCACGACTTGCTACACTAAAGAGCTTGACAACTAGTTTGTGATAATGTAAAGAGAAAGTGAGCAAGATGGTTATATCATCGAGTCGAGGAATGAACCAATCAATCACAAGAATGAATGCCAATGAATACCAATCACATCGGAATCAAATGATGAACACAATGATTTTTTACCGAGGTTCACTTGCTTGCCGGCAAGCTACTCCTCATTATGGCGATTCACTCACTTGGAGGCAATGTTTTCCTAAATGGTAAATGGTCTTTACACGGTCGCCCTTCATTTAGCGTTTAGGTTGTTTTATACGGTGTTTAAACAAAGTTAAACAGTCTAAATGGTTTTGTACTTTTAAAAAAATACATATAATTATATATGTGCATGTAAAAAATCAAGTATTCTAGCATTTATACATATTTATCCGAGTAAAAATCAATTATTTTGGTATGTATATATATATTTATGCATGTGAAAAGAACCAAATATAGATATTTATGCATGTAACATATCAAGTGTACACATTTATAAATATAATAAACTTAAGTATACAAATTTATCCATACAAAACTGAACTAGATTTACCTCGTGTTCGCCTAAACAGCCGTTTAAACAACTGTTTAGCCCGTTTAATGCTGTTTATCTCTATTCTGTTTAGGCCATTTAGATCGTTTTCCTATTTTTTACCGTTTAAACGGTCAACCATTTAATTTCTGTTTACCCCTAAACAAAATAGTTTACCATCGTTTACCATTTACTGACTGTTTAAACGGCCGTTTAATCCGTTTAGGCGAACACTGTTGGAGGTTCACACGCTAATTAGCATCACATGCCAAACCCTCAATAGGGTGCCACACAACCAACACAAGATGAGGATCACACAAGCCATGAGCACTTTACTAGAGTACATTTTGGCTCTCCACCGGAGAAAGGTCAAGAACCCCTCACAATCATCATGATCGGAGCCAGAAACAATCACCAACCTTCGCTCGACGATCCTTGCTGCTCCAAGCCATCTAGGTGATGGCAACCACCAAGAGTAACAAGTAAATTCCACAGTGAAACAGGCACACCAAGTGCCTCTATATGCAAACACTCAAGCAATACACTTGGATTCACTCCCAATCTTACAAAGATGAAGAATCAATGGTGGAGATGAGTGGGAGGGCTTTGGCTAAGCTTACAAGGTTGCTATGTCAATACAAATGGCCAAGAGATTGAGATAGAGCTGGCCAAATAGTTTTTATAGACACCCCTAAACAATAGAGCCGTTGGCTCAATTATTGGGCTAACTGTGGGATGACCGGACGCACCGGTCGTGTGCACCGGACACGTCCGGTCGCTGCCAGTTCGCCATGTGTCCCATTAAAATGAAGTAGCCGTTGCTGCCATGAGTACAACACTCAACTGCGATCGGACGCGTCCGGTGTGGATGACCGGCAGCATCTGGTCGAGTCTAGAGAGCTCCCAGAGCCGCTCTAGGCCGATCGGACATGTGCGGTCACACCGGACCAGACGCTCCTAGAGTCCGATCAATTATAGCGCTAAAACCAGAGAGTTGCTGGTTCACACTGGACGCGTCCGATCGCTTCTTTGCAAACCTAAACCGAGCAAACTCACATTGACTGGACGTTGAATAGTAACTCCTTGGCATTCGGTCGCTCCGCTGAGCCAGAGTCTAGTCCTTAATACCAGATGCGTTCGGTTGCCATACCGGACACCTCCGGTCACTCTATGACCAGCGCGACTAACTCCTTTTCAACTCTATCTTCTTCATCCTTGCTCAAATGTGCCAACCACCAAGTGTATCACCTTGTGCACATGTGTTAGCATATTTTCACAATCATTTTCAAGGGTGTTAGCACTCCACTAGGTCCTACATGCAAGTGCAATGAGTTAAAGCATCTAGTGGCACTTTGATAACTATATTTTGATACGAGTTTCACCCCTCTTAATAGTACGACTATCAAACCTAAATATGATCACACTCGCTAAGTGTCTTGATCACCGAAATGAAATGGCTCCTGCCACTTATACCTTTGCCTTGAGCCTTTCATTTTTCTCTTTCTTCTTTTCAAGTCCAATCACTTGATCATCACCATGGCATTACCATCATCATGTCATGATCTTCATTTGTTTCACCACTTGGAATGTACTACCTATCTCATGATCACTTTGATAAACTAGGTTAGCACTTAAGGTTTCATCAATTCACAAAAAATCAAACTAGAGCTTTCAACCGCACAAGCTTCTTGCGGGCTTCGATGGAGACCACCACCAAGCCATCTAGGAGGTGGCAACCTTCAAGAGTAATAAGCACCACCGGCTTACAACTCGATCACCTAGTGCCACTCGATGTAGCCTCATGATGTAATCGCACTAGAATCACTCTCTCACACAATCAGATGATCACTATCAAGCATATGTGAGATGTAGGGCTCCTAAGCACTCTCAAGCATGGACGCAAAGTCCCCCAAGGTGCTCTTGCCCTACCATGGCCAAGACCTCCTTCTATTTATAGCCCCCATGAAAATAGTGTCGTTGTACCTGAAAGCATCTAGGCCCCTAGTTGGGTTTCGGTGATTAATGATAATACAAGATTACTATGACTAACGTATGTTTTGTAGAGACAATTAAGTTAGGTCATGGTAATGGTAAATTGATTGAGCAATCATGGTTGTCATGCTCCTATGATGGAAATTGTTTTGGGTTTCAAAGGATGGATGACAAGGTTAAGAATGGACTAGTTCTAAGTGTCTTTTGGTGTTGAAGAGACACTTAGAGTAGTTTAGGACTTTGTTTTTCCTTTGGCTATACTATTAAGGGGGGTATCAACAAGTAGCTTGACCTAGGTGAGTCTAGTGGGTTAGGTGTGGTGCACACTTATCAAATCTAGTACTAGGTAGCTCAGGAGTAGCCCTAAGATCAATTGGAGCAAACTTCATTCACATATGATTTTGAGTTGGAAGTGAATGGAGGGTCAAATAACTGACCGGACGCTGGTCTGGCTGTGATCAGATGCTAAAAGGTGAGTCCGATCAGTTCATTTGATCAACTGGAGCTGTCTGGTTGTGACTAAATGCTGAGTGAAAAGTGACCAGACATTGGGTTCCTGCGCCCGGTCAACTCTAGAGAGGTTCTAGAGAGGGAGTTTCCTGAACGGACGCGTCCAATCAGTGCTGACTAGACACTGGTCAGGATCCAATTACTGACCGGATGCTGAACAACGAAGTGACCAAACTCTGGGTGCCATCATCTGATCAACATTAGTAAGGTTCTAGAGAGCAATTTTTGTGATCGGACGTAGGTCAGAGTCCGGTCACAACTTAACGGCTCTGTGGTGGGGATAACTGACCATAGCATCCGGTCACATTGACTGGAGCATCCGGTCACCCTACAGAGTGCTGACTCAGCTTCCTAACGGTTTGTTTTGAATGAGGGGGTATAAATACTTCCTCTATTCATCCAAGGGAGGTCTCTTGCCCATTTGTTCAGCTGAGAAACATCCTTGAGAGTGCTAAGGAGAGCAAGAGCCTAGTGAGGGATTGAGATTTAAGAATACAAGATTAAGGCCTCATTAGTGCAAGGAGAGTAGCAAGTGTGCATCCATCCTTCTCATTAGGCTTGTTGTGGTCAAGTGAGAGTTTGTGCTTGTTACTCTTGGTGATCACCATCACCTAGATGGCTTGGTGGTGATCGGGAGTTTGGTGATCATTTGGTGGAGTTTGTGGATGACCCAACTCAAGTTATGAGCAGTTGTGGGCAATTCACCATGACAGAGTGTCAAAGAATCAGCCCGTAGAGAGCACTTAATCCTTATGTGGATCAAGAGAGAGCTACACCCTTGCACGGGTGCTCCAACGAGGACTAGTGGGGAGTGGTGACTCTCCGATACCTCGGCAAAACATCACCGCGTTCCTTCTCCTCTCTTTACTTTAAGCATTTACATTTGAGCAATTCAATTCTTGCCTTTACATTCTTAGAATTGCCATGCTAGAGTGGGATTGGAATCTAGAGTGCAAAACTTTTGTGCAGTAGATCAATAGGAACATATTCTAGGCACAAGGGGTGAAAGTGGGCTAAGTGTAGAGTTTAATTATTGCAAAGAATTTTAGAATTAGCCCAATTCACCCCCCTCTTGGGTATCTTGATCATTTCAATTGATATCAGAGCCTCATGCTCATGAATTTAGGCTTAACCGGCTAGAGAAAGATGTCCCACAGGGTTAGACCTCCTCCTATCTTTGAGGGAGATGATTTTCCTTATTGGAAAATCTACATGGAGGCTTACTTAGAAGCTCTAGATGTTGGAATTTTTAGAGCCACCTCTCAAGGTTTCCCAAAATCCAAGGATCCCACACACCTTCAAGGCGATGAAGTCAATTATGAGAAATGGAATGCAAAGGCTAGAAACACCATCTTTAGAGGCCTTTGCAAAGATGTGTTTAATCATGTGCGGAACCACAAGGACGCCCATGCACTATGGTCAAACATTTGTGCGCTCCTTGAGGGAACAAAGAGTGAGCGTGAGGAATGCTATCATCTTGTCATGAAAAAGCTTAATTCTTTCTAGATGCTTCCTAAAGAAAGTGCAAATGAAATATACTCATGCCTAAATGTTCTTGTAGAGGAAGTCAATGGGCTTGGACTTACACAAATGCAACCATCCGATGTTGTAAGAAAGATCTTGAGTGTCCTCCCCATTAACAAATATGGGCATATTGTGACCATGCTTCATCAAGGTGATCTATCCACCGCTACACCAACTCAAATCTTGGGAAAGATCAACGCACATGAGATGTATATGCACATCACACCACAAGATGGCTCATCTTCCACCAAGAAGAAAGACTTGGCATTCAAGGCTCACCAAGAGAAGGGCAAAGCAAGAGTTGAATATGAGAGCTCAAGTGATGATAAAATTGATGATGCAAGTCTTGCTCTCATGGTGGGAAGAACCACCAAGATGCTAAAGAAGCTCAACAAGAATGGTGTCAAGTTTGATGGCAAGAAAAAGAAGTTCTTCACTAGCAATAGAAGGAAGCCAATCTCAGAGATGGATTACTATAATTGTGGAGAACTTAGTCATCTAGCTCATCAATGCACCAAGCTAAAGAAAGACAAGTACAAGAAGAAGAACACGGGCAAGAAAGATGACTCAAGTAATGAAGATGAAGATGAGAAGAAGAAAGGCAAGCCATACAAGAAGAAGGATGGCAAGAAGAAGAAAAATGGCAAGGCATACATCATTGATGATTGGCTCATGGATATTGATTCATCAAGTTGCTCATCCGATGATGATAGTGAGAACAAGAAGGTGGCCGCTATTGTGATTGACTCTTCATCATCTTCACCGACACCACGGTCACCATCCTCTACACACCTATGCCTTATGGCCAAGGGTGAACAAAAGGTATTAAATGATGATGATAGTAGTGGTGATGATCATGCTAGCAATGATGATAGTGATAGTGATGATGAATTTGAATCACTTTCATATGATGATCTTGTCGAATTGCTAAATCAATACACTAAGATCATTAGAAAGACAAGAGCTAAGAATGAAAAGCTAGAACTTAAGAATGACCCTCTTTTAGCTAAATGTGACATAACAGAAAAAGCTAGTGTTGAGCTTAGAGAAGAAAATGAAGCTATGTCATCCAAACTCAAGGAGCTCAAATCTTCTAAGAAGTAGCTTAAAGAAAAACATGATAAACTTGAGAGGATACATAATGAGGTCATCACTAGCTACAACATGCTAAAATAAGAATATACAAATCTCATGATCAATCATGATAATCTTGTTGTTTCTCATGAGCTATTATCCAATGAGCCACATGATGCTATTAACCATGTTGTTAAGATTGCTATAGCTACATCATGTGATGATTTGATTATTGAGAGCATTGAGCAAGGTTCTAGTAGCAAAGGCAAGCAAGTGGTTGAGTCCGATAACTATGATGAGTATGTTAAGATCAAGAATGAGAATGAGAAGCTCAAGAAAGATCTTGAAAAGCTATCAACCACCAACACTATTGTGATAGAGAACCTTGACCATGATAGTGATCAGCTCTTGAGAATGAGATGCTCAAAGAAGAGAACAAGATACTAAAGGAGAAAAATCATGATGAACTCAAAGAAGAGAACAAGAAGCTCAAGTTAGAAAAAGAATATCTCAAGACCGGCTTGAGCAAGTTTACAAGAGGTCAACATCTTCAAAGTGAGCTACTCATGAACACCGTCATGAAGATGGATAGAAGGGGAATTGGATACTTGGCACATCAAGAGAAGAAGGCTCAAGCTCAACACCAACAACAACATAAGTCAAAGCCAAAGCCAAAGCCAAAGAGGTATTTTGAGTGTGGACAAGAAGGTCACTTTGCCCATGAGTGTCAAACTCCACCACCACAACCCTTGCCCAAGTATGCTAGACCTTTTGCTTTCAATGCTCATTACATGCTTAGAAATGACTCTAGTGGTAAAATGAAAGTCATGTTCTTAGGACCTTCCAACAAGAATAGACCTAAGAAAATTTGGGTTGCATAGTCACTTATTGAGAAAGTCAAGGGCCCTCAACAAGTTTGGGTCCCTAAACAAGCTTGATCTCTTATGTGTAGGTGAACTACAAGACCGGTGGAAGTCATTGGGTAATTGATAGTGGTTGCACTCAACATATGACTGGTGATCCTCGTATGTTCACCTCACTAGATGAAGAAGTTGATGGTCAAGAAAGAATTACATTTGGTGATAATTCAAAGGGCAAAGTTAAAGGATTGGGCAAAGTGACAATATCAAATGATCATTCAATCTCAAATGTGATATATGTTGCTTCTTTGAGCTTTAACTTGTTATCCGTTGGTCAATTGTGTGATCTTGGCTTTCAATGCTTATTTACCGACAAGGAAGTGATTGTATCTAAGAAAGATCATGATCAAGTTATATTTAAGGGATTTAGATACAACAACCTATATCTAGTGGATTTCACCTCCGAAGATGCTAACTTGAAGACATGCCTATTCACCAAAATATCACTTGGGTAGCTATGGCATAGAAGACTTGCTCATGTTGGGATGAGCTCACTCAAGAAGCTTATGAAGAATGAATTGGTGAGAGGGTTGAAGGATGTGAAATTTGAGAAGGACAAGCTTTGTAGTGGATGTCAAGCCGGCAAGCAAGTTGCAAACACTCATCCTACAAAAGCTTTCATGTCAACAACAACAGTGCTAGAGCTCCTTCACATGGACTGATTTGGACCAACAACTTACAAGAGTTTGGGAGGAAATCTTTATTGTCTTGTGATTGTTGATGACTAATCTAGATATACATGGGTGTTCTTCTTTCATGACAAGACTGAAGTTGCATCATATTTCAAGAAGTTTGCCAAGAGAGCACAAAATGAGTTTGAAGTGAAGCTCAAGAAGATAAGGAGTGATAATAGAAAAGAGTTTGACAACACAAATATTGAAGCTTATTGTGATGAAGTTGGAATCAAGCATGAGGTCTCCGCAACATACACTCCTCAATAAAATGGTGCAGTAGAGAGAAAGAACCAGACACTTATCACACTTGCAAGAATAATGCTTGATGAGTACAATACACCCAAAGCTCTATGGGCGGAAGCTATCAACACCACATGTTATGCATCCAACCGCCTATTCCTTCAAAAGTTTTTTGGCAAGACACCTTATGAGTTGCTCAATAGAAAGAAGCCAGATGTCTTATTCTTCTAGGTGTTTGGTTGCAAATGCTACATCTACAAGAAGCAGCAACACCTAGAGAAGTTTCAAAGATGTTGTGATATTGGCTTTCTTGTTAGTTACTCATCAAAGTCCAAAGCATATAGAGTATTTAATCATGCCACATCCTTGGTTGAAGAAACATATGATGTGGAATTTAATGAATCTAATGGCTCCCAAGGAGTACATGAGAATCTTGATGATGTAGGTGATGAACCATTTAGGGAGGCTATGAAGAACATTCTGGTTGGAGACATCAAGCTTAAAGATGATGAAGATGATGTACAAGTGATTGATCCACCTTCTTCATCAAATGTGCCACAAGATGGTGATAAAGATGGGAGAGTAGAAAATGAAGATACTCGTCTCTCATGATCAAATGGTGGCACAAGCTCAAGATGTTGATGCTCCGCAACCTCCCCCTCAAGTGATTGATAGAAGAAATTCACCTCTACTACAAACTCATCCACAAGATCTCATTATAGGGAGTCCTTCAAAGGGTGTAATGACTCGATCTCAAAAACTTGCTTAATTTATTGAACATCACTCTTTTGTCTCTTGTGTTGAACCTAAGAATGTAGAAGAAGCTCTTTAAGATCTAGATTGGATAAATGTCATGCATGAAGAGTTGAACAACTTCACTCACAATGAAGTTTGGACTCTTGAAGAGCGACCACAAGGTGCAAGAGTCATTGGAACAAAGTGGATGTTCCGCAACAAGCAAGATGATCAAGGCGTTGTAGTGAGGAATAAGGCAAGACTAGCTGCAAAGGTTTCTCTCAAGTTGAAGGGTTGGATTTTGGAGAGACCTTTGCACCGGTTGCAAGACTTGAAGCCATTCGTATCCTCCTTGCATATGCATCGCATCATAAAATGAAATTATATCAAATGGATGTTAAAAGTGCATTTTTAAATGGCTTCATAAATGAACTAGTCTATGTTGATCAACCTCCTAGGTTTGAAGACCCTAGATATCCTAATCATGTTTATAGGTTGTCCAAGGCACTATATGGGCTTAAGCAAGCCCCAAGAGTGTGGTATGAACGCCTTCAGGATTTCCTCATTGAGAAGGGCTTCACCATTGGGAAGGTCGACACCACACTATTCACCAAGAAGCTTGATGGAGAAATCTTCATTTGTCAAGTATATGTTGATGATATCATCTTTGGATCATCAAATGAAGATTATTGCAAAGAGTTTGGTGAATTTATGTCGAAGGAGTTCGAGATGTCAATGATTGGAGAGCTTACATTGTTTCTTGGTTTTCATGTCAAGCAAATGAGAGAAGGGATTTTTATCTCTCAAGAAAAGTATACCAAGGATCTTCTCAAGAGGTTCAATATGGATGAATGTAAGCCAATCAAAACACCAATGCCATCTAATGGACATCTCAACCTAGATGAGAGAGGTAAAATAGTTGATCAAACTCTCTACCGCTCTATGATTGGTAGCTTATTATATTTAACAGCATCTAGGCTCAACATCATGTTTAGTGTGTGTATGTGTGCTAGATTTCAAGCTAGTCCTAAGGAAGGTCATATGGTTGCCATTAAAAGAATCCTTAGGTACCTTAAGAACACACCAAGCATTGGTCTTTGGTATCCCAAAGGAGCTAGATTTCAATTAGTTGGCTATTCCGATTCGGATTATGTCGTTTGTAAAGTTAATAGGAAAAGTACATTCGGAGGGTGCCATTTGCTTGGTAGATCACTTGTGTCTTGGTCCTCTAAGAAGCAAAATAGTGTGGCTTTATCTACCGCCGAAGTAAAATACATTGCCGCAGGTGCTTATTGTGCACAAATACTTTACATGAAGCAAACTTTGCTAGACTATGGTATAGTTCTAGAAAAGGTACCTCTTTTGTGTGACAATGAGAGTGCGGTAAAGCTTGCTAATAATTCGGTTCAACACTCTCGCACCAAGCACATAGATATCCACCATCATTTTCTTAGAGATCATGTGGCTAAAAATGATATTTCACTAGAAGGTGTAAGGACCGAGGATCAATTGGCGGATATCTTCACTAAACCGCTAGATGAGGCGACATTTTGTCGGTTGAGGAATGAGCTCAATGTGCTTGATTTTAGTAACTTAACTAGAAAATAAGCTTGTGTTGTCCCTTGCATTGCATTGTAATATACAACATGTTTAATTGTTGGTAATGCATTTGGGGTTTGTCTAACATGGTTAAGATAACCGCCGAAAAGCGTGTGAAGAAGCATAACCTTAGATCAAACTTGACAAGCAACTAGAATTACTTTCAAGTATTGCATTACATATGCATGTGTGTTGTTTTGTCGTTTCCTTTTGATTACCCTTTTATTGCCTATTTTTCTTAAAAAGAAGTATAGCCTAAGGTAAAATATTTTAAAAAATTTAAGGGTTTGAGAGAGGTCACTCACATCAGTCCCAATTGGTGTTTATTTAGGTCTTATTGAAGTTGGGACTTGATTGGGAACAGGTAGCGCGAAGGAACATTGAAGATTTATTGAAAAAGGGTGACCGAACGCTACAACGGACTCTGATTTCCAGCGTCTGGTCAATTCACAGGAGGTGAACAGAAGCGCAAAGGAGTGACTAGACACTAAAATAGTGATCTTCCTGCGTCCGGTCAGATGGTGTCCCTACATGCGGTCAAGCGAAGAAGATGAATACAGGATCGACCGGACTCTGGCTGTGTCTGGTCAAGGGTAACCGGACGCGTCCGGTCATGACTTGAGGGGATTTGGACCTCTCTGTAGTCGACCAGACTCTAGGTGGCAGCGTCCGGTCATTGCCACCAGAGCGTCTAGACCATAGAAATCATGTGGGTCTCCAACTCTTTACGATTTCATTATCTACCACGTGGGGCCCACCATAAATAGATCATCTTCCACGCGCACCATGCCATCAGCTTACCTCGCCGCGCCCGTGCCCTAGATGCCCACCGTGCCCGTGCTCATGCCGACCTTGCTCGCACCGCTGCTACCTCCTCCATAGCCAGCCACCGCGCCGTACTGCACTGCCGGTCCTGCACTATCGTGCCCTAGCGCCATCGTGCACTGCTCATGTCGTGCCCATGCCACCTGCCCTAGCCGACGTGCTGCACCTTGCTCTGTGCCACCGTGCCCATCTCAGCAACAGCGCCACCACCAAGGCAATCCACTACCGAGCTTTGCCTATGCCGCCAATTGCCCTAGCCACCTCGTCTTCTCGATCGCTGTACTTCGCACCAGAACCCTAACCCTAGGTGTTTTCTGGTGGTGCTCCATGATCTGTTCCTTTGCTCTTCGGTCGCTAGTTCGTAAGGTAGCAAGCCATCACCTCTAATTTCGTATCCATTACTTATTTCTTAGGGTTTCGCATCTCTAGATGTATATTATGATTATTTATATATCTGATCTATTCTATCATGCAGTGAGTTAGTGTTTTTAAGGTTGCTTTGGTAGTTGTCAGTTAACTCAGGGCCAAGCCCACGAGTACGGATAGAGGCCAAGCCTCGCGAGTGTTAGTTGGCAGTTGGTTCTTGTCCATGACAGCAATTCGTTTCAGCTCTAGCAATGGCACGATTCAAGAATGCCAGAGGTGGTCCCGGTGATTAGGATTCGAGGCCTCTGCCTCGCCTATTTGCTGAGGCGAAAGGCAAGGCCAAGAAGACTATGATAAAGAAACGAAAGCTCATCGATGTAGAGGCTGAAAGAGCAGTAGCAGTGGCAGCCATCGTAGAGCGTGCAGAGAGAGGAGGGGCTTGGAGTGGTGTCTGTATTGTAGATTAGCTATCACTAGCTCAGAGGGCCATCGTCGAGAGGGTTGAGAGTCTTCATGGTAGTCTAGCTAGGACTATCATGCTTGGAGGACGGTGTGTCACTTTAGAGGAGAGTTAGCCTTAAGGGGAGCCACAGCAGTAGACACAGCCACCAGTGTAGTCAGAGGATACTCAGGAGGCTAAGCAGACTAAGTACGTAGAGCAAACCGAGGAGACAGAGTAGGCACCTCAGCCACAGTTACGACGCTCTGGTCATACTCATGCTCAGGTGACACCAAGGCCTGAGATAAAGAGGAGGGGTTCTCGTCTACCTCCTAGGCCACAGGGTCCGCCCCTAGTGACTCACCTTGACTTTAGGGCAGCCACAGCCAAGCAAGTGCAGCAACTCTGTTTTGTGCAGTTTGAGGACTGGTTTTCGCCAAGGCGGGATGAGCGTGCTTCAGAGCACTTCTATATACCACTGTAGAAGGATTTCTATTAGGCATATCTTAATAGTGGAGTTGCTTTCAGATCACTGAGGGTTTGTTCTATTGAGGCACTTGTAGCAGCAGCAGGCGAGCAGATCCGTCCACACCTCTCTTATCTACTAGGGTTGACAGACCTACTTGGATGGACTAGCCGATATATTCCATCATGGGTCCATGAGTTCTATTCTTCACTTTGGATTGACCTGGGGCATAGGTTCATACACTTTGCATTCAGAGGCCATGATTATAGGCTATAGAACTTGAGGGTCAGAGACATTCTCAGGATTCCAGAGTCACCCATCCACCTTCATGAGGTTTGCTATGGTCAGACAGAGCCTCCTAGATGCCCTCATGGTGGTCTTGTGCCTCCTACAGATCTAGTCCTACCTTGCTTCATAGAGCCTTTTAGCGAGGGGTCAAGCAGGACACCTAGAGACCTTACTCCTATAGCTCGGATTCTGAATGCTATCATGAGGAGGACCCTGCTCCTGAGGATGGGTTATCGTGAGGGATTGGCTCGCATATAGTTATGGTTAGTGAACTCTCTGGTGCAGTAGACAGTATTTGATATTTAGGATGTTATTCTTTCAGAGATGGAGGACACTCTTGCAGAGGGGTTCAGAGGTCATCGTCAGTTGCCCTATGCTCACTGGATCACATTCTTGATTCGCAAGGCAATTATAGTGAAGTCTCTAGAGAGGATGGCAGAGTATACTGGTGCTACTATTGAGTTTCCTCCATATATACAACATGACCTAGATGCTCTATCATAGCAGTGCAAAGACACCTAGCCAGCCGCGCCATCGCCTAGAGGTGCTAGAGACTACAGCCTAGTAGGATGAGATCATTAGGGGCATTACAGCGACAGAGGAGGAGCAACTAGATGCTTAGCAGGAGGGTGTGGTCGAGAATGACACTAGTGATAGTTCAGAGATGATTATCAGGCTATTCCTCAGATGCCTCCTCTACCACATGATAGAGAGGCTAGTGGCTCCAGCTCAGCTCCATAGCCACCATAGACAGACCCCGCTCTTCTTGCTATTCTTGAGTGGATGAGGCAGGATGAGGCACGCCAGGCCTAGGAGATCGCAGCTGCACTTGCACAGGTTCAGGCAAGACAGGAGGAGTTCCAAAGATAGCAACAGGCCATACAGCAGCAACAGCAGGCCATGCAGTAGCAGCAGCTCCTGATGTAGTAGCATTTACTTGGATTTATGCAGCATTTTATCACTACTATTGGGGTTCCTCTGCCACTATCTACACCTCAGCTTGGCCAACCTGCCACCACTTCAGTGACTCCAGCGATATAGCCTAGTGGGCTTCAGAGTCAGGGACAACCAGCTACTCAGTTTGCTTCACTTATAGAGCAGGTGTCCTAGTAGTTTGTTTCGCCAGTGATAGCCTAGGGTCTGCACTTCACACCAGCTTAGAGTTCCTCAGTGCTTGTGACTAACACCCCAATTTCTAGGAGCCTCGATGCTACTTTCAGTGAGCTTATAGGGTAGCCTACACCGCTAGAGCTGCGTGTCCCTATATCTTCCATAGTCGCTCTAGTTACTAGGACTATAGAGATGCTCCCATCATCTGTGCATCATTAGACCCACCTGCTACAGTGATACCTATAGAGTCACAGGCAGCACCAGTCCTAGAGCAGACCCAGACCGCTTCAGCTTTACTTTCAGTGATAGAGGGTCAGATAGCTCAAAGCTTCAGATCAGAGGATGATGCTACCTAGTTTTAGATCGCTCACCGCACCTGAGCGCTCGACTCATCTGCTCCTTCCCCGTCGACCGACAATTAGGTTTTGGTGCTTAATGCCAAAGGGGGGGAGGGATCGAGTATGTTAGATCTAGGGGGAGCGCTATATCTAGGGGGAGCTTATGATTTATTACTTTTGGCTTTTTATGTGTGATATATTGTTATGCATTCATGTTTACTTTCATGCATTGAACTACACACGTGTGATTATGATTCTTATGTGATATGTGACATGCGTGCTCTCTACTTTGATCTATATATATGTCATGTCACTTAATTATGCTCATTTGCTTTGCTTCCGCATTTTACTCCGATTCAAATGAGCTTTATTTCTTGTACTCATGCTTATTTCATATCTATTGAGTACACCATGTTGGCTTCGATCATATAAGCATGTCTAAATCCTTTGCTCCTATTGTCAAAAGCTTATATGAACCAAGCATGTTGAAAACCTCATCTCTTTTACATACTCGAGGTTGTATTATCATCAATCACCAAAAAGGGGGAGATTGAAAGCATCTTGGCCCCTAGTTGGGTTTCGGTGATTAATGATAATACAAGATTACTATGACTAACGTGTGTTTTGTAGAGGCAATTAAGTTAGGTCATGGTAATGGCAAATTGATTAGGCAATCATGGTTGTCATGCCCCTATGATGGAAATCGTTTCGGTTTTCAAAGGATGGACGACAAGGTTAAGGATGGACTAGTTCTAAGTGTCGTTTGGTGTTGAAGAGACACTTAGAGTAGTTTAGGACTTTGTTTTTCCTTTGGCCATACTATTAAGGCTGGTATGGACTAGTAGCTTGATCTAGGTGAGTCTAGTGGGTTAGGTATGGTGCACACTTGTCAAATCTAGCACTAGGTAGCTCAGGAGTAGCCCTAAGACTAATTGGAGCAAACTTCATTCACATATGATATCGAGTTGGAAGTGAATGGAGGGTCAAATGACTGACCGAACGCTGGTCTGGTTGTGACCAGACGCTGAAGGGTGAGTTCAGTCAGTTCATTTGATCAACTAGAGTTGTCTGGTTGTGACCGAACACTGAGTGAAAAGTGGCCGGACGCTGGGTTCCTATGTTCGATCAACTCTAGAGTGGTTCTATAGAGGGAGTTTCCTAATCGGACACGTTCAGTTAGTGCTGACCAGACACTGGTCATGATCCGGTTACTGACCGGATGCTAAACAGTGAAGTGATCGGACTCTGGGTGCCAGCGTCCGGTCAACATCAATAAGTTTCTAGAGAGCAGTTTTCATGACCGGACGTGTTTGATCAGTGCTTACCGGACGCAGGTCAGAGTCCGGTCACAACTTAATGGCTCTGTGGCGGGGATAATTGATCAGAGCATTTGGTCACTTTTACCGAAGCGTCCGATCACCCCGCAGAGTGTTGACTCAACCTCCTAATGGTTTGTTTTAAATCAGGGGGTATAAATACTTCCTCTATTCATCCAAGGGAGGTCTCTTGCCCATTTGTTTAGTTGAGAAACACCCTTGAGAGTGCTAAGGAGAGCAAGAGCCTAGTGAGGTGATTGAGATTTAACAATCCAAGATTAAGGCCTCGTTAGTGCAAGGAGAGTAGCAAGTGTGCATCCACCATTCTCATTAGGCTTGTTGCGGTCAAGTGAGAGTTTGTGCTTGTTACTCTTGGTGATCGCCATCACCTAGATGACTTGGTGGTGATCGGGAGTTTAGTGATTATCCGGTAGAGTTTGTGGATGACCCAACTCAAGTTGTGAGCGGTTGTAGGCGATTTATCACGATGGAGTATCGAAGAATCAACCCATAGAGAGCACTTGATCCTTGCACGGATCAAGGGGGAGCTACACCCTTGCGTGGGTGCTCCAACAAGGACTAGTGGGGAGTAGCGACTCTCCGATACCTCGGCAAAACATCGCCGCGTTCCTTCTCCTCTCTTTACTTTAAGCATTTATATTTGAGCAATTCAATTCTTGCCTTTACATTCTTAGAATTGTTATGCTAGAGTAGGATTGGAACCTAGGGTGCAAAACTTTTGGGTGGTAGATCAATAGGAACATATTCTAGGCACAAGGGGTGAAGTTGGCTAAGTGTAGGGTTTAATTATTGTAAAGAATTTTAGAATTAACCCAATTCACCTCTTGGACATCTTGATCCTTTTAGTATCCCTTCACTAGGCACTGTTTGGGGCGACCAGACGTGCTGGTCAGATCGATCAGACGCACCTGGCCAGCGTTCGGTCAATGGATCCATGCCATGCGTCACCTCTGTTCAACCTTAGTCGCTTGATCTCAATGGTCGGCTGTCGTGCGCCAACGGTCAAGTGATGACCGGACGCACCTCTGTGCTAAGACCAGACATGCCACTGCTTGAGTCCGGTCATTTCTAGAGAGCTCCTTGAGCCTCTATTTTGCGACCAGATGCGTCTGCTCTTGCACGACCGGACACAGACTAGCCAGAGTCCAGTCGTTTCCAGAGAGCTCCCCGAGCCTCTATTTTGCGTCCGAACATGTCAGGTTGGTAATGATCGAACGCAGCACTTGAGTCCGGTCCTTCACCGCCTGCCTCATGTCACTGCTACTCCTCGCGCCAAGACATCAGCGTACATCATGACTGATTGGACGCAGCCTTAGTGCGTTGGGTCACATGACCGAGACCGCGTGCAACTACTACCACTAACCGGATGCGTCGGTCCTACTGAGGCCAGCGTCCAGTCACTCACAACGACCTCTTCTCGCCTTGTTTCTTCACCGAGTTGATCCACATCAACTCCAACTTCTTCTCCTTTATAAATGTGCCAAAACAACCAAGTGTACACCACCATGTGTATGTGTGTTAGCATTTTCACAACCATTTCTAAAGGATTAGCCACTCAACTTGCCATGCCACTCAATCCTAGCGATGATGCAAAGTTAGATCACTCAAGTGGCACTAGATGATCGATATGCAAACAAGTTTGCCCCTCTTGATAGTACGACCATCTATCCTAAACTCGGTCATCAACTTCTCTACACACCTATGACCGGTGAAATAAAATGCCCTAGGTTATACCTTTGCCTTGCGCATTCCATTCCATCTCCTCCAATATCGATGCAACACATGCACCAACACAATCAACAATGATATTATCCACTTCATATCATCACGTGATCATATTGGTTCATCAATCTTGACTTCACTTGTTTTTCATCATTGCCTTCGTCCATTGGCATCAAGTCTTGCTCAAGCTTCACCGCCATGCGGTCCATCACTCCAAAGCCTCCAACTTGCCCTTCACGCTTGCAACTGGTTCATCAAGCCAAGTCATGTCTTGATCTTCTCTACCTTGATCACATGACTCAATGGCATGTCTCATGTGCAATGAGCTCCTTTATCATCACATGTGTGAGCTTTGCAACATCTCTAAGCCATTTCCACCTTCATGGCATATGTTGCTCACACATATGTACTTATGGACTAATCACCTGTGTATCTCACATAAACATAATTAGTCCACCTCAGTTGTCACTCAATTACCAAAACAACACAAGGACCTTTCACCCATCATTGCATGTAGAGCGCGTGCTCGGTTACACACTATGTGAACCCAGGCTCGCCCAGTGTGGCGTCAAGCTTGGCGTTCCACGCTCGCGGAGCCTACCATAGCCCATAGAGCACCTTGCACAGTTGAAGCACCCTGTGCTCCGCTCCCTTGACGGAGAAACCTAGAGGTTGCCTAACAAAGACCGTCTCTGCCAGCTTGGCGTTGAGGAAGGCCAATTTTATGTCTAGGTGATAGACGTGTTAGTCCTTCACTACTGCCAAAGCCAGCAGCAGTCAGATAGACTCCATGCACGCTATCAGCACAAAAGACCTCCTCGAAGTCGATGCCCTCATGCTGGACAAAGCCTCGGGCGACGAGGCATGCCTTTTGCTTGACAATGGCACCGCGCTCATCCTACTTAACCTTGTACACCCACTTTAGGCCGATCGAATGACATACTGGAGGTGGATCGATGAGCTCCCAAGTCTCGTTTTCCTCGACCACCTTCATCTCCTCCAGCATCGCCCATCGCCAATTTGTATCGCGCTCCACCAATGTACAGTTTTTGCTAAAATACTGCATGAGCATCATACTTATGTGTAAATATGTGTAACATAAACTATAAATCAATGTACGACACTTGAAATGTTCCTCCAAAACAAGAAACAAATGTTACGCTTCATGTCGCTTAATATTGTTTAGTATTCTAAGTGAATTTTTATTGAACAAAAATGCTATAGAACATTTGTGCGAACTTTGATAAAGTTTGTAGTATGAACTTAGTAGGCGACGATGAAATGAGTGCGGTCGAAGACGAGGTTCGCTAGCTAATATGTCAAGAAGCTCGGAATTGGAATTCAACGCGAAACCGTTCGAGGTTTATTCATTTCGCGTTAAGTCTATAATTGGGTCAATGAAGCCATGTTTGGCAATTTTTGTAGAGCGATCGACTTAGGAAGTGGTGAGATGTCATGGCTTAGGTTGATAGCCCTACGTACCCTCTTGCGTATAGAAGAATTGGTTTAGTGTTTGAACCATTGGGTTGGATTTTGCAACAGCTTTAAAAAGCGTGCATGTCACATAGTTTCAACCAAAGCCAGTGCTGGTCGCGGTCATCGCCTCTGCCTGGCACCACTGCGGCCAAGCTGGTCGCGTCGCCACTGCTGCGCTTGTGTAGGCACACCATGCGTGGGCCGCTGCACTAGCCATCTCGGCCACTGCCCTCGCCCTGCTGGCTGTGCTGCGTTGCTGCTCTGACACGTCGTGTACGCTCCCACACCGTCGTGCCTATGCGTGTACGCCTGCACGTTGGTCCTGCACTGTTGGCCTTGGTCTCCTACTATCGTGCGCTGGCACACGGCACACACGTGCGCTGGGCCCAGCCATGCCTGGCGGCTCTGCTCCTCCTTCAGCGCGTTCACCCATGGTTGCTGCTCGCCGTCGTGTCACATCATGTAGCTTGCACTGTGCGGTGTCTGGTGCTGCTGTCCTGCTACTGCTTCCATTAACATTGGTTGTGTGTGTGCGTGGGCTCGTCCTGCTTGTCTCGTCCTCACACTTGGGCTCAAGGCCACACCAAAGGTGCCAGTCACGTCGCTTGGAAGGTCGCTGGCCGAGCCACGCTAAAGCCAAATCGATGCGCTGGTCCTTTTCTGTGTATCGTGCACGTGTGGTGGTCGAGTGGAAGGACGGCGTCATGCCAAACCAGTCACTGTGGTGGTGGTATAAGGGAGGGGCACCAATTTGAAATTCTACCATCGCCGGCCGCCATAAGTCCTTAAGCGTCGCTACTGCAATTGGCCTCACCCACTCCACTATTTTCCAATTAACTGTGCCCACTATGAGCCAAAATAGATAGAATGTGAGTGAAGTCGTCTAGGCTTTCATTCGGCCTACAGTGAGGTGAGGCGGGGCGTTCCCCTCGTAGTGGTCCGCCATGGCCACCAGAGAGGGCGCACGGCCAGAGCGTCGTGTGGTGCTTCGCCATTTCAATTAGGTTGTGCCTTGAGTAATAGTTGACTTAGCTATCGCACTCATGTAATGGTTTTGCTAGTGGAGCCGTGGGTCACTAGAGACGCCATTGCTGTGCTCGCCGAGAACTAGAGTCACCCTGTGTTTGTGGCCGACCGTCTTGCCGAGCCTCGTGCCTTCGCCTAGTCCGTCCGTCATGCGTCTGGTGAGGCCCTCTTACTCCTAGAGTAGCTGGTTGACTCGATTAGGGCAGAAGTTCGCCGGAGCATGTGGTCGTCCCCGACGGACGTGGGTAGATGTCGTTTCCATGGTCGATGCGTTTGAAGGTAGTAGTGGACCGATTAGGACTTCTACATTGTTTAACGCAGCCTACAGATGGTCACCGAGTAGTAGTAGAGGCATTTGAATAGGTGGTTTCGCCGGCGTCGAGCTACCACGGCCAGACACCGCCATGGCATGTGGCCACGCCTATGTAGTGCACCATTCTAGGCATGTGTTACCTCGATCCATTGCACGTGGCACAAGGAAGCTCGTGGGGATGCTGGTGTGTGCCAGAGTGGTCGGTGCTCACCGGTGTTTGGTCGGTGAGATAACGGCTCTATTAAGTCTGGCTAGGGACGTCGCGACGTGAATTTGAAGTAAACCAAGGGGCTAAGTGCTAGAGTTAGTGAGAGGAGGGAATAGTGGAATGGACTACGTTGTCAATTGATGGGAACCCGAGGGCTCTTTTGCATGATGTGGCGCGCGCGTGGGTATTTTTCCCCGTGGGCCGCTGGCGCGCGTGGGCTATGCCAAGATGGGTCACGCCGGTGCACTGCACGAGTGCGCGCGCGGGAGTCATGGGTTGGGCCGAATCGCTCATGTGGGCCGTGGAGTTAGAAATTAGTTTTCTATTTTTCTGTAAATTTTGTGCATATTTATTCAATATTGGTTTGAGCTGAAGTTTAATAAATTACAGTAAATCATGTAGATGTCCAAAAATAGTGAAACCAATTTTGTTAAGTTCGCAAAATTACCATCTACTTGTTAGTATAGTTAGATTACAATTAGCTATGACGATAGTAGTTTCATAAATTCAAACTAAAGAGCTTAGTATTATGTAGATTAATATTGTAGGAATATTTGTGGAAAATTGGTGATAGCTATAGCTATGAAAATTTTACAGTAGCCTCACTAGATTATTATGTACTTGTTGTAAATTTTGTAGCCCTAGAGTAGGATGCTAAATAGAGTAGCTATTACCCTTGCTTTATTGTATATAGCATAAATCAGCATTAGGAGTAAGAATACCTATAGTTGCTGTAATAATAATGAATGTCATACTTCAAACTTGTTATCGATAATAATAGATAGCTTAGTACCATGGTCGATAGTACTAGCTTAGTAGTTAAACAGATATACTTTTATTTTAAGAGTTGCTGTTGTATATTACTAAGCATTGCATCATAATTTCATGCATGTAAATCACAAGCAGGTAGACTTCGTGCCCATCGACGAGCAGGAGTATGACGAGGTGAGTGAGGAGTATGAGGAGGAGATCCTCATCCAGGAGGGAGCCCCAGAGCCATTTGGTGCTGACCTTACTGACCCGTCGCCTGCCCAAGGCAAGCCTCGGTGCATAACCCTTATTTTAAATGATCACTGAATATATATATGATGTGCATTTATGTTACAAGCATTTTATGAAAACCACATGCATAAATATATCTACCTATGAGTCCTACTAGTATAGGGTGAGTAGCTGCTATGCTCAGAATATCGGTAGCGTGAGTAACCTGTCATTACTCACAAGTAGGTGATAAATATGATCCCTCCTGGTAAAATGTGGTAAAGGTAAATGGTGACCGGGTAGGGATATGGTTTGGGTATTGGTGGGTGTAAGGGGTTGTGTCCTGTGGCCAACAGGACATAGCTCATTACACTTTTTCCCTGCCTGTGTCGATTAAGGACCGGTCGTTGCATATGGCTCTAGGCAAGTCACAGATTTATTGTCCCGAGCACATACTTGGGTATGGGCGTAGGGAAGACTTGTTGCTCTCTTGTCATGGATCCAGCTCTTTCCGGACTGACTGATTGGAGGCAGAGATGGTGGAGGTCCTTGCACCATACTGAGTCCAGGACTCAGGAGTGGGGGCTTAGAGTCCATGTTTGGACGAGGACCTGGACACCTAGGACATGAGAGTAATGGGTTGGTCCTACTTGTGCCTGGGGTACAAGCGAGGCGTGTGTCTTCGGGGCACCCAGCTGAGGGCATTGATTTGTGAATCGCTGGCGTTCTGGTATGACTTGTCTATGGTTTAGCACTGTAGTAAGAACTGAAAGTTGAAAGAAGAAGAAATGGAACTAATTGCTCAACTCTTACTTGAAAGTAGAACATGTGCTTATATAGATTGGATAGCTAATAACTTAATGCGGCTAATAATAATAACATAAGTAAGGACTCACTATTAGTATTGCTTTCTGCCCAAAAGAAACTAGCAAACCATAAAGCTTATCATATTCCTTAGAGTCAGGAAACTATTCCCACTAGTCGGATAAGTCTTGCGAGTACATTGTGTACTTAGGGTTTATTTACCCCTATTGTAGGTGATACATGAGAAGTACCTTTGTGTGGAGGGTTCTTCTGGTGGGCTCAGACAGAATCCTCGTTTCTATCGCTAGATGTTTATTTAAATTTTGTTGTTTATCATTCCACACTCTGACATTTGGTAATGTAATAATGTACTTTTTAAGAACTTCTGATGTATGAAATGGATCTATATTGTAACTTGTTCTCATTATTGGATCCTTAGAAAAAATATGGATCTTTCGGGTTCTTCCTTGGGGTGTGCCCGATGGATACTGCTCATTGTAGCCTGTTTTCAGGGGTGCTTAGTGTTTGGTGGGAGACGAGCACCTTCGTAAGCGCGCTATTTTGGGTAGTTCTACCATAGCCTGCGCGAACGTGGGTGGTTCCTCTAGACTAACAAGAAGTAGCTCTGAGTCATTGAGTAGCCAACCGGCCAGGCCTGAGGACCCTGTGCCACCGATGATGTCATCTAGCCTGTAGAACCACACCTCCTCACCATCGTGGAAAGCATCCACGAACTCTGTGATGTCGCTTGAAGGTGAGGCGAACTCGATCGGTGTCGATGGAGTCCCCTATTCTACCGGAGGGGTCGGCACAGCACCTGAAGTGCTCGGCACCCTGACTGTAGTGCTCGGTACTACTCCTAGACCGCTTGTCACCACTCCTGGAGTGGTTGGCACCATTGCAGGAGTGCTCGGCACCAGTCTTAGAGTGGTCAGCACCACTGCAAGACCTCTTAGCTTTGCTATGGGAGCATTCGGCACCTGTCCTAGAGTGGTCGGCACCACTCCTATAGTGCTCGGCACCCCTCCCGAAGTGCTCGGCACCTCTCTCGGAGTGCTCAGCACTACCCCAAGAGTGCTCGGCTCTGTTGCTGGAGTGGTCGACACCTTCTCTCCAGCATCTCCACCACCATGGATGACCAAATGCTCGACGATGAAGGTGCTGGTGAAGCCACTAGCTTCCCCCATGCCTGGACTGTCCTAATCCTAGGATGCCTTCCCATCGAACATGACATCGCGTGAGACAACCACCTTGCCTCTGCGTGGGTCATAGAACCGGTATGCCTTGGTACCTTCCTCATAGTCTAGGAGCATCATCGGTGTGCTCCTGTCCTCCACCTTGGTGAGGACTAGCTTTGTCTTCCTGACATGGCCGATGCAGCCGAATGTCCGGAGGAAGGACACGCTCAGCTTGCGCCCATACCAAGCTTCGAATGGAGTCATGCCCTTCAGGGCCTTTGTGGGTGCGTGGTTGAGGATGAACACCGTTGTGGTCACCGCCTCACCCCAAAACCTTGTCGACATGCTCTTGGCCTTCATCATGGATCGAGCCATACCGACCCCCGTCTGGTTCCACCGCTCCACCATGCCATTCTACTATGGTGAGTATGACGCGGTGTGGTGTCGCACCACACCCTGATCTGCATAGTACGCAGCGAACTCCACCAAAGTGAATTCGCCACCGTAATCAGTCCATAGCACGCGCAACTTCTTGCCACTCTTCGCCTCCGCGCGTGCCTTGAACTTCTTGATCACCTCTGTCACCTCATCCTTGCTCATTAGGAGTTGCAGCCACATATAGCAACTGCAATCATCCATGAGCAGGAGGAAGTACCATCGACCACCGTTTGTGGCATGCGTGATTGGCCCATAGAGATCACCGTGGATGAGCTCGAGAGTGTCCGCCGCGTGATACTTGGCCGCCTTTGTGAACGACAGCCTCCTTTGTTTCCCGACTAGGCAGCTATCACATAGCTCGCCTGTGTGCTTGATGTGGGGCAGCCCTCGGACCATCTTCTTCAGCCCACCGAGCACGTCGAAGCTAAGACGGCCGAACTGGGCATGCCATAGCCATGGCTCCTTGGTGTGCCATGCTGCCAGGCACACCGGCTGCTCTACCTTCAAGTCGAGCAGATACAATCGATTACATGAGCATTTTACCTTCATGAGAAGACGCCGCTCTCGATCTCGAATCATCAGGATCCCGCTCTCGATCAGTACATCGCATCCATGCTTATCCAGCTGGCCAATGTTGATGATGCTTGGACGCAGCTGCGGGATGTAATATACATCCATCAGCGCGTGGTGCTCGCCGTTCTAGCACCTAAAGATGATGGTGTCGCGCCCTCAGATGGCCACCCTTGAGCCATCACCAAACTTCACCATGCCGGTCATGTTACCATCGAGCTTAGAGAAGGCTTCCTTAGAGCCTGTTATGTGGTTGCTGGCGCCAGAGTCCAGGTACCAATGCTGCTCCTGTTCGCCGCCCACACATCCGAGGTGGACTTGAGCGTGCGGTTCATCAAGGTTGACAACCTTCAGAGCCTTGCCATACCCTTTCACCACCATCACCTCTCCCTTCTCTTTAGCCTCAACGTTGTGCAATGCACAGAACGTCACCATCAGGAGAGTGGCCTCGTCATCCTCATCAGCCTACGCTAAATGAGCCTCAACCTTCTTCTCCTGCTTATGATTTGGACACTCCTTTGCCCAATGGCCCGTCTTCCCGCAGTGCTGGCAGGCATTGGGGTCGACCTTCTTCTTCTTCTCTAAAGAAGCCTTGCTGCGGTGCTTGCCATCGCCACCGTGGCTAAAGGAGGCTTTCCTAGACTTCTTCATCCGAGCAGCCCACTCCTCCTCTATCAGCAGTAGCTTGCTGTTGTCCGTCGTTGCTGTGGCCTGCTCCATGTGCTCGTCCACCGCCCGTAGACAGCCTATCACATCCTCAATGGTGAGGTGGACAAGTCCAGCATCATCTCTATGGAGAGAGCGATCTGGATGTACTTCACCAACACGAAGTAGAGGTACTTGAAGATCGCCTCTTCTTCGTCGATGGTGATGTCGTGGCTCCTCAGCTTGCTGATGAGCGACTACAAGCAAAAGGAGAAGTCCTCCACCGACTCACCATCCTTAAACTTGAGAGTGGCATACTCCTGCTTTAGCAGCTGGGCCATCACCTTCTTTGCGAGGTCGGAGCCGACGCGCATCGCTGCAATGGCCTTCCATGCCTTCTTAGCAGAGTTCTTCGCCCCCAACGGCTCCGTGTACTCCGCTCACACAGCAGCGAGGATAGCCTCCAACGCTGACATGTCAGTTTCTTTGTTGTCGGTGCCCTTATCAATAGCATTCCAGAGTCGTCGGGCTCTGAGCTTGACCTTCATGGTCACCGCCCACTCGCTATAGTTGGTGCGAGTCAGCCTCGGCCAACTGGTGCCGCTGATCTCTCGCACCGTGCGCACGACGACCTCCTATCGTGGCTGAGCAGCCACAGCAGCGCTGCTGCTGTCGCCCATCTCCGAACCGTCCGTCATCGCCAATGGTTAGTCCAGCGATGGCGCTTTTATGGCTCTGATACCACTTATTGGCAGCAGGATCTCCCACACGGGTGAGCCGACCGCTCACCGGCGTTGCCGACCACACACTATGGCTAGAGCAGAAGAAGGGAGGGAGAACAGAGCACATATACAACACAAGCACCAGCGTTGGCCGGAGCTCTGCAGTGGGAAGCTATATATAAAACTCTACCCATCCAATTCTAGTGCACAGACATGCCAGATTGCCACGCTGCTACAGTGACCAGATGTGACAGTAGGGCCGACTTTGGCGTCTGCCCCTGCTGTGGCTACAGTGTGGCATGGGAGCCTTTTGACGCCTACTCCTGCCACGGCTGTAGCAGGGTAGCCCTTTCGACGCCTGCCCCTGCCGCGCGTACAGGGGAGCAGTAGAACGTATTTCACATTCCATATAGCAGATGATTTCGATCACTACTTTGAAACAAGCGACTAAATAAATAATAAATTAAGATGAAACGATAACGGGGTAGATTCATAGATAGTAGCAGTAGTGCGCAAGGCTGCACCGCTGCATGCCGTTAGCGCAGTAACTTTTACATTATTTAGAAGCTATGAATGACACTGACGATCCATGCACGATCACACACTGTCAACCAGCAGAAGCGGAATTCGAAGCATCGTTCGCTGGCTCTACTTGTTGCCTCCTCCCTGGTTGAGGCCCTAGAAGTAGCCCTGCGGGTTGGACTCGAAGCCAGAGCGGGAGATGTAGGCGTCGTCGCCGCCGGGTGCCTTTGTCATGCCGTCCCCGCCTGATCCACCGCCCAACTTCCCTGCACCACCATGCCCCGCGTACCCACCACCGCTCTTGCCACCACCACCTCCTCCACCGGAGCAAGAGCCGCCTCCCTTTCCTCCGCCACTGCCGCCGCCGCTCTTGCCACCACCGCCACCTCCCACTATGGTTTCGAGCCCCCTACGCTCCCACTATCTAGCTTGGTGGGCCGTTCGTCCATTTACAGCCTAGTTAATCTCTTCCCCACCGCCGGCCGCCGGCCCAACCCGTGCTTCGTTCGTCGGTGCACCGAACCTCTGTTTGGCAAGCGCACGGGCTACTTGCATCGTGCATCACATGATTTTGTTCTCTTTGTTGGCAACCACCACAATCACAGGGGGGCGCACGCTTGCTTGTATAGTACAGGAGTTCCTCTTTTTTGTGTAAAGTATAGTACAGGAGTTCCATTCATACAAAAAAACGTCGTTGCTTTGAGCAACAACGACAGCTAATTCATCGATCGATTGTGAAATTTTACATGTCGCCGTGTGAGGAAAAAAAGATAAAATATGCTTACTGTATATTATCGAAGAGAAAGTAAAAGAAAAAGAAAGGAGGAAAACATGGCGTGAATTGGATCACTGTATGTATGTGGGAGTATCATGTTTCTGTAGTCACATGTCATCTACCTCAATCGCATATTGGAGTGGAGATTGTACATTGGTCATGGCAGGAGGAAGAGCCAGCCGGCGGTGGCGAGGCAATTAATGTCAGTTAATAGGACGGGGACTGCGGCGGCTGCGGTGTGGGTCACCGTCACCGTCACGGCGTCACCGGAGCAGCTGGATGGCCTTGAGGAGGACGGGCCTGAACCGGCGGACGTCGAGCCTGACGTCCTGCTTCCCGAGGTAGACGTCCTTGACGAGCGACCAGCTCTGCTCGTGGATGGGCATGGGGTCCAGCAGCACGGGGTGCGCCCTCGGGTACACCTCCGACAGCGTGCTCTCCTCCGCCGTGATGTTGTACTGCAGGTACCGCATGTTCATGTCCCGCGGCGGCACCCCGTACTCGTCCATGGCCAGCCCCTCCATCCGCCCCAGCGGCACCACCTGCACGACCACCGCGTTCATCGGCAGGAACACCAGGTTGGTCAGCCCGGACCCGTGCACCGCCACCATCGCGTCGAACGAGTTCACCAGCTTCGACGCGTCCGCCATGCGCGAGTGCCCTTCGTCCCCGACCCCGCCGGCGGCCTTGTTCTTGGCCGACGCCGTCGCCGACGACGCCGACATCAGGTCCGACGCCGTCACGTCGAACCCGACCTTCTCCGCCAGCGCCACGATCTCCGGGAGGTTGACGAACCGCCGCCGCGACCGGCGGGTGACGACGAGCAGCCGTGGCCTCCGCCGTCCGGCCCCGGCGGCCTCCTCCTCGTCCGTCCGGATGGCGTGCTCCCGCGGCAGCGCGTACCGCCACATGAGGAAGCGCTTGAAGTCGACCATGGACAGGTTCCGCGGCGCGCGGCGTGGGTCGATGCTCAGGTCCGTGTGGCTGCGCAGCCCGAGCGTGGCTCTGCGGAAGCACCGCACCTCCTCCCCATCGCCGTCCCCGCCGCCAAGGTCCACGGCCTCGTAGTTGGTGAGCCCGTCCACGATCTCCCGGTACTTGTGGAACCACCACGCCTGCTTCTGCGCCACCAGCAGCTGCACCTCGCCGCCCAGGTGGCGCGCCGTGACGAACAGCGGGATGATGTTGTCGTTGAAGTCGTGGTAGTAGTTGCCGCAGTAGCCGCCGTTGGAGTACACCACGGCCGGGACGTCGTGCCGCACCGTGCACGGCGGCGCGTCGCCGGGGGACACCACGCGCACCGTCAGCGTCGCGATGCTCCGCATCACGCGCGCCTCGCTCTTGCGCGTGTACGGCTGGATCGTCCAGCTCGTCGCGTTCATCCCGGGAGCAAGGCCCGTCACGTTCGCCGCCAGCAGACCATCGGCGCCGGCGGGGGTCACCACGAACACCTCCGACGTGCTGCCGCGGATGCGGATGGCGCCCTCCAGCTCGCACACGTCCGACCTCGGGTCCGCGAAGTCGCACCGCACACGGGGCTCCAGGATGGACTCCTCCTCCACCAGCTTGAAGCCTCTCCTGCCGTCCAGCAGCAGCGACGGGAACCCGGGCTTGCCTGGAAAACACCAAATTCGCCATCAAATCAGTGAATGCGACGCAATGCGTGATGATCGATCAAATGAAATGTCCCAAATAAACAGGCATACCTTTGGTGACCATGACCATGTAGCGATCGATGGCGGGGGAGTAGATGACGAGGAACTGGATAGCGCCGATGAGGAGGAGCAGCGGGAGGTTGCAGAAGGCGGCGGCCCTGCCCTTCTTGCTCCCGCTCCTCGGCAGCGGCGCCGGCGGCTTCATCTCCGAATCTTCTTCTTCTTCTTCAGCTGCTGCTGCTCCACCGCCACCACCGGCAGCTTTACAACCATAAAAACCGCAGAGCCGCTACGCTGTGCTTGACCCTGACGACGGCGGCGGCACTCATGAACGACGGAACGCTTTTGAAGCAGGGGGGAGGCCGGCCGGCCGGAGAAGTACGGTGCGATTAATTATGAGTAGACGAGCAGGACGGAATTAAACAAATGCATTGTTAATCACCGGGAACAGCGAGGCAGGGCGGTAGTAGTGGCCGTGGAGAAGACTCCACGATTTGAAAGGCAGGCAGGTAGGGGTTTCATAAATTATTCGAAACAAATCCGCTCGCTCTCGCTCGTCGGTTGAAAGAAAGAAACCAACCAGACCAGCTGGGATGCGCGAGTTCATGGATACCACGTTTCGTCGCCGCTTTCCCTTCCCTTTTCTTTTCTTTCGTTTCGTTTTTTTTCTTTATAAACTTTTTCTTTCTGCCTTGATTGGTGATCAGGATGATCACGGGAACGAACTGATACGGACTGACGTCGCATCGTCTTTTCCGGCTCGTCGCCTTCCTTGTCTCCGGAGAATCGACCCCGCGAGAAGCTGGAACGAGCCGGCGAACCTGTCTAGGATCTCCATCTCCATCTCCACCTCCTTCAGATTTTTGCTGCCATCTCACCGCCGCCGTGATTGCGCTGAATGCATGCATTCGAATGCGGCCGGCAAATCTGCCACATTTGCAGGTAGGATCGTGAGGTCAAACGCGCGCCATGTGGGACGACGATCGCATGGCATCTTGGAAACCGTGTGAATTCAGAATTCAGAGGCCAGGCAGATCGGAGTTTGCAAGCCACGACAGCAGGTGATGATGCCACTGATACCGTCAATCCGTGAGTGATACGTGCTCTCCGTTTCTTATTTGTTCTCAGATCTATCGGTTTGGCATTTCCTGGAGGCTGCTCCGGCCTCCGGCACGAGGAATTGTCCGGTAGCAAAGGAAAGGGAAGGAATCACATGACCAAAGGCAGGCAGCAACAGAATGACTAGATTAACCACACTGCGCTTGTGCTTGTGCTAGCCTGCGTCCAAAAAAGAGTGAAAATCTAGCTTGCAGAGGATTTCAACAATTTCAAATGTAACTTAATTTATAGAAAATGGTATCACATTTCCAAATAGTTTTATTATCAAAAGATATTTCATAATTAATCTACTGCTACTTATTACTCGGGAAGCTGAGAGTTCCTTTCTTTTGGGACTGAGGGAATACATCTTGTGTCTTTGCCAATTATTTCTTTTCCTCCTCCCCTCTTCTCCCAAATAGGACTGTACACTTTATGCCAAAGTGTTAAAGTGGCAGCTTATCATTCAGGAGTGAGCACCTGTCAATTACTACTAGTATTAGTTAGGCCTAATGGCCTATTACTTAAGTAGCGAGTAAGTGTGATTTGCGTCATCATAGTGGTTGTACATGGCTTCTTCACTCATCCCTTTCGCCGCATACATATATTACGACTCGAAACTGTGTCTTTTGCTGCCTGTCCGGCCATGACAGCAGAACAATTCTAAACAACAGTGAGCTATCTCGAGAGATTACAAAACCGATGAGCAAAGCTCGCGAAAGCCGAAAAGCACAGTCGAACCGACAGGCTATGACGTGCACAAGAACACAAATGGGATTAGGAATTTAGGATTAAGAGATGATAAAGCTCTAAGTTCTTGGATGAACATGATTCACAAAAAAAAAAAAAAAAAAAAAAAAACCTCTTGGATGAACATGGAGACACATCCAGCTAGCGGCCTGCGCGTGTACCTGCTGCTGGCTGGCTCTAGAGAGTAGAGCCCCTCAGCCATCGGCAATGCAGTGGAGTTTTATTTTAAAACATAAACTAAAACAGGTGTGATAGGAGTAGTCTTTTATTTGTGTCAAATTTGCAGTATCATATTGTATGGTTGACGACGATTATAATAGGAAGTTTGACTAGCATCTGGGGTGTCAGAGTAGTAGCTGAAGTACTGTATCACCATTTGCCAAGTGGCCACGATTATGAATTTGCGTCGATCGATGCAGCGTTCTGACCTTCTGCAAACAATGCAAGTAGGGATCAGGAGAGGAGTGCTGGCCATGTCCGCAAGCAGGACTGTTTGTTTTCTACTCTGATCTGGATAGAAGTGCAATGATCTGAGCCATCAGAGGAAGCACTCTTTCAGTTGCAGAAAACAATTTGGGAAGAGGTGCTCCCGATCAACTGAACATACGACTGTATCTAACTTCACCCACGTTAGGTCCCAAATCTTCCCATCATAGCTCTGTTCAGATCGCCATTAGTTCTGAACATACAGTTTGGATTTTATTTTAGTGTCTAACTCATGCATATATCTGAACTAAAATGACAACCTACATTGTCATTCTGTAATTCTGCACATGGAATAAAAAAGAAAATGACACTGACTATGCATATAGTTCTGCATTGTCATTTTTTAGTACTGCATAGTCCAGGATGGTTTATAAGTGTCAGGCTTTTTTTTGGAAGGTCAAGTGTCAGGCTTATCACTCGCATGGATGCACCGGGGGATCCTCTAACCATTGTTTGGTTTGCCTTCGAGAACCAAGTCTGTTGCTTTAGATGATACACTGTGAATACATCTATATCTAGTAAACAAAATTGAATACATCTAGCAAGCAAAATTGAACTTATGTTTTACCATAACCAAGTATGTTGCTTTAGATGATACACCGTGTATTTTATAACTCTATATTTTGTAGGTTATTACCTGCAATGTGTCAAAGACTCAAGACCTTGCAAAACTGAAACTGAAGCATTTATTGGCCGAGGAGTATGAAGTGGCACACTACCGTTTGCTGATAACAGTTACTTGAACCATTGATGATGAACTATTTACAAACATTACTTGTGTTCTTGTACTCGAGCAGGAGAACAATCTGAGCATGTGAATTTTTCTTTTTGGCTTCTATTCAAAGAAACCATTTCAAAACAGAATAATCTGACATGCAAAACTTTTTCTCTGGCTCCTACCGAGATTGGATATGAAATTTGTTCAGCTTTGAGGAGTTCCATTGTGCCAATTTCATGTTCTGATTTGAAGTTTCAGTGCTCCACGGGATGGTTGTGCTTACTGGCTCAGTGCGACTATGTCTAGTAGTCACTGTAGTCTTCATGGACCATTTGGGAGAGCAGTGTAAGGCGCTGTGTATTCAACAGCGTTGTTATGTTCATTTTCTGACATTCTAGATAACAATAGCACTTGTTCTTTTTCTGTTACCCAAACAGTTAATTATTCCAAATGAGAAAAGAAACAACCGAGTCCTTTGTGCAAACGAATTTGCACATGTAAACCAATTACATTTCAATAAAAAATATCATTTTGCCAAAAAAAAAATCCACAATGTACAAACCGAATTTCATTACTAAAAAACAACAAAATTACAATAGTTTCAGGTACTTATCAAGTTTGAAAACAAAATCCATCCCTTGCATTCACACTGAGCGCACAGGGTCTAGGAAGGTGACCAAAAAATGATACCACAAAACCTCCCTCCGTGCGAACAGCCAAGATCTAGGTTTAAGAATCTGAGCTACAACTACGCCAACTTCGACTTATTGTAGCCATAACTGGCTGAATTGGCACGTAGGCCAGCGACGATTGGCCTTCATAGCTCAAACATGCCCATACTTCTTTCTTAAGAAGTCATCACAAACACAAAGCAAGACGCTGACGGCGAATAAGGTAAGTTTCACTTTCACGTCCCTCATTAGTTCTTGTAGTAGCTTGACACTCCGATCCTTCCAGAACTTGGCATTGTATGCTAGCAATAGGTCTTCTCCAACAGTACCAGACCAATCAACAGAAGACAATACTCAATCAAACGTCACTAATCTGATGCAACAATTTATGCATCAAGAGGAGGAACAAAATATATATTGATTTTTTTACTGAGACCATGCCCAATTGGTTCCTCCGTTGAGCCAGTAGTAAAAGTGCCAGCATTACCAGTAGTTCCGCGAGCAAAATCATTTGCAACACGTAGCCGATTCGCATAAACATGATGCAAACTAATCATGTTCACAGTATCGCATTGGCGTGGACCAAATGAGTCAAGAAGGAAGTTAGACGCCAATGTGAGATTCTTGAACACATCATGTTTGCAATTGGTTACAAGAAGTGTGTCAGCATCAAATAAAAAAGGATAATAATACCAGAAATTGAGCAAGTATATACTCTCTCTCTCCCGGTTCATTCAAAAAATGTAATTCTAGCTATGTAACTGGACAACATTTGTCTATATACATAGCTAGAAATGTATTTATTTTGGTATAGAGGGAGTGTTAGCTTTATTATTGTTAAGACAGAGACAGGAATAGGCGCATACCACAGCGGAGACGACAGATTGATAACTTCCTTTGTAGAGCATAACACCGAAGGCAGACAGCCGAATCAGACGGCCTGATAAAAAGAGTGGTGTTGCATATCTTTCAACACCATGACTTAACATCTCACACAACAGCTTAGGCTCTGCCGTGATGGCATGATAAAAAGTACATTGGAACCATCATTGGCATGCAGTTGTGTACACACACAAAAAAGGGTTAACATCAAACAAACAATTATTATCAGGATTAGATTAGATAGTCCATGCACATATACAGCATGTTCGCTTGTTGGTTTCAGCCAGCCCAAACCAGCCAGCCAACAGTGTTTTCCTCTCACAACAAACCAGCACCGGCCAGCCCAAACCAGCCCAGAAACCAACCAGCGAACAGACCGACAGTTTGGTAAGACATGAGAGTAGTACAGTTTGTAACATACCAGCAAGGCTGCAGCTGCAGCAGGATATTCACCGTCTGATTCTATCAGAACCCTTGCGCAGTTCTTTATTTCTTGGCTCAGCCAACAATCTAGAGAAGGAGTGTTAGATTGATCTCTAATCCCAAACTGGGCCCAACGGTCCAGTTGGGCCTTTGATCCGCGTCCTGATCGGGGGCGCCCAGCCCACTATGGCTGGAGGGTCCCTGTCACACTGCGCTATATATAGAGGTGGAGGCTGGCGGCTCTGAGTACAAGGTTCGCCTGAGCCGAGCTCCCCACCGAAACCTAAACCCTAATCCTGATCAGAGAGGGGCGCAGCCAGTGACGGGAAGCCACCAGCCACGCCACCCCGCTCCCCGACGTCGACGACTTCATCGCCCTCTTCCCCGAACATCGCTACCTGTGCGCAGACTTCACCGACAAACGAGATGGCGGCTTCTGGACCATCTCCCTCTGCGGTGTCAGGTTCGACACGTTCTTCTTCTATTCCTCTGTCCCTTGCATTCACAGTAAAGAGCTACATTATGCCTAGAGATCCTGCTTTAGGTCTAACAATAGTACCAGAGCCTAACTAGGTGTAGATCTAGCCTATCGGAACCCTCTGTCTAAATGTAGATCATGTCAGGGGTAAGAAAGAGATCTGATCCGTCCGGATCTGGGAAGAGAAGAGGGTCACCGAACCCTAACCCTAATCAGGTGAAGAACAGAGAAAAAGAAAGGGGTCTCGGCACGCGAAGCCGAACCCTAAACTACGAATCAAACTCGGGGAAGAAGAATAGTGAACGAAACACTAACCCTAACCAAACCCTAATCTCGATCCTAACCCCATCCTCAACCCTAAATCGGATAGATCCGAGAAGAGAAGAAAGGAAAATCAAAGAAAAGAAAAGGGGAAGGGGAAGAGGCCTACCTCGCCGCCGCACCGTGCTGCCGCCTCGTCGGCGCGTGGGCGGGTGCTCAGGCAAAGGGCGCCATGGCCAGGCCACTCGACGGCGGCGCGCTCACCCACTGGGGAGCGCACACGCCGGCGAGAGGGCCGACGACGACGCCGTCATCGTCTCACTCCGTGTCGTTGTGGGACCGAGACAGAGGAGGAGAAGTGGCCAGGTTAGATCTAGGGTTTTGGAGGGGATCAGGGCACCGCCGCCCAAACCAGTTTGGTGCTCGCGGCTACTACGCTAAGGAGAGAACAGAGCAAGGCAAAGAGAGAGAGAGCAGCAGAGAATGGGTTAGGGTTTCCCCGGGGTCACGGCGGCGTCGACTTTTATTTTGAGCGAAACGCGCGCGTGGCCGTCGGATTAAGATGGACGGCACATATCGATCGGGCCAACGATCGGCCTAGGTGGGCGAGTGCAGCTGCATGGCTTTGGCGGCCCAGGCCCAGGTTGCTGCCAGGGAGGCACAGCGCGCGCGCATGCAGAGCAGGCCGGGCCGGCTTTTGCTGCTGGGCCGAGCGTATAGTGAAGAATTGAATCAGTTTTTTTGTTTTTCTTTTTCTAGTAAATGTTTATTTCCTGAAAATAGATTAATGGCTCAAAGAAAATAGAAAAAAGATTTTTTCTGTGGGCAAAATTCATTAAATTGAATTAGTTTTTCCGCTGCTAAAGAAATAGTTAATTCTCCAGTTATTTTGAACCAACGTTGTTATAATTCTCCAGTGATATTTAATTGAAGAAAAAGATATTTTGACATAATTATAATGTTGTTATTTTCTAACCAACGTTGTTAATAATAATATCGTAATTTTAATGAGTTTATGCATTATTTTTATTTCTGCCCAACGGTGACGTAGATTTAATGTACAAAACAGTTGTATGTTTTAATTTTGACCAACGTTGGAATCAAGGCATGTAATTGTTGTTATTATTTATGTTCTCACTCTATATGAATTGTGTTTTCAGGTGGATACAACTTGATGGGTTGTATCAAAGAGATACCTACTCTCAAAGGTGACAACTACACGGAGTGGAAGAAAAAGATTGACTTGGCCTTCATCTTGGCTGAGGTGGACTAGGTAGTCACCTCACTGTGTTTCACTGAGCCTGTGGCACCGATGAAGAAGACAAACGAGGCTGATGCCGCTTGGGCAACTAGAGAGAGGGATTTTACATCCCAAAAGATGTCCTATGACCTTGAGCATAGGAAATAGGTCACTGCCAACAAGAAATGTTTGGCTGTGATAAAGAACATGATTGAGCCTGCAATTGTGAGCTCAATCCCAGAGTGTGACACGGTCACCGAGTACCTCGATAGAATAAAGAGTCAGTTCATTGGCTCTTCAAAGACATATGCTACCCAGCTGATAAAGCAGCTGTTGACAGAGAGGTACTCTGGAAATGGTGGCATAAGAGAGCGCATACTAAGGATGAGCAATTTGGCATCCAAGCTAAAACCAATGGATCTGGCTCTCAAGGAAGAGTTCCTTATCCATCTGATTTTTGCTTCCTGCCTAAGGAATTTGACACTTTTGTTGTCAACTACAACATACAGCTTGAGAAGTGGGACTTAGAGAGGCTCATGGCTATGTGTATGCAAGAGGAGAGAATGAAAGCTGCCAATGATGGCACTATCAATTATGTGAAAGACAATAAGAAAAAGAATAATAATGCTAACTCATCCTCAAAGTCAGAGGGAAAAGGGTCACATGCTGCATCAGCCTCAGTAGAACAAGTTTACAGTACAGAAAGACCAATGTCTCTATTGCAAGAAGACGGGATATTATAAGAAAGATTGTCCCGATTACTTAAAGATGATCATGGAAAAGAAATGTGAGAACATTATTACGTTCATAAATGAATCCCTGTATGTATAGTATTCGAAATCTACTTAGTGGATTGACTCAGGTGCAACTGTTCATATTGCTAATTTCTTACAGGGATTCCGTTCAACGAGGACTACGCAAAGAAGAGAAAGACACGTTAAAGTTGCAAATGGAGTCTGAGCAGATGTTGAAGCAGTTGGCGATCTTTCTCTAGAGCTTACTGATGGCTTCACACTTTTACTTAGAGATGTACTTTATGTTCCCTCTTTACAGCGAAACTTGATTAGTGTTTTATGCTTGGACAATGATGGATATGATTACCATTTTAGAAGTGGCAAATATAAGATAACATTTAATAATGCATGTGTTAGTCTTCCTATCTTACAAAATGAACTTTATTTGTTATCACTATATGATGATGTGAATGTTGTATGCGATGATAGGAACATTGCGTGCGACAATGAGAATGCATCCTCGTCTGTGGATGTAAACAGAAAACGAAAGAGAACTCACGATGCGTAGTCGAAATTATGGCACTGTCGTTTAGGCCATATTTTGAGGGGGGAAATAGAAAGACTAGTTAAGAATGATATTCTTCCTCCATTAGAGTTCTTAGATTTAGAACAATGCAGAGAATGCATAAAAGGAAAGTATGTAAAAAAATTAAAAAAGATGCCAAACGAAGCGTAGGAATTTTACAGATTATTCACACAGATATCTGTGGTCCGTTTCCTGTAAAGAGTGTGGATGATAATGATTCGTTCATAACATTCACAGATGATTACTCCTGTTATGGCTACATTTATCCAATCAAAGAAAGAACAGAAGCATTGGATAAATTTAAGATATTTAAGGCAGAAGTTAAAAACCAACACAATTTTACGATTAAGATAGTCAGGTCCGACCGTGGAAGGAGTACTACGGTTGGCATACCCCATATGACCAAGTTCATTGACCTTTTGCAAGGTTCTTACTGGAGAATGACATAGTAGCCTAGTATTCTACACCGGGCGAACCTCAGTAGAATGGAGTAGCTGAAAGACACAATCGTACCCTGATGGATACGATGCGCAGTATGATAAGTTACTTCACCTTACCATTGAGCCTATGGATGGAGGCGTTAAAAACCGTCATTCATATTCTCAATAGAGTACCAAGTAAGTCGGTGTCCGAAACACCGTATGAGTTGTGGACAGGAAGAGTACCCTTATTAAACCACTTACGTGTGGGGGGAGTCCTACTGAGGCTAAAGTATTTAACCCAAACATTGGAAAGCTAGATCCCAAAATAGTAAGTTATCATTTCATTGGCTACCTAGAAAATTCAAAAGGTTTTCATTTCTACTGTCCAGACAGACATACAAAGCTTATAGAAACGAGACACGCTGTCTTCCTAGAGGATGAAATGATGAGGGGGAGCATGGTAGCTCGAGAAATTGACCTTGAAGAGAAGCGAGTGTATGCGCCCACTCCGATGATTCATAAGCTATTTTTCTCACTACCTGCTATCGCTGCACCGACAGTGCAAGATACTGTGGTGCCAGCACCTGTTGTTATTTCGCCTGTGGCAACAATGAATAACGATGAGGAACCTGTTCTTCCGGATCCTATAGAACCTATTGCCACACATGAGGGGGAGCAACAACAGCCTCAAACAGAAGATGTGTCAAATGTGGAGGCCCCTAGAAAGTCTCAAAGAGTTAGAAAATTAGCTATTCCTGCTGACTATGAAGTATACAATACTAAGGAATTTCAAACGGAGGATGATCCCACCTTATTTGAAGAAGCCATGAGAAGTGATCATTCATCAAAGTGGCTTGAGGCCATGGAAGATGAAATGAAATCTATGAATGCCAATAAAGTTTAGGACTTAGAAATAATTTCTAAAGGAGCCAAAACAGTAGGCTGTAAATGGGTTTACAAAACAAAACTTGACTCTCAAGGGAATATAGAGAGATATAAAGCGCGACTTGTGACAAAAGACTTTACGCAAAGAGAAGACATTGATTACAATGAGACCTTTTCTCCAGTCTCATGTAAGGATTCCTTCAGAATCATAATGGCATTAGTGACACATTACTATTTAGAATTACATCAGATGGATGTAAAGACGGCATTTCTCAACGGGGACTTGGAGGAAAATGTTTATATGGCACAATCAAAAGGTTTTGTTATGGAAGAAAAAGAACGAATGGGATGCCGCCTAAAGAAATCCATTTATGGATTAAAACAAGCTTTAAGACAGTGGTACTTGAAGTTTGAGCAGATAATAAGGAATTTTGGGTTTAAAGAGAATGTAGAGGACAATTGTGTCTATGCAAAGTTTACGAATGGGAAGTTTATCTTCCTTGTCCTGTATGTGGATGATATCTTACTTGGTAGTAGTGATGTCAGTCTACTACTGGAGACAAAGAAGTTTTTGTCCTCAAAATTTGATATGAAAGATCTTGGTGAAGCTTCGTTTGTTCTAGGGATTGAGATTCACCGAGATAGAAATAAAGGAGTATTAGGGGGGCAGTTCGGCTGGTGTGAAAACCAGCCGGTTTTTCACTATGCATGGATGGTTTTCACTGTTCACTCTCTCACAAATTCCTCCAGATTCATCCAGATTTCTCTAAATTCCTCCAAGCGAACAGGGCCTAGGACTGTCACAAAAGGCATACATAGAAAGATCTTAAAGAAATTCAATATGCACAAATGTAGTCCCTCACCTGCTCCTATAGTCAAGGGCAACAAATATGGGGATTTTCAATGCCCCAGGAATCAGTATGAGATCGATCAAATGAAAATGGTTCCATATGCTTCAACTGTCGGAAGCATGCAATATGCTCAAGTATGTACGCGTCCTGACTTGGCATTTGTTACCTGGTTACTTGGCATAATCCAGAGCAATCCTGGAACAGAACACTAGAAATTAGTAAAAAAAGTCTTGCGTTATTTGCAAGGAACGAAAAGCCTTATGATGACATATAGAAGATCAAATTCACTCCATATAGTGGGATATTCAGATTCTGATTATACGGGAGATGATAGAAAATCCACGTCTGAATATGTATCCACTCTCACAGGGGGAGCTATTTCATGGAAAAGCTCAAAGAAAACCATCACGACATCGTCCACAATGTATGCCGAGTTTGTAGCGTGTTATGAGGCAACGGGGCAGGTGAACTGGCTAAAGAAGTTCATACCCGGTTTGAAGGTGGTTGACGACATCTATAGACCACTTAAGTTATACTGCGATAATAATCCAGCAGTACAGTATGCTCACAATAATAAGTCAAGTGATGCTGCCAAACACATTGACATAAAGTATTATGTTGTGAAAGATAAAGTCTGGGATCATGTCATAAGTCTTGAGCATATAAGTACCGAAAAGATGCTCGCGGGTCCGCTTACAAAAGGCTTACCACCCAAAGTGTTCAGAGAACATGTAGCCGGCATGGGTTTAAGGGAAAACCTATAATTCCTGGACAAAATAAGGCCCAAAGTTAAGTATCTATTTCAGAACAGAGTGGTGTGTTGTAGTTGTTAAATCTATCAGCAATTGACCGTGACGATGAAACATGCTCTATGCGCTAATCTGTAATGGAATGAACAAAAGTAAATGATATGAAATTGAAAGATGGTATGAGATCAAGGGAGAGATTGTTAGATTGATCTCTAATCCCAAACGGGGCCCAACGGCTCAGTTGGGCCTTTGATCCACGCCCTGATTGGGGGTGCCCAGCCCACTATGGCTGGAGAGCCCCTGTCACACTACGCTATATATAGAGGTGGGGGCCGGTGGCTCTGAGTATGAGGTTCGCCTGAGCCGAGCTCCCCACCGAAATCTAAACCCTAATCCCGATCAGGGAGGGGCGCAGCCAGTGACGGGAAGCCATCAGCCGCGCCGCGCCGCCCCGCTCCACCGACGTTGACGACTTCATCGCCCTCTTCCCCAAACGTCGCTGCCCGTGCGCAGACTTCACCGACGAATGAGATGACGGCTTCTGGACCATCTCCCTCTGCGGTGTCAGGTTCGACACGTTCTTCTTCTATTCCTCTATCCCTCTATCCTCGATATTGCATTCACAGTAAAGAGAACTCGCTAGATTTATGCCTAGAGATCCTGCTTTAGGTCTAACAGGGAGAATGTCACTATAGCGCCTGATAAGCTCCCTCTCGGTCCGGATACACTAGGTAAACACAACAATAGCATAGGTTAAGTTTGTCAACCGGAAAGAAAGAGGATAATCGAAAAAGGAAAAAAAACCAACTGGAGGAAAGAAAGCCTTACCAGGTGGGCTGCTGCATACAGGTCGTTATATCTACCTGCAGGAACCGTTGTCAGCATTGAACTCAACCTTTATATTAACCCCATGCTGTACAAAAAAAGATGTTGAAAACCAAATCGACAATGTAATGCGATCGAGCATCCATGCATACGTGACCATGAAACAAATTGATATGCCTAATGTAGACAGCTAACTCTTGAGAAGAAAAGAAAAGTGCACATAGAGGGAAGGACCTTCAATGATCCAAGCTGCAGTGAGCTGTGAGCCCATGAGCACAACAATCTTGCAATTGTGGCGGTGGCCGAGCACAGCCACAGCATAGAGGTCTGCATTACGGTGTCAAGCGAGTGAGCTACCTACGTATTTTTTTTAAAAAAAGAGAACGGAGAAGGGATTGGCACATTTTAGGAGGAAACTGGAATACTTGATCATTACGTGTCAGCTCATCACGCGGAATTTATTATGACTGCAACGCAACATCATTAGATCGTTTCACACTGTCGCCATAGTTACGTTTGCTCTTGGTGACGAATTGTGAGAGATTTGGTACAGAATATTTGAGAGGAGTCAAGCATCATTTGAGGCTTGGTACAACATATTGGAGAGATTAACTTTGAAGCTTGTACCAACAAATTTCAGATGTTGTCTCTATAGTGTCATAGTGTAACTTATGAATGCACATAAGGCTCCTCATCCCAATACTAGTTACATGTGGCTCTTTATTTTTTTTTATTGGTAAGCGAATTCAGAAATTCAACAGTCTGCACCAAACACCCTCTCACTAATAAATTGTTCAATGTTGAGCATCTGCCTAGTCTATGATTGAACAAACTAACACACCTCTCACTCTAATAAAATTTTCGGTGTTGATCATCTGCCTTGACACGATCTAATCATGGTTGGTGTGAACGCCTGAATGAAAGCCATGCATGCAACCCTTTGGAAAGAGCGAAACCGAAGGATATTTGAGAACGTCCTTTCCACGACCCTCCAAATCGCGGGAAAGATGAAAGAGATAGTAGATCTCCATAAAAGGGCACACTATTTTCAAACTCATTAGTGGCTAGAATTTTTGGTCTTTGCTCATGTTAGGCCTTGTGCAGTGATTAACAGTCTCTATGGTTGATTTGGGTGTGCCCTGCACCCTTTGCTCCTCTTGTAAATATAAACTATTTCCTTCTTAATTGAATGGTAGAGCTCCTGCCGCTTTAAAAAAAACCATGCATGCAATGAAGGAAGGACTAGTGCATTATATGTACAAAGGTGCCGGCCGGGTTGGCTTCATATGCTGGGTGTTTGGTGGTGCTGCACTACATTTCATCATGTCGTTCTCTACGCTTAAATAGCAGCGTAAAAAGATGGATGGATGTCGACAATTCGGCATGCTTGTGTAGTTGTGTCTGGCAGAGCAGTAAAAAAAGATGAAAACCACTAGTACCACACTGAGGAGATACGGCCATCGTCGTCTCGTACTGCTGAATTTTCAGAGCTCACATGCAACTTGTGCTGACAACTGACAATCCCATACCAATTTACAAGAGGCCTTAAAACTGAAGTTATCAGAACTCCCACAAAGAAAATTAGCAGAAAAATGCAGCCTTACTAAAGGCATGGTGTGTTTACCCCTCTCATATGTTTGGGTATGAGCACTAAGGTCCTGTTCGTTTTGCTGAAAAGCTATGGCTGAAAATATTGTTCGCTGATTTGTTGTGAGAGAAAAACACTCGCTAAAATAGTATGGCTCATAAGACAAGCGAACATGGCCTAAATCTTGCTGCTAAATCAGATTTTTGAATACATTAAATGAAACTGAGGACGAAACTTATTCCTTCAAATCAGAGAGCAGTCAAGAATGGCAGCGAGCGAGTGAGCCAAGCAAGCGAAAGAAGAAACAAAGGAAGCGGTGACGCTTACAATGGCAGGCGTAGTCGGTGCTCCGACTGATTCAGCTGCTCCATGGGTTGGAGCCGCGCGCGGTCGTGGGGGTGGGGCCCGGGTCCTACAGTGCGTGGCTCGCTCTCCATTGCCACTCCCCAACGACCGCCGGCCTGCTATTGTAGATGTATGTAGATGAGGGTCCCGATCGGACTTGGGCTGGGCTGGGCTGGCACGGCATGGCCTGTTCGTGCTTCGGGCCATGTTGGGCCTAGCATCTTAGGCACGCACGGCATGTTGGGCCGTGCCGAATGGCACGGGGAGATTTTTCCTAGGCCTAAGCATGGCCCATGGCCCAGCGGCCCGCCTCCGTCCCGTGTCAGCACCAGCACGGCCCTCACTATATTTTTACTTATTTTCTTCTACCATTGGTAATATAAAACATTATATATATTTTTTCTCTTTCTACTACTATTAGGCAACATATTTTCGTCATTTTGATGGTGAATCGGTGATGATCCAGACTCGAGAGCAAGATAAATCAGCTCCTGATCCTTGTTCAGCTCCTGATCCTTTCTACTACTATTAGGCAACATATTTCCATGTTTGAACATGGAAATCTTTCTATGCACAGGTTCAGCACTGCATCAACCAGCTCCTGTTGGCACGTGCCGCTATGACAGTTCACTAGGTGATATCATAACAGTCTACATCTTTATATTTTCTGAAACCGGTTATATTACTCTTTCCTTAGTAATGCTTGCTGTTACTTATATCCATCCTTCTGATCCTTGTTCAGGACTTCTGACAAAAAATTTCATTAACTTGCTCAAGCAAGCTCCAGATGGCATTATTCTAGATTTAAATAATGTTGCAGAAACACTAGAGGTTATAGATTGTTTTCATTTTCATCTGTCATCTCTTTTTGTTCACTTGGTAGTTGGTACACACTCACAGATTCTTCCTACAATTCAGGTTCAAAAGCGGCGCATATATGACGTTACCAATGTCTTTGAAGGCATGGTTTGTACTTGTACCTCATTGAGGGGCCCGTGGCCATCCTTCGTGACAACCCATGCTCACAACATCTGAGGAGTGTGGGCTAGGCTGAATACCTCGAGGACTATTGTGCCACATTAAACCTTGACTAGAGGCTTGACCAAAAGAACATACAATGTGCTATCGGCTTCAGAAGTGGATGCTTTTTAGACTGAGGGAAGCGAATTCCTTGGTCAGTTCCAAAAATAGTGCTGTCTAAAAGATAAAAGCAGACACAACATCCGTTGATATCACAGATGTTAGATGCTCTTTCGTACCCTCTATTCTTTCCTATACGTGAGCTTGGGTGGCACATGGATATTTCGAAAAAAAAGAGTTAGCATAGAAGAAGTCATCACGTGCCGACTGTGCCGGCCATTGAGAATGACGTGAACAAGGGGAAAGGGAAAGGGAAAGGGAAGAACAAACTGACAAAGTATATATTCACAAATAATATCGTATATAAAGAGGTTCTATCCATGAAAAAGGTAATGCATCACACGTCGATGCATATTTTTTCAACATATCAACATTACTTTAACTTTAATATTAACAAACAACTTATATATAAGATACTTCTAACTACAGCTTCAGCCATCAGCATGCTTCAGCTACAAAAAGTCAGACCCGCATAAATTTGGAGTTATATTTTAATTACCTATCTTTGTTGAAGACTTATGTAATATTGTTGTTTTTCCAAACATCGTGATTACAACATCTATTTTAGGTAATAGTATAACACACGCCCATACATAGTACTATGTGTTCCCGTTGCAACGCACGGATATTTGCCTAGTTGGTTATATAAGCACCGTGTAGGTGAACGTTAGTTTAGTTGTTGTCTTATGGAAAGTATCATATTTAATTGATCTTTAGTGCAACGTTGCATGGGTCTGAAAGGTAGATTTTTTCACAATTGATCGTTGTTTTAGAATCTATATGAAAGATAAAAGGTCAAAACTTAGAGACAGGCTGAAGTCGTGCTTACGTGCTATTTTTCATGTCGTGCCATCCTAAACACGGCCCAGAATATGAGTCAGGCTATAAATCTTATCATGTCGAGATTTTAGGCACGGCCCTCACATTCGTATAGTGTCGACACGGCCCAAAATCTTTCGGGTCGTCCTAAAAGACCATGTCATAGCTCACTCTTAGATGGCACGGCCCAAGTCCCAGCTCTAATCAGCAGCGGATGCGGACATGGGGCAGTCGAACTGCCGGCGGCCGGTCGTAGCCGGGGAGGCGGCGAAGGGGCTGGCCGGAAGACCCGGCGGCGAGGCTCGGCATCGGCTGCTGGAATCCTCGGTTCCTCTTCCTCCCGCAGTCCCTCTCCCTTGGGCCTTCGCACCCCCTCCCTCCCCCTTGCATGTCTCTGCGGGCCGGCGGCGCCGTTGGGCTAGGCGGACGACCCACCTGCTTCAGTCTCACGGGCTGGGTTGCGGTTGCGGATCTACGTGGGCTTGAGGTGCGGCCGGATGGACCGACCAGGCCATGTGGTGGTGGTCTTATTCTGGTGGGCGCTCGATCGTATCAGTGAGGTGAGGAAACAAGAGACAAGACTCCAAGAACACATGACACAGGTTTCGTGAGTTCTATCTCGTGCGTTCCAAAAAGAAAAAAAGAGATCTATCTCGTGCGATCAAAGGGTAATAATGGGGAGTAACTTGATCTCTGTGAAGTTCAGGATCGGAAGAAATTAAAAAGGACGGGACGGGACAGGTGGTGTCCGGACTCGGACACGCGGGGATGACGACGACGACGCCGGACAAGAAGACGGGACGACGCCCCGTTGTGGGCCGGCCGCCAATGACATGACCAAATTTCTTCCTACCTCGAAAACGCCCTAAGGTTCCGTTGTTCTTGTCTGATCTACCAAATCCTGGCATGTGCTGTACTCCAAACGAAAAGGCCCTAAGCAATGCAAGATCGAACCCAAAACCCCAGCACCAATGCACGCAACTAACCGTATGTACTGTACGTACCAGTACCACTGCGCAGGGCGGACGTCGGAGCGCGGGCGGCGCGGCGGCTCTCATCTCCATTATTATTGTCATCGTCGGTGTCGACGTCCACCTCGTCTCCGAACATGAGGGTCTCGTCGTCGTCGTCCACCTCCGATCCTCTCCGGACACGAGGGACGTCACCTCCTCCACCTCCTCTCCGGACGCGATGCTCTCCTCCTCCCAGGACGCGAGGGCCTCCATTTCCATTCTAGTGCGCGTACGGCGGGCCGGCGCCGGCGGGGGAAGCAAAAGAGTCAGAGCGAGCAAGGCGGCTGATGGCGTGCTGGCTAGGTGTCACGATCGAAATTTTCGACCGCTCAAGCATTTCGCGTACCTGCATTGCATGCGCCTATATCTATCCGTTTCTGCAGCCGATTTGTTACCGATAAAATCGGACGAACGGGCGGGCGGGCTTCCGAAAACAAAACATTTCCCCGCCGAGATTCAACGTGTCGAACAAATTAATCGTAAGCTTCTTTTGAAATCGAACAAATCAATCATACTAAGCTCCGACAGAAATCGAACGTCGCACTCATTCTCCCGACCGTGCCACATCCCGTCCTGCCCAATCCAATTCCAAGCCTCTTTGCTCTCTGCTCTCTGGTCAGACAGGCGGACCGTCAAGCAAGCCTCTCTGGTCTCAGCGGCTTCGCAGTATCGGCGGGCGCCTGCATTACCAAATACACGGGCACGGCACGCCGGAACACCGAGACATACTCACATGCACGGCGGCGGCGGCCATTTTTAAGTAATCTTTCGCCTCACCAACCCAATCGCTCCACGCGATCCTCTTCCTCCTCTAAGGCTCTAATGTCGATGAACAAGCTCGCCATCGCTGGCGGGTGGGCCGACCTACCGCGCGACCTCCTCGAGTCTGTCCTCGCCCGCCTCCCCGTGCCGGACCGCGTCCGCTTCCCGGTCGTCTGCACCGCGTGGCAGTCGGCCCACACCGCCGCCGCCGCCGCCGCGGGGCTTCCTCAGGCCGCGCCGTCCCCATGGCTCATGCTCCCCTTCAACCCGACCGCACGGGCCGGCCGAAACGACGACGACGACGACGGGAGCGCCAAGCTCTCGGTGGCGCGGTTCCTGAGCCTGGCGGAGGGCCGGGCGTACGCGATCCGTCAGCCGGCGCCGGCCGCCCGCGACCGCCTCTGCTTCGGCTCGTCGCCCGACGGGTGTCTCGTCACCGCCGACGCCTGCTCGGAGCTGAGCCTCCTGAACCCGGTCACGGGCGCGCAGCTCCGCCTCCCGCCCGCCGCCACGCTCCCGTTCGTCGACGCCCGCCGCGGCGCCGACGGCCGCGTCGAAAGCTACGGCCTGCGGTTCTCCTTCGCCGATGACGGCGGTGGCGAGTGCGGCGAGGAGGCGCTGGTCCCGCCGGAGATGCTCGCGCCCGACAGGCTCCGGTACGAGGTGTACGAGAAGGCCGTCGTTGTGTCGGCGCCGCGGAGGGTTGGCACCTCGGCCTCCTCCTGGGGCGGGTACGCCGTGCTGCTCATCTGCCAGCCCCTGGGCCGCCTCGCCGTCTCGCTGGCGGGGGACGCGGAGTGGGCGCTGCTCAACGCCGACGCGCCCGGGCGGTGCTGGGTGGACGCCGTGCGCGCTTCGTTGTCGTCCGGCGCGGACGGGAGCCGGCGCGATCATCAGCCGGTGTACACGATGGACGCCGCGGGGCGCGTCGACGCGTGGGACACGGACGCCGCCACGGCGCCCAGGGCGCTCGCGCTCGCGCCGCCGTGCGTCTACTCGTGCTCGGGCCACGCGTGCGCATGTCGGCGGCGTGCCGCAAGTACCTCGTGGAGTTCTCGCCGGGGCACCTGCTGCAGGTGCACCGCCTCCGCGAGGCGTCGCACGCGCGGTACGCGTGGGAGCCCCGGCCGGAGCACGTGGAGTATACCACCACCGGCGTCGAGCTCTTCGAGTGGACGGCCGCCACCGGCCAGTGGGCGCGGGCGGACGGCAAGGACCGCGTCCTGGGCGGGCGCGCGCTGTTCCTCGGGAAGAGCGCGTCGCTGTGCGTCCCGGCGGACGATGCCGGGTGGTGCGCCGGGGTGAGGGCTAACTGCGTCTACTTCACCGACGACGGGCCGTGGTCGCACGACCGGTGCCACGAGGTGGCGCCGGACGTGGGCGTGCTGGACGTCACCGACGGGAGCTACAGGCCGCCGCGCGGCGCCGCCAGGGACCTGCTGTGGAAGTGGCCGCCCCCGGTTTGGGTGTTCCCGTCGCTGGCCGGCTGATTGATCCGCCCTCTGCCTCTGAATCTTGGAAGCTTCCATGACGAATCAGTGTGTAGAGATGCTCTTCATTTCTCAGAAAACAGCGGCTCAACTTCTCGTTGACCTGCTGCAACCTGTGTGCATGCATAGTTCTGTAGATTAACGAGGATTGCGTTGAATAATAAGAACACGTGTAAGTTGTAACAGAGGTCAATCTCTTTGCTGACCTCTTGCACCGACACGCTATTGGTTGTGGAAAGCCTGCTATAGATAAATAGATGTCGTTTTAAAAAAGAAAGATAAATATATGTTACTCCCCCTGTCCTAGAATAAATAGAATTTCAAAGTTGTCTTAAGTAAAAAAATTTAAACTTTGACCGAATTTATAGAAAAAAACGGTAAAATTTATGGTATCAAATTAGTATTGAATTTGCCATAGAATATATTTTCATAAGACGCTAATTTTATGTCATAGATGTTGATACTTTTTTCTATAAATTTAGTCAAACTTTAAAAAAAGCTATTTGGGAACGGAGGGACTAAATAAAAAAAATCTCAATATGTACTTTGGCTTATTTTTTTTGGAGTAGGGTTAGTTTTCTTTTTCTTGTTTTTTTTAAAAAAAGCACCAGAACTTCATAGTACCATTAAAGATGAATCGAGGTGTCATGGATTACCAAACACGAGTGACAAAGGGCAATCATATCATATGTCTTGCTGACCTCGTGCAATAAATCGTTGCTGCTTGACAAAAATCGACCAAAAATCATTTTGTACTTACTTTCAAGTAAATACCATGAATAAATTTAGAAAAGCTCATTCTGTACTTTTTTTTAATTTTAGAGCAAAGTTTGTAAAAGGGCTGAAGGCACAAGGCCCATGAAGGAATGTAGCAAAGGAAAAGGATTGAGAAATTGGCCGCATGCAAGCGCCACTTTCAATGCAGCAAACACCATCAGAATTCCACTAAAAAAAAAAGCAAACACCATCAGAAATACAGGTACTAAAATAATATAGATTTATTTACGAGTCAAAGCTCCTGTTTGGATCTCCTCTTCTAAACTTTAAAAATTTTAAAACTTTAGAGCACTTTAGCTCAATTTTAATATCTAATGTTCTGATATGAGGTGAACTAAAATTTATAGTCAACTTTAGACCACATGTTTGGAGACTTTAGTTCTAAAATTTAGAGGAGTGAATCCAAACAGGCCCAAACCTACTTCACATTTTTTGCACAACTTTGACTGTAGCTAAGTAAAATAATATGGATTTATTTACGACATTGTTGACGTCGAAAGTGATCCGAATCAAACACCAACAGGGCCTTGGACGCCCGGGCCGCTACGGACCGAAGAACGCAGCGAGGATATCACTCTTTCGTGGTGAAGAACGGAGAGGTTTACAAGCAAACCACCAAAGAATAACCAACGTGCTTACGTGACGAAGAACCGGCTAGTTTTCAGGCAAACTAGCAAAGAATCCGTCGAAGCTCTCGCCCGGGAGGGACCCCGTCAGGACAAGGACGTCGTCGGGTTGCCCTAGGTCGGCTGGCAAGCCTAGGGCGCCATCCTTGGTCGTCGGATCAAGGGATGAACAGCATGGGGGTTGAAGAAGAGGGCAAAAGGGTCGAAGTAGAGATAGTAGATTGATTTGTTTGACGATTGGATAGATGGTAAACTCAATCGGCCATGATCCTCTCATATATACAGAGGGGAGTGGTCTTATCCCAGTAGGAAACCTTTCCAAGCCTTATTTTCCAAGTTTCCCACGAGTTTGGAACAGTTCGGATCGGAATCCAAAAGGCCAGATCCGAACAGGATTTTCTGTCAGGTATGTCGGAAGTCCAGTCGGAAGTCCCGACTTGTGTCGGAAGTCCCGACTCGAGTCGGAACTTCCGACTTTTGTCAGAACTCCCGACGTAGGGATAACCCCAGACACCCGAGCAGATTTCTTCAGGCTTCCCGGAAGTCCCGACACATGTCGGAACTTCCGACAGTCGGAAGTCCCGACTTGGGTCGGAACTCCCGACGACGGGGCATCTTTCCGAGGGCATAACTTCTTCATCTGGACTCCGAATTAGACATTCCATATATGTTTCTTGACCGTCTCGACGAGAGGAACGCAATAGTGAAGTCCGTTTCACAATTTAACAACTTCACAAAATGAACATTTTTGGTTGTCAACATATACCCCCCTGTTTTCAGGTGAATGATGCATAAACCTAAAAACACTTAATCAAATAAATTAAAACCAAACAGCGACGATTCCCATCTCATCGGCTGCTCAGTGGCTAAGAACGATGTATACATCGGCCATTTTTCTAAGGGCGATACATGTATCGGCCATTGTTTGGTGAGCACTTAGGCTTCTTGCCAAACACTTGGAAAGTACCTTTTTAAGTACCTCCCGTTGATTGCTCTCGTGAGACATTCACCTTGCAATGTCTCTAGCACATATGAATTTTTGAATATAACTTTGACCATTTTGTAAGGACCTTCCCAATTCGGTGACCACTTGCCAAACTGATTGCTCTTCGATCCAATTGGTAGTATGGCTTTCCACACCAATTCTCTCACTTGGAAGGATTTGCTCCTGACTTTCTTGTTGTACGCTTTGGCAACTCGAGCTTTATCTTTCTCTATTTCCTTGAGAGCTTTTAATCTCACATCAGTCACCTCATCGATATTATCGATCATCAAATCATGATACACAACAGCTGATAAATCATTTTGTTTAGCAAGTCTGTATGCATCCAAATTCACTTCGACAGGCAACACGGCCTCTTGGCCATATACTAACTCAAAAGGAGTAACCTTTGTAGCACCATGCCTTGAAATGCGATGTGCCCATAGAGCCTCAGACAAAACTTCATGCCATCTCCTTGGATTCTCCTCAATTTTCTTTTTGATGAGCTTGATCAAAGTTTTATTACTAGACTCAGCTTGGCCATTGGCTTGAGCATAGTATGGAGATGAATTGAGTAACTTGATCTTATATAATTCGACAAATTCCCTCACCTCTTTAGACACAAACGATGTCCCTTGATCTGTAGTTAATGTTTGAGGGATGCCGAATCTATGAATAATATGCTCAGTATTGAACTTAATTACTTCCTTGTGTGTCATATTCTTCAAAGGAACTCCCTCGGTCCACTTAGTAAAGTAATCTGTAGCAACTAACACAAATCAGTGTCCCTTCGAAGATGAGGGATATATTTGGCCAATGAAGTCTAACCCCCAACCACGAAAAGGCCATGGTTTGATGATAGGATGAAGCACAGCAGCAGGCACAAGCTGAATATTTCCAAACTTCTGGCACTCTTCGCAACCTTTATAGTAGCGAAAACAATCGGCCATTATAGTAGACCAATAGAAACTGGCTCTACGTAATAACCACTTCATCTTTGGGGCCAATTAATGCGTACCACAGATGCCTTCAATGACTTCTCCCATAACCACTCTTGCCTGATTTGATCCTAAGCACTTAAGCAGCAAATCTTCGGCGGTTCTTCGATAAAGCTCATCATTATGCAATACATATTTGAAAGCGCTCCGCCAAATACTTTTATCAATTTTGGCACTTGGATCACGTAGATATCTCAACAAGGGAGTCATCCAATCTTCTAAATCAGCCCCAACATCACTGGAAGTTATATCAGGCCGATTTGATAGCTTCTCAAGCGAATTGACCAGGTTGGTCACAGGGGAGTCAGCTAAACCAACTGCGCTGGTAGGCTTAACCGATTTAGAGGTGTCGGCTTAGCCGACTTGGCCACAACAGAAGAGTAGTCGGCTGAGCCAACTTGGTCAGTTGGCTGAGCCGATTGGGCTGTACCTACATAGGAAAAATTGAAATCTTCATGCATCGGCTGTTCTTGAATATGGAAATTATGTCCACTGACATCATAGCCAGATGCTTGCTGAGCTAACATGCTGGCTTTTTGATTTTCATGCCTCGAAATATGCCGAATTTGAAATTCGGCAAAATAATCAATAACATCAAGGCAAGCATCAAGATAAGCTCTTAGTGATCCTTCTAAACATTGAAATTCACTAGCAACTTGGTGTACCACCAACAAGGAATCACCATAGGCTTCAACATGTTATACCCCATGGATTGCAATATAGCCAAGCCGAATAAGAAAACTTCACATTCGGCTCAAATGTTGGTGCAGATATAATTTTAATCGGCTTGATATCTCCAATAGCACCATTGTGAGAAATAATGATTATGCCAACACCTTGGCCTTATTTGCAAGCCGACTAATTATATTGTCACATCCATGAAGTAAATCAAAATGCATATATCATGCCCCCCGGCCCTTAAGGCCATCAAAGTAAAATCTATGGGGGCTTTCTAATAGCACGATGGTCGCAAGCATTCATCGGCTATATTTTTACACTAAGGGCGATATCAAAATATCGGCCATATGAATTCATCCACATAAATATGCATAGCCAAAACAAAATATTTTGGCTATTGATCATTGGTTAGTAAAATAATTTGGCAGCCCACCATAATATAAAGATCCACACCAAGGATCAAAATAAGAAGCTAAGGGATAACCATGCATACCAGGAGATGAATTCCACATAGGCATAGGCAAAGAATATGGATGATGCCATGACCAATAATTTTGATGATTTGGTGCAAACCTCCAACTTGGCAATTGTTTCTTGAATTTCTTTCTCTCCTTTGCTTTTGTTGCACCACTTGCTTGAACATCATCCTTCCGAGCTTGAATACTTCCCTTAGAAACCCATGCCAAGACTTTTCCTTTCTGCTTCTCTACACTAAGCTTCTGTAACTTCTTCTCTTGCCACTTTGGGAAATCGATTGAGCATATCGGTTTTATTTCTGTTTTGGACAGCGGCAAATCTTTCTTGATTTTGGGCACTCCCACCTTCTTTTGTTCAGATTTAGCACCTACAATATCAATAGATGATTTCCCCACTTCTTTGCCATCAATAGCCGAATTTTTCAGCAATGTAATCGGCTTTTCAATAGTTGAATTCAGATCTGAACTCTTCTTTTTTTGGCCATCATACTTCATGCGGTAAACTTGCTTTACCGCTTTCTTCTTTGGTTGAGCTCCAGACCGATTTACAAGATGATAGTCTCTCTGAATGTCTAGGAGCTGCATACTCTACATATTCTCGCCTCAAATATGGTGGAACATGTGCCTCTTGATCAAACCAGCCCCAAGATGAATAAGGATGAAAATATATGGGCTGTGGTCCATATGACATGGTAATTGGCTGCTCAAAAGGAGAATATGTTGCTGTTGTGTGAGATCTATCTCCTTGCCAATTCCACTCTTGAGACTTATGCTTTAGAGGTAATTTTGATAATTGGATTTTCTTTGGCTGATTGGTGACATTTGTTTTTGCTATCTTCTCATATTTAGCTAGAAGTTCATTGAAGCTAAGCTTCGGCCTTCTACTTCTTTGTTTGTCATGGCCTTTACCTCCATTAGCTTGACGAGCATCCTCCTTCTCCCTATCTTGACAGACATGCTCCAAAGAAGGATCCTTAGCCAATTCCCCTTGCTCAACGAGATCAATCGGCTTTTGCTTTGGTTGGAGAGATTTCAGCTGCCCCTCAGTGTCTTCTGGAACTATGATAACTTTGTTATCATCTAGAATATCTTCTATTTGCAATTCATCAATAACAACCTTGCCTTCACTTGAGGGCTCCACATCTCTCTCTTGGGCGTTCAAGCTTTGAGCTTTGAGTGAATCGGCTAATGCTAGCCGATTCGAAACCTGTTTGCCATCAAGACCAATTGAATCCAATTGGTCTATGTGTTGAGCTTCAGAAAATCTCAATTGTCCTTTATGAATGGCCGATTGGATGACTCGATGAAACACATTGCAATCAGAAGTATTATGATCAGATGAATTATGCCATTTGCAATATGTAAGCTCTTCTAAGTTTTGAATAGATGGCAAAGCATTGTGGTCAATGATTCTAATAAAATTATTTTTAAGTAGGATATCAAAGATATGATCACAAAAAGTAAAGTCAAAGGCGTACTTTGATTTCTTGAGCCAATTCTTTTGTGGAGTCGGCTTTAAAGCTAGGCAAACGAATGGATCGGATTTATTATCAATCCATTCGGCCACACCTTTGCAATTGCTTATAGGAAGCTTTAGCTTTGACGAATTACCACTATCGGCCTTGCCATATGGAACAATGTCTTGGCTGATAGAATCTGAATTTATTTTATTATCAACAAATAAATTGCTATTCTCAATCGGTCTATTATAACAATTAGCAATGATATCTCTAATAGATGCAGAAAATGAAATAGTATGACCAGATTGAAATTTGAGCAAAATATTTGTGTTTTCTACCTTGTTGATCATGTTGGAAAAGTGCATGTCCCTGATTTGCATGATGTTGCTCTTCATCTCCAGAGAATGATCAACAATAGGTGCCGAATCATCTGAAGATGCATCGGCAGCTGCCGAGACTGAGAAAGTTGGTTTAGCCGACTGAAAGTCGGCTAGGCCGACTTGGGCACTAGCAGGGGCAGTCGGCTTAGCTGACTCAGGGCAGGCAGCAATCGGCTCAGCTGACTTTGAAGTCGGCTCAGCCGATTCTAAGTAGGCAGCCAGCCCTCCTTTGTTGCTTGTAGGGGCTTCATCTCCATCACTGATGCGGTAATCACTAGATAAGTGTACAACCCCTTTAACTCCTGAAAAATCAAGTCTAGCTAATTTCTGGCGTTTTCCATGCTTTTCTATAGCAAGACTTGTTTTTTGAGATGTGGTTGATTCAGAAAGGATATTGTATTGTTCGGCTTTTGTAGCCGAACCTTTGCTTACATCCGAATCAATTATTTCTTTCATGCCCACTAGCAATCCTGTTTTAGCCGATGACCCAACTATGATCGGCCTTTTCTCTTTAGTCTTTCCAAAATATTCATAGAATTGCTCCTCTAATTGAGACCATGAACCAATAGTACATCGTGGCAAAGATGTAAACCATGCAAAGGCAATACCGGTGAGAGATAAAGGAAAATTTCACACTCTCATATAGTCTTCTTTACCGGCAAAACCCAGCTGTGAGAGATATATACTAATATGTTCCATAGTGGTTTTATCATCTTCACCACTAAATTCATAAAAATCAGGTACCCACCAACCATTAGGAGTTTTCAAGTAATCATAGCATAATGGGTACGGTCTATGATAAGTGGGCACCTTCCATTTAGAGGAACCATATGGATTCCTAGCATGGGCTAAATCTTCATCGATTCGGCTTGATTTGAGAGCAACAAATGAAGCCGAATTATGATTGTTTGCAAGTGCACACATTGCTGAATTTTCATTGATTCGGCTATAATTATTAGCAATATGTGGAGCCGAATCACGAGTTTTAGCACTCGAATGCCTTGCTGAAATTTTACTAATTCGGCTATGGTCATGAGCGTAATACAAAGCCGAATTGTGGGCATTGATCTTTGCATAAGGTGCTGAATTTTCATTGATTTGGCTATGGTTACTAGTAACACGTGAAGCCGAATCATAAGTATTAGCACTTAAACACCTTGCTGAATTTTCATTAATTCGGCTCGAGTTGGGAGTAACATATGGAGCCGAATTATGAATAGGAGCACTGGCATATGATGCTGAATTTTCAGAGCAATTGACTAAATAATTAGCATTATTATAGCCAATTCTCTCATTCATCGGCATGTCTTGTAGTGGAACCACATATTGTGAACTTATAGCCGATGAATAATAATTTATGTGTTGTATGTTGCTAGTAGCATCAAAACTCGAAGAATTTACAACATGCATCGGCTCTTGACCATAATATTCATAATTATGATGTGTATGATGAGGAGCATTAACAAAAGTATTAGTCGATGTAACATATCTAGTATCATTACAACTAGCAACACCAACATGAGAGCTCATAGAACTTGCAAAATAACTATTAGGATCATAAGATGCATTTGCAAGTTGTACCTCAGGGTGATTGTAGTAATATTATGATGCAACACCTTGGTACTTCATGATTTATAACTTGACCGCCTTGCTGAATTTTCCGATAAGCAGCGCAACTTATTACAAAATCGCAAACAAGATCACAAGGGGTCAAAACCAGATGCGATCGACCTTTTGGGCCAGGTGCAACGGTAATGGCGAGCTCAAGAAGATAGATCAACGAGGAGTAAGGCTAGGTCAGAGAGATCGGCTATAAGAGATAGCCGAACCAATGTTCCCCAGCGGAGTCGCCAAAAAGTGTGTTGACGTCGAAAGTGATTCGAATCAAACACCAACAGGGCCTTGGACGCCCGGGCCGCTACGGACCGAAGAACGCAGCGAGGATATCACTCTTTCATGGTGAAGAACGGAGAGGTTTACAAGCAAACCACCAAAGAATAACCAATGTGCTTACGTGACGAAGAACCGGCTAGTTTTCAGTCAAACTAGCAAAGAAACCGTCGAAGCTCTCGCCCGGGAGGGACCCCGTCAGGGCAAGGACGTCGTCGGATTGCCCTAGGTCGGCTGGCAAGCCTAGGGCGCCATCCTTGGTCGTCGGATCAAGGGATGAACAGCATGGGGGTTGGAGAAGAGGGCAAAAGGGTCGAAGTAGAGATAGTAGATTGATTTGTTTGACGATTGGATAGATGGTAAACTCAATCGGCCATAATCCTCTCATATATATAGAGGGGAGTGGTCTTATCCCAGTAGGAAACCTTTCCAAGCCTTATTTTCCAAGTTTCCCACGAGTTCGGAACAGTTCAGATCGGAATCCAAAAGGCCAGATCTGAACAGGATTTTCTGTTAGGTATGTCGGAAGTCCAGTCGGAAGTCCCGACTTGTGTCGGAAGTCCCGACTCGAGTCGGAACTCCCGACGTAGGGATAACCCCAGACACCCGAGCAGATTTCTTCAGGCTTCCCGGAAGTCCCGACACACGTCGGAACTCCCGACGACGGGGCATCTTTCCGAGGACATAACTTCTTCATCCGGACTCCGAATTAGACATTCCATATATGTTTCTTGACCGTCTCGACGAGAGGAACGCAATGGTGAAGTCCGTTTCATATTTTGACAACTTCACAAAATGAACATTTTTGGTTGTCAACAGACATAAATTAGTATTACTAGGAGAGCCTGGCCAATTTCTTCTTATCATATTATCTTTTGAGAGAATTGCATTGTTTAAGATCATCCATAGAAAGATTTTAATTTTTGCTCGAACTTTGCCTTTCCAAATTTTCTTATGATATTGAACTACATCATTAGAGGTCATAGCATTGTATACAGATTTAACACTGAATTTATCATTGCATCCAAACTTCCACCTAATTATGTCCCTACCCTTTGTTAACTGGATACCAGTAACATCCATTATTTTTCCCACTTCAGTCTCCAATCATCCACTAACCATCTAGTGAACGTCATCTGCCGTGGATGCATTTTCATGTCATGAACAGTGATATCCTACTGTTCACACATTTTTGAACATATCTGGAAACATTTGACAAAGAGGGATGCCATCTAACCAAAAGTGAGTGTTAAATAATTAATGTCGATCATATGGACATTTGTTCAATTATTTGCTTACTAGCTAAGCTATCTCCCATATATATATGTTGACTCTAGTTTTATATATATATATATATATATATATATATATATATATATATATATATATATATATATATATATATGTTGACTCTAGTTAATATCGATCATATTTGTGTATAAAAACATATGCAGCAATCACTGATATGGCCAATAGTCGGTTGAGCATCTTAGACTCGTTAAGAAAAGAGTAAACAGAGTACCAAGACATGATAGATATTATCCAAGGCTAATTTGGTCTCTCTAGCAACTATATATACCCTGATCTCTTAACTACAACAATTATTAAATGCCAAATTAATTTTTTATTTTATTGGGCGCAGTGTTTGGAAAATTTTCATTAAGGACCACCACATGAAACATTGCAAAAGCCACTGGATGTAATCGCACACAAAGTAAGTACTAGCTACATTTATATATATAATTCAATTAACACCATACATGCTTTCAATTTACCGGATCTTTTTTCTCGTAAAAGTGGGTTTTGAGGCAAGAACAGGGGACCAACTACTACGGATACTATGTTTGCGAGTTCATCATGACGTACTCAAAAAGAACTCCTGAAGAGATCCTCAAAGTACGTTATATAAATATATTCATATATTCACAATTTCTTTTATTGCTCATATATATAAGTAATCACGTGACCAACATATATATATATATATATATATATATATATATATATATATATATATATATATTAATACTTTTCCTTTAACTTTTATTGAAGACTCTATGGTTGAAGGAAAAATTCATACGACGTGACCAGCTGAAAGTAATTCAAGAGACCATAGTAGAATTTCTTAATGACCAGGTCTTAAACCCCGTCGGTGAGTTCTACAATGACATGAACGAAACATGGAAGCCAAACCAGATGGAGTGAATTTGTTATCCTAAGGATATGATAGAATATACAATGCAAGCTTTATTTGTAATATATATACATATTATATGTACATAAAATAACATACAATATATGTATATGCATGTAATATATACGTTAGTTTCATACTTTAGTTTGTACAAAATGTTCGAACATTATAAGCGTGTAGAATTTGTATATTATTAGCAGCGTAGAATGCGTATTCGAAAACCTATTTGAAAACCAAAACGAATCGTCAATTGAAAATAGAAACAAAAAAAAAGAAAAAAAAGAAAACCTTTAGTCCCGGTTGGTAATACCAACCGGGACTAAAGGGCCGGCCCACGTGGCCAGGCCGGGAGGCCTCTTTAGCCCCGGTTGACCTTTAGTCCCGAGCGAGAAACCAGAACTAAAGGAGGGACCCTTTAGTCCCAGATTCGTGCTCCCGGTTGAAAAACCAGGACTGAAGAGGTTTCTCAACCGGGTGTACAGCTTTCTGTACTAGTGGAAGCACGTCCTCTGATCTCTACTGCTAAGTACTCCTATATATGGTACTAGTAAGTAGCCAGTAAACTGACTTTCTCTCCCAACAAACTAAAAAGGCTAGCTAGCGAGCGAGCAGCAGTGTGACTGACGAGCAGGACCTCTCATATAGGGGAGTCATGGACATGGGAAGGACGGAAGGCAGTCAGGTAGGCAGGCGAGACAAAGACCTAATGCAATTGAGCTAGCGGTCGGTCGGTGGATTGTTGTATAGTAGGGTACGGCCATGGACGAGACGACGTCGTATTCCTCGTGAGGGCTGGGTGTCTGAAGCAACGTTGCTTTTGCTTTAATTTCAATTCCACCGGACCACACACACATGGTGCGACTTGCTGAGTGCGATCGATGCAAGCACCAAGCAGGCAGAGGAGCTTGTTTGCATCGGAAGCAACACTTCCTATTTGTGCTCGGCATGCAGGGCAGCTGGGTAGCGCCGGCATGGTCCATATCCACTTACTTGCAATCGGAGGTGTTTAATTATAAAAGCTGCTGCGTACCTACTCCCTTTATCTCAAAATATAAGGTATATACTCCCTCCATTATAAGTGGCTTTAATTTTTATTATTTAGATATGCACTATGCCTAGATATATTGCAGAAGTTATTCTAGTAAAGTCAGCATGATTGTATGAAAAAATATATACTATTATTTGAAATGGAGGGAGTACTCAATTTAAAATTTATTAACTTTAAGTAATAATTAGTCTGATTGTATGAAAAATATATACTAGTATATAAAAGTTGCTAAATAAGATTTGTATTTAGAAATATTTTCTAACAATCAAACATTTTATTAACATAAATTATATATTCTAGGAGAAACGAGGAGTCCCTAGACTTGAACGATGGTATCATCAGGGTCCCTAACTCTAAAATTTTGATATTTGAATCCCCTAACCCATACGACAATGTCACTCTGATTCTCAACTCTCAAATTTTGATATTTGGGCCCTGAACTAGCTTGTATGACAATGTCATATGGGTCTGCAAACTTGCACCTCAACACATACATGGCGTTGGAATGTCATGATAATTGTGTGTTGACGAGCAATTTTAGGGACTTAGATAACACCATCTGTCGACAGAATATCGTCGGTAGTCCACCGAGGGGTATCCCGCGATGGTAGATTTGTCGGTGGGGATGCGTGTAATCAGGAACCGGATGGTGACACAAGGAGCAGAGACAGCGATTTAGACAGGTTCGGGCCGTCTGATCGACGTAATACCCTACGTCCTGTGTCTTTTTTGTATTGTATTGAGATGTATCGATCGTCATGTATCTTGTCCGCTAGGGTACCCCTGCCTCTCCTTATATACTCTGGAGGGGCAGGGTTACAAGGAAAGTAGCCTATTTAGTACTATATAATATCTTGCGGTGCACGCCGAGCAGCACCGTGCACATCTTGATCTTGTGGGCTGGGCCACCTCTGATGGTGCGGCCCATGTCTTGTCTTGTGGATACCGGGGGCCATACCCCCACAGCTAGTCCACGAGCCTAACAGTAGGTGACGTAGTCACGTGGTGCCAGGGTCAGAAAGTAGAAGACCAGCTAAGCAGGCAGCCAGTCCCCCGGCGTAGCCTCGAGATAAGAAAAGCGCACATTCACCGCAAGGTGAAGTGTGCCCACTTAGTCCCCGAGCCTGCTAGAAGATGAAGAATGAATCTTGTAGCAGGGTCAAAGAAAAAGAAATCTGAAAGCTTGCCGATGTCGTCTGTCATGCACGTATCAAGACCCCAGACGTGCTGCCCAAGAGCAGCACCCTGATCCGAACAGCATGGAGCAGCTTGATAGCACACCAATGAGACGTAGCAAGATCCGACCACCAAGGGAGCACCGAGGAGTCCTCGGCATCGCTGGCGATGACCGAGCATCGAGGAGCGAGGAGTCCCCAGCATCGCTAGCGATGACCGAGCACCGAGGAGCGAGGAGTCCCCAGCGTCGCTGGCGATGACCGAGCACTAAGGAGCGAGGAGTCCCCGGCGTTGCTGGTGATGTCCGAGCACCGAGGAGTGAGGATGCTGGAAGATGAAGAATGAATCTTGTAGCAGGGTCAAAGAAAAAGAAGTCTGAAAGCTTGCCGATGTCGTCTGACATGCACGTATCAAAACCCCAGACGTGCTGCCCAAGATCAGCACCCTGATCCGAACAGCATGGAGCAGCTTGATAGCACACCGATGAGATGTAGCAAGATCCGACCACCAAGGGAGCACCGAGGAGTCCCCGGCATCGCTGGCGATGACCGAGCATCGAGGAGTGAGGAGTCCCCGGCGTCGCTGGCGATGACCGAGCACCGAGGAGCGAGGAGTCCCCGGCGTCGCTGGTGATGTCTGAGCACCGAGGAGTGAGGAGTCCCCGGCGTCGCTGGCGATGACCGAGCACCAAGGAGTCCTCGGGGTAGGCGGCGATGTCCGAGCACCGAGGAGTCCCCGACGAAGCTGGCGATGTCCGAGCACCGAGGAGCGAGAAGTCCCCGGCGTCGCTGGCGATGACAGAGCACCGAGGAGTGAGGAGTCCCTAGCGTCGCTGGCAATGTTCGAGCACCGAGGAGCGAGGAGTCCCCGGCATTGCTGGCGATGACCGAGTACCGAGGAGTCCTCGGCGTAGCTGGCGATGACCGAGCACCGAGGAGTGAGAAGTCCCCGACGTCGCTGGCGATGACCGAGCACCGAGGAGCGAGGAGTCCCTGGCGTCGCTGGCGATGTCCGAGCACCGAGGAGTCCCCGGCGTCGCTGGCGATGATCGAGCACCAAGGAGCGAGGAGTCCCCGACGTTGCTGGCGATGACCGAGCACCGAGGAGCGAGGAGTCCCCAACGTCGCCGGCGATGACCGAGCACCGAGGAGTCCCCGGCGTAGGCGACGATGTCCGAGCACCGAGGAGTCCCTGACGAAGCTGGCGATGTCCGAGCACCGAGGAGCGAGGAGTCCCCGACATCGTCGGCGATGACCGAGCATCGAGGAGTCCCCGGCGTAGGCGGCGATGTCTGAGCATCGAGGAGTCCCCGGCAAAGCTGGCGATGTCCGAGCACCGAGGAATCCTCAGCGTAGGCGGCGAGGTCCGAGCACCGAGGAGCGAGGAGTCCCTGGCGTCGCTGGCGATGACCGAGCACCAAGGAGCGAGGAGTGAGGAGTCCCAGGCGTCGCTAGCGATGACCGAGCACCGAGGAGCGAGGAGTCCCCGGCGTCGCCGGCGATGACCGAGCACCGAGGAGTCCCCGGCGTAGGTGGCGATGTCCGAGCACCGAGGAGTCCCCGGTGAAGCTGGCGATGTCCGAGCACCGAGGAGCGAGGAGTCCCCGGCGTAGGCGGCGATGTCTGAGCACCGAGGAGTCCCCGGCGAAGCTGGCAATGTCCGAGCACCGAGGAGTCCTCGACGTAGGCGGCGAGGTCCGAGCACCGATGTAGCTGACGACGTCCGTGCGGTGAAGTGTGACCACTTAGTCTTCGAGCATGAAGTACCTGGCGCGCCAACTATCGATAGAATATCGTCGGCAGTCCACCGAGGGGTATCCCGCGATGGTAGATTTGTCGGTGGAGGTGCGCGTAATCAGGAACCGGATGGTGACACAAGGCGCAGAGACAGCGATTTAGACAGGTTCGGGCCGTCTGATCGACGTAATACCCTACGTCGTGTGTCTTTGGTGTATTGTATTGAGATATCTCGATCGTCATGTATTTTGTCCGCTAGAGGACCCCTGCCTCTCCTTATATACTCTGGAGGGGCAGGGTTACAAGAAAAATAGCTTATTTGGTAATATACAATATCTTGCGGTGCACGCCGAGCAACGCCGTGCACGTCTTGATCTTGTGGGCTGGGCCAACTCTGATGGTGCGGTCCATGTCTTGTTTTGTAGATACCGGAGGCCATATCCCCAAACTCTGAGAGTTTGAGACCCATATGACATTACCGTACAAGTTAAGGACTAATTCAAGAGTTACGGATCAGGATATATAACACCATGATGCATGTTTAAAAAACGCTAGTAAACTTCAGCCACGAGGGAGGAGTACTCCATTCCAGCGTCGTGGGCAGCGGGCACGTGAAAGCGACGTTTGTACCTTCGCTTACCATATGGATGCATAGTTTGGTATGCGAAGGTACGTACGCACGGCACGACAGGTGCAGGCTGCCTGCCTCTGTCCATGGTGTGCGTCGCCCGTCTTTCATTCAGTGATTCAGGTCTTATTTAGTTCCTCCTTTGGAGTTTACTCTCTATTCTAATATTTAGATATATATAGTGTATTAAATATAGACTAAAAATAATTAATTATACAGTTTGTGACTAATTTGTGAGATAAATTTTTTAAGCTTAATTAGTCCATGATTTGACAATATGGTGTTACATTAACACATATGCTAATGACGGATTAATTAGGCTTAATAAATTCATATTGTGAATTACTGACGGATTTTGTAATTTGTTTTTTTATTAGTATTCGAACACCTCATACGATACTCTATATGACATTCAATGTGACACAAAAAAAACTTTACGCCCTGAATTTAAACGCGCCCTCAATGGAAAACTGGATGAGTGATCCAACCACCAGTGGTTCATGCCTATAAAAGCAGAGCAGGTGGTTCTCTGTCTATGTGGCCATTTGATGAGATGAGATGACATCGACTTGGGGAGCATCTAGAGTCTAGACCTAGCTGTGTGGCCTATGGGTGTTTCTAGAACGCGGAACACGGAACATAGGGCGTGTTTGGTAACTTTGTCTTCCCTCCACTTGCCTAGCTCGCTCCCCTCACCTTGCCTAGCCTAGCCTGCTCGCAAAGCTATCTTCTAACACTGTCTCCAACCAAGTACCCAAACCATGACCCATACCCATTTTACGTCGTGCACAATACTTTTACAGGGGAAAATCGCTCTCCAACAGAGTAGCCAAACGCAGCAGGCATTTTGCGTCCGACGATACACGATCCCCAAACTTGCGTCCTCTCTCCTTGCCTTTGCGTCTCCTCCACGTAGGCGGGGCCCACCACCACGACCGGAGCCGGGGCCGAGGTCCGCTGCGCCCGTGCCGGGGCCGAGCGCGCCGGGGCCGAGGTCCGCCCGCGCCCGCACCGGGGCCGAGCGTGCCGTGGCCGAGCTCGCCGGGGCCGAGGTCCGCCCGCGCCGGGGCCGAGCGCGCCGAGGTCGAGCTCGCCGGGGCCGAGGTCCGCCGTCCGCCCGCGCCGAGGTCCGCCCGCACCCGCGCCGAGGCCGAGCGCGCTGGGGCCGAGCTCGCCGGGGCCGCCGGGGCGGAGCTCGCCGCGCGCAGCCAGGCCCGAGGCCGTCGGCTCCTCCTCCGTTGCCTTTGGGTTGGCTGTTGGAGAACGGAAGTTTTGGGTACGCTATCTTTGTACTGTGCATAACCTAAACCACGGTATGGGTATTCGTTTTGGGGCTGCACCGTTGGAGATAGTCTAAGGCATTTGTTTCATTTGCCGTCGCTCACATCTCCTCTCACACTGTAGTTCGAGCGGAGGCTGGCTGGACCGGCGGCGCTAGAGATCGATTTGACACCAGGAACGTTGAACCAACGGCGACGGAAGCCGATTCTGTGGCTGTGGAGTCCTCTTCGACGATGACGGAGGGTGATTCAGCTCTGGGATACCGTTTCGGTGGCAAAGGAGTCCTACAGCGTGGCCGTTTGGTCGTATTCGGCTTATAAGTCATGGCTTATCAGTTAACAAATAATATTTTTTTCTCACACAAAATCAGCCGACAGCACTTTCAGCCATGACTTATAAGCCAAATAAGCTCAAACGAACAGGGCGCTATTCGGTAGCACTAAAGACTGATTCGGTGATAGGGGAGTCCGATTCGATGGGGGCAGAGGTGAATCAGTGGCCGAAGAGTCTAAGGTGGTGTTTTGGATCCACTGACTAAAAATTGGGAGATCTGTCGGGAGGATGTTGTATGGGGTGTTCGGGTACTAATAAAAAAACAAATTACATAATCCGTCAATACTCCACGAGACGAATTTTTTAAGCCTAATTAATTTGTCATTAGCACATGTTTACTATAACACCACATTGTCAAATCATGGACTAATTAGGCTTAAAAGATTCGTCTCGCAAATTAGCCGTAAACTATATAATTAGTTTCGTAATTAGTCTATATTTAATACTTCATGCACGTGTCAAAATATTCGATGAGACAGCGACTAAAATTTAGGAGGGGCAACCAAACACCACCTAATTCGGTGGCGGGGGAGTCAGCTAACGAGCGGGCGAGCCAACCTTGCTCGAGTAGGAGAGCCGGAGAGCCGATTTGGCTCACCTGCGCTAGCAAGTATTTTATTGCTCGGACGAGCAAGCTTGCCTGCAGGCAAACAGGCGAGGCGAGGCAAGCGGCCAGCAACGGTAGTTTATTTTTTTCAATCAGAATAAACTACCAATGAAATTATTATTTTTTAGCTTCGTATAGGTCTAGCTCCGACTTATAGATTTCCAAACGGGCCAGGCCCGCTGGGCCGACACGGGACCGGTGCAGAAAAACACGGCACTGGCCCGGTGCGGCATGGCTTGGCCAGTGCCCGTGCCTGGCCCGGCCTACCACTGTGCCCGTGTTTGGGCCTACACACCGGCCCGTAGTGCCGGCACGGGCATGGCCCGCTCCAACGGGCAGCACGGGGGTGGCACGGGTGCCTGCCTGCCGTTGATCCCCTCCCCCGCTCCTAGCCGTCGGATCCTCCCGTGGGGGTAGGAGGGCTATATAATCCTCCCTGCCGTGGCTGCTCCCTCGGCGCTGGAACCCTAGCTCATTCTCTCGTTGCTCTCCTCTCTTCTGCCGGTGGAAACCCTAGCCTCTCTCTCTTTCTTCTTGCCCTCCGGTGGCTGGTTGAGCCACTGGTGGCCGGCACGGGCACACGACACGGCCATCTTTGCCCCTCATCTTCATCCCTGAACATCGATTGAGCCTCGTCCTCCACATCTTGGCCGCATCAGAGTCTCCTCTCCGTCATCGACCTCGTCGGTCGCCAGCACCTCTGGGGCTCCGGTAAGTGGGTTGCACCCTTAATCTTTCTCAGATCCGGTTGTTTTGAGACTTATAAGCATGTTTTGATGGTTTGATTTGTTTGTTTTCGTAGGTCTTTTGCCAAGGCGAGGCCGTCAAGGTACCAGGGGGCTGGATCTTTGCGTCATTGACCTCTCCGGCGTCTCCGGTGCTCCGGCCGTAGAGCTCGGAGCCTTTCCAAACCCTAGCTCATTCCATCACCATGGAGTCTTCCGGTGGGTAAGGGGTCAGTTCCAGTGGCCGGTGGTTCCCTCTTCTCCCTCTCCGCCCTCAATCTTCCTCTTCTCCCTCAGATCTGGTGGTTCCCTCTTCTCCCTCTCCGTCATCAATCTCCCTCTTCTCCCTCAGATCCGGTGGTTCCCGCCCTAAATCTCCATCTGTTCCCTTATTCTTCATCCCTAAACGTCGATTGAGCCTCGTTCTCGGCATCCTCGCCGCATCTCCGTCATCTGTCCATCGTCCACATGGCTGGCTGCCGCCACCTCCGAGGCTCCGGTCTCCGTTGAGGTACTGGGGGTGTGCAATCGGTCCGTCTCATCGTCGTCGTTTACGGGGCTCCAGCCGTAGAGGTAAGGGTAAACCCTAACCCTAACCCTAGCCCTAACCCTAACCCTAATCCCCAACCGAACCCTACTTTTATCTGTTGATTGTGGCAGCCGTCGAGGAACCAGAGATGGCCCCAGGCGTCGTGCGACACGACGACGGGGAGTTTGACCACTCCTAGAACGACGAGCTGCGTATGTGCAGGATGGCCGGAGATGATGAGGACGATGATGTCTGTGAGGACGCTACCGTGCTCTTTGGTCGTTCTGCTGCTGATCCCCTTCCCATCGACGACTTCGACCCCCCAGTTGATGTGGCTGATGTCGACGGTGGCCAGAGCGAGGTTAGCCCTGTCGGTTCTAATCGCCCTTCCACGTCTGCTGTCTGGGAGAACTTTGAGAAGCACTACAAAACTGAGAAAGGTAGAAAGATCAGGTTTGCTGCCACTTGCCTTCATTGCCATAAGTGCTACTCTGCTTATTCTGCTCGTGGCACTGGGCATCTTACTCGACATCTTGCTAAGTGTCCTAAGAAATTTGAGAAGACTCGGGGCATGACTCAGACTCATATTGCTTTTAATTCTGATGGTTCTGTTCGTCGTTGAGAGTACAGTGCTGAGGTAGCTCATGTTGAACTTGTTCGTATGCTTGCTAGATTGGACCTATCTTTTATGATTGGTGAAACTGAGGCATTTAAAGATTATATTAAAACAGCTCATAACCCTAATTTTTCACCTGTCTCTAAGCAAACCACTGGTAGAGATCTGTTTAAATACTACAATGAGAAACGTGATAAACTGATGGTCTGTTTAAAGGATAATGATGTTTCATCTGTCGCTATTACCTCTGATATATGGTCTGGAAAGGCTAAAGAAGATTATTTATCTGTTGTGGCTCATTTTATTAATACTGATTGGCAATTAGAGAAAAGGGTACTTGGTTTAAGGTTGATTGATGTGTCCCATAATGCTGAGAACATTGCTGAGCGTGTTGCATCTGTCCTTGCTGAGTATGGTATACTTAATAAGGTTTTTTCTGTAACTTTGGATAATGCATCTGCAAATAAAAATGCTATGGATAAACTGAAACCTATACTTAAAGAATAGTTGGGTTCTGATCTGTTTTTGCATCAACGATGTGCTTGTCATATTATTAACCTGATTGTGAAAGAAGCACTGGCTGCTGGGAATCCTCTCATTGAGGATTTTAGAACAACAATCTCTTTTATGAACTCCTCTAATCAAAGAATTGCTGCATACAAGAGTTATTGCATTGCTAGTGGTGTTAGACCTAGAAAGTTTAGATTAGACATGGATGTTAGATGGAACTCTACCTACCTAATGCTTAAGCACTTGCTGCCTCACAAGAGTACTTTCAGTACTTTCATTGAGGCCAATTACCCTAGAGGTTCAGGTAGTGGTTTCATTTTGACTGATGATCATTGGGCTATGGCAAATAAAATCTTGGAATTTCTTGAACTATTCTATGACTCAATTATTGATTTGTCTGGTGTTTACTATCCTACTTCTCCACTTATGATTCATCATCTTGTTAAGATTGCTATATACCTGCATAGGTATCAACATGATGAACATCTAAGATCTGTTATCCAACCTATGATTGACAAATACAATAAGTACTGGAAGAACATACCTGATCTTTATTCTATTGCATTCATATTGGATCTAAGAGCTAAAATTAAGGGATTTACCAAAGTGTTTAGGAAGTTACATTCTTTTTTTAATATTGACTACACTAATAAGTTGCTGGACACCAGAGCTCTTCTGTTTAAAATGTATAACAAGTATGACGTAATGTATGGCTCTAATAGGCTGAAAAGGGTTGTTCCTCCATCCCTGTCTGGTAAGAAAAGAACAGCTTGGGCTGAAATTTATGATGATGATGAGTTGGATGTTGGAGCTGGCTGTTCTTCCCTCCCTTCTAGTCTTGATCATTCTAGGAGTTTTCTGCCACTTCCTTGCTGCAGGTAGTAACTGCTAGTTCTAGCTCTAGTGAGCTTGCATCCTACCTGGACTGTGACGCAGTAAGCCAGTTGGATGATGAGTTTGACATCATGCAGTGGTGGCATGAGCACAAGCTTACTTATTCAGTACTTTCTGTTCTTGCTAAAGACATTTTAACAGTGCCTGTGTCAACCATTTCTTCAGAGTCTACTTTTAGCTTAACTGGTAGGATCATCGAGGAGCGGCGACGGAGGTTGAACCCTGAAACTGTAGAGACGCTTACCTGCATCAAGGATTGGGAGAATGCTGAGACAAGACTGCAGCACATGGTGGAGGACAAGGAGCTGAAAGAGGCCTTTGCTGGTCTTTATCTTGATGTCGACTAGTTCACTTCTCATTTATGTAATGGTTCTGTAATAACTGAGACTTGGACTTGTGGTGATGGATGTAATGAACAATTAATTTAGAAGCTGGCTGTACTCTTTTCCTGATTAGGGTTTCTCACAGGGGTGAGTTTTCCCTAATTAGGTTTTTAATGAGGCAGCCATTACACAACTCCTACTTAAATTAGTTTTAGTTTTAAAAGTTTGTGTTTGTGTTCTTTGTTGTGCTGTGTTCTGATCTGTTTTTGATCTTTTGTGAACTTAGTCATTTTAGATCTTTTTGAATTGCTGTGCTGAGTTCATTGAGGAGTTTTGTCAGTTTAGTGCCTGGACCGGCACGGGCACGCTGAGCCTGGAGTCGGCACGGTACGACACGGCACGCTCCAGGAATGATAGTGCCGTGCCTAGACCTGGAGTCGGGCACGGTGGCACGATACGGCACAGCACGGTTCATCAGCCGTGCTTAGCGTGCCAGGGTGGGCTAGTGCCGTGCAATGCCGTGCCGGCACGTTTGGAAAACTATACTCCGACTCGACGCCACGCAAAAAGTATCAGTGGTCATTTAAGATTGAAGCCGTGTTAAGCTGAGAGCCTGAGACTGAGAATGACATGGCAGCTGCTCCGCTGGATGAAGGATAAAATGAGAGTGAAAACACGCGCGCGCGTACGGCAGCTTGCGAAAGGACACACGGGGCACACGGCGCGCGGCCAGGGACGCCGCCGGCCGCCGGGCACAGCGCCAGGTTCAGTACTTTGGCTACTGTGTGTCGAATGCGCTCCGCACTGCCTGCCCTGCCCTGCCCGGCATCGATCCCACCACCAGGCACCAGCGCCAGGTTTAACGAACCCTCGCATCGCACTGTCGGACGAGAAATCTGGAAAGTGGCATGTTTCACGTTCCCGGTCGGCTCGCCTTTACCGTTCCTTCACCGATGGATGATCGGTGGAGCGCGGGTTGGGGTTGGGTTGGTACGCTGCGCTGGGGCCCGGCCGGCGGGGCCAGCGCGTCGGCTGTAGCGTAGCTGCCGTAGTGGTTGCCGTGGCTGTGCCGCGCATCCCCACCCCCTCACCCACGAGCGAGGCGAGGCGAGGAGAGCGATCGGGCGTCAACCACCCACCAACTCGTTTCGGGTTGCTCGCCGCGGGGTCGCCATTGACGGACGCGAGCGAACCCAACCCCGGCAACCCGTGCCTTGCTTTAATACCCTCTCGATCGTTTACTGCAGCTCGCCTCTCCTCGCTCGCTTCCAGATCCAGCGGCCGGAGCGAGGCGGCAGGGGTGCCGGTGTAGCCATGACCATGAAGCAGCCGAGGGGCAGGCAGGAGCCGCGCCGGATGGGCAACGCCGCCATGGTCGTCACCATGCTCGTCTCCCTCTGCGTCCTCACCTACATCAAGGCGCGATACTACTCCAACCCCTTCCGTACGTCGCCGCCTCTCCTCCTCCTCCTGCTGCTCCAATTCCTCCTCCTCTAGCCTCCTCCTCCTCCTGCTGCTCCAATTCCTCCTCCTCATCCTCCAAATTCCAACCTGAGTACCTGACCGACACCACCCACTCACTGATTCCATCCACTGCAGCCAAGCCGGAGGAGGAGCTGGAAGTGGTGGAGGTGGACGAGGACTACGACAGCACGCGGTACAAACTCTCAGGCCCCATCGGCGAGGAGGACTTGGACCCATCCCGCCCGACCTGCTACAACACCAGCAAACGCTCCGAGCGGTGCGCCGCGGTGGGCGACATCCGCGTGGACGGCAACCACTCCAAGATCTACATCAATCCTCTGTCCCGCGAGTGGAAAACCAAGCCGTACGCGCGTCTGCACGACCCGGTGGCCATGGACGACGTCCGCGAGTTCACGCTCGTCCCCTTCGGTGGTGGCGGCGGCTCCCCCAACCACACCACCGTCGTCCCGCCGCTCTGCACGCGGAACCACTCCGTCCCCGGGTTCCTCTTCTCCAGCGGCGGGTTCGCGGGCAACCTCTACCACGACTACGCCGACGTGCTGGTGCCGCTGTTCGCGTCCACGCACCACTTCGGCGGGGAGGTCCACTTCCTGCTCGCCGACATCAAGGACTGGTGGGCCGACAAGTTCAAGCCGCTCTTCCGCCAGCTCTCCCGATACGACGTCATCGACGTGAACAACGACCAGGAGGTGCACTGCTTCCCGCGGATCGTCATCGGCTCCACCTTCCACCGCGCCATGGGCATCGACGCCTCGCGGACGCCGGGGGGTGAGACAGTGGCCGACTTCAAGCGCCTGCTCCGCTGCGCGTTCCGGCTGGAGCGCGCCGTGGCGTCGCGGTCGGGGGCGCCGCGGCGCAAGGACCGGCCCCGGCTCCTAATCATCTCGCGCAAGAGCTCGCGCCGGTTCGTCAACGAGCGCGCCATGGCGCGCGCCGCGGCGGCGGCGAGGTTCGACGTGCGGATCGCCGAGCCGGACAACCACACGGACATGCCAAACTTCGCGCGGCTGGTGAACTCGGCGGACGTCATGATGGGCGTGCACGGCGCCGGGCTCACCAACATGGTGTTCCTGCCCAGCCGCGCAGTGCTGGTGCAGGTGGTGCCGTTCGGCGGGCTGGAGTGGCTCACGCGGGTCACCTTCAAGGACCCCGCCAGGGACATGGACGTCACCTACATGGAGTACAACGTGTCGCTGGAGGAGAGCTCGCTCAGGGACCTCTACCCGGAGGACCACTTCTACCTCAAGCACCCCTACGACGTGCACAAGAAGGGATGGGACGCCATCAAGAGGGTGTACCTGGACAAGCAGAACGTCAGGCTCAACCTCACCAGATTCACCAGAACGCTGGAGCAGGCGCGAGATCTCTTGCCGTCGCCATGACTGATCGTCTCAATGTCTCATCCCTATTCCCTGCTGCAGGTTTCACTTCAGACTGGGCTGGCTTCTTGCTTCTTGCTTCTTGCATTGCATTGGAGCTAGCTGCTCTGCTGCTGCAGCCTGCAGCTTCAGCTTCAGTCAGCTGGTTGGTAGATAGGCAGGCTCACTTCACAGTTCACACCATGTCTTTTTTGGATTTTTGTTCTATACTCCCACTTGTTTTCTCTTCTCCTTTTCTCTCTCCCTCTCTCCACTCTTGTGGCAAAGATTCATTTCTTTCATTGTTTTTTTTCTGGGTAAAGGAGGAGAGGAACAAAAACAAGGTCTGGTCGTGTCCAAGGTTAATTTACACAAACACACACTGTAAATGATTGATTGTTGTCGGTAAAGACCAACACGAGCAAAAGGTAAATTATTTGTCCATATAGCCCATCATCTGCCCATGTAGGGTGCGGTCCGATGTGATCATGACTGCCATTGGCAGGCAAATTTTTCCTTTAAGTCCTCGCCAGCACAGTCGTTAGCTTAACGCACCACCAAACCCCTGTCTTCCTCTGTTTCTCCGAGAAGCCAGTTTGCAACGAGTAAAACCTGCTTGTCTATATTTGCTAAACATGGCCGACCCTAGCTAGCCTACCGTTTACGGACCAAGGAAGAGGTCTTAAACAAGCCGCCATGGACGACCCAACAAGGTGCAGGTGATGCAGTGGTTGCTCAACTGTTTCCCACACGGAAAAGAAGGGTACGACAGTTGAAAAGACCGTAAACCAACCGAAAGGGGAGTCATTTCCTTTCTCTCTGAGCCAACCAGAGATTATTATCTACTACTACTACACAAACGTGACCATCAGATGAGATAGCATGCCATCGATCAGCTCCGGAAAAGGCCCACGCAACCGACCATGGCAGCATCCTGAAGCATCATCCCTGGCGATGGAACTCCTGAAGCATCGCAGGAATGTTTACACACTTCATCGCTCCATCCTTTTGGCATTTCCAGGCATTCGGCTTGTTCGGTAGGTTTTTTCAGTCGGAACAGTGTTTTTCTCTCACAACAATTCAGCCAGAACAATATTTTTCAGCCAGTTTCAACCAAGATTCAGACCAGCGAACGGGGCCATTGCAAAAAGATATACTCTGTCTAATCTAAGATATATTATAAAAACTGTGCATTTAGAAAAGTCAAAATGAGTCATAATTTGGAATTGATGGAGTAGTAAATATATTTCAGACGAGAATGATTAACCCAGACAGTCAGCAGGGGGAGTATTTTGAGATCTGGAAACAGCTCAGCGTCCACGACACCCTCCACTTCCAGAGCTACCAAACTTCTGCTACTTCCTCGCCTTTCACGGTGCCATCATTGAGCTGCGGAAGCCACAAAGAAACGTACTCCAAGAGCATCACATGTAAGCCAAGTACCCTGCTTTTAGGATGATAGTTCAGTCCTACCAGATCCAGGGCGTCAAGCTTGGAGCTGCTGCCTAGTGCCCCGAACCGAAGGGCTCATATAGACCTACAACTACAAGATCAACTATTCCAGTCACCTGTACATTCAAGAATAAAAAAACGGGCTAATATTAGCAAGTAATTGAGTTTCAGCTATAATGTATGATCTAACTTTTTATGCATAAAGGCTGGAGCTTCATTATTTCACTACAAATTGAATCTGAAATTCTCAGTCACGGATTAGGATGAATAAATGACAGCCGTGGAGAACATCAGCAAAAGCATCGTCGTCTGTTTGGCCAAAAACACAATGGTCCTTGGAACGAAATGCAGCTGTTCAACAGAAAATGAATGCAGTCGTTGAAAATACAAATTCACTCTTTCTTGGTCAGAGATCATTGTCTCTGCTTTTGTCAGGTTCACCCTTTGACAAAATTTTGAGATAGACCTAAGTATTAGCTTTTGGAGGCCATCAATTAGGGTAGGTAATTTGTGCACGTTGTTTTTGGTCCTTTATGCTAGTCCATGGTCGGTAATGATGCTATCCATTGGAAGCTCAGACTTGGATATGCTGGAGACTTCTGTGCAGCAGGGGGAGGAAAGTGTGAGATAAATATATATTTAAGGTTACATTGTTCATACTAGTACTTCATACCAGTACTGTGGCCCTATCATTATCACTCAACACAGTGAAGTTTCAAGAATTCCCTTCAAAATTCTTTGGTCAGGTAACACATCCTTTTCTTATTCTTGTTTTGGTTCGGTAAAATGCGTGCGAATACACTGTGTGGGCGATTTCAGTGCGTTGTTGAAAATATGAAAATGCCAACTTTTACTAAAATAAACAATAGTCCACAATATAACTCCCAAAGAATGTGGAAAAATTATAGTGAAATGGTGCACCTTCTCCTTTTTTTGCCTGAATATTTCTCCTTTTCATTCTTTGTTGTTGTTGTTGTTGTTGTTGTTGTTCATTCTATATGTATAACCGAGAGATCCGTATCAACAACTAAAGCATGATGGAGTGTTACATCAGATGCTTGAATGCTTTCTTTAAGATCGAAGCTATACACTAGCAGAGTAACCTCCTCAAGGAAAGGACAATGGGTTAGGTAAAACAATGCATCATAATAGTAAATTAATGATGTGTACTATCTGGCTTTAAATAATCGTGGACCATAACTAGACGATCTGTGGAAAGAGGGGGGAAACATAAATAAAAGCCTTGCAGCAGTGATATTTTACTTCAATTTCTGTTTTCCCGGATTTTCTTCCATCCACTCCCACCAAAGCCAAAATTGGCAATGTTTGGAAAGTTCCTCTGCAGTGCACACCTTTTATGAACTGCGTATTGTGAACTTATGCTAAATAGATGAGTTAGTCACGCTGCTTGGCTAGCAATGTAATATTTCATGTTGAAGTGTTTTCACCGTATTGACTATACAGAAAAAATTCTCAAATGCTGAAAAGTATCAATTATATAAAAGAAAACAACTACCTTTAAGGGAGGTATAATCACAACTGATGACATTCAGATCAATGTAATGCTGCCATCTGAACACTGAACTCTAGCTCGGGCCTTTTCAGCCTAGAACAGTAAAAGATGCGAAAGAGTGGTTAGTTATAGCAATTAGAGAACATAGTGATATACAGCATTCACATCAACACGGCACAGGAAAGCATGATTGGTAAGTGACGCCTTATAGCCTTATAGGGTATTATATACCCACTTTGATTAGAGGTGGCCGCCCACGTGTAGTAGTGGTAGTTAGTCGCATGTCCCAGGAATTTAAAGTGAATCATACTAGTATATGTCTCTTCGACAAATATAGTTAACTCCAGGTTAAACTAGTGATGATGAAAATTGAAGCAAGGTGCTATGCATGAGTAGGCCTGTGCCTATCGTTAGTGGAATGAGGGCAATGCTTCAAGCAAATTTTAGAACTGAGGTGCCACATGCATATTGCAATATAGATTCAATTTGTTCTAAATAGGCCTCCTTATCATGCCAAGGTGATATACAGATGACTAATGGTTGTCATGGATTAGTTTTTGAAAGTAGCTTAGAGAAAGAATAATTGCAATATTATTTCTTAGAGAGAAGAAATCCCAGCAATCTATAGCGATTAATTTTGCATTCTGTTCCCCATTGATGCAAACCTGCTCCATGTGTACAGTCCCATGCCCGGGCTGTTCCCTCTCACAACTAAGATCCAATTCCATCAGTAGAAACAGAGAGCATGCATTCCGTTGATTGTAGCATAAGAAGTTGGGTGTACCTCTTCATTCCAGTTGGTTCGAAGCATCATCACAACCAAAGCAAATATTTGCACTGCCATCGCACATATGATTCCTAACCAAAGGCCCTGGCACATAAAGGGAACACATATCAATATATATCTTATCATAATTACACACAAGTAAAACATAGTCGAACCTACCTTACCACCAATCTTCAGAATAAATGCAAAAGTAACAGCTGAAGGGAGACCAATAGCATAGTAAGCAAACAGGTTGATAACCGAGCATACTTTCTGCCAGCCACATCCTCGAGCTGCGCCTTAAAATCAAGAGGCAGATAATGAACATATGTCAGCCAGGATCAGTTAGACAAAGGATTACTGATATTATGATTGTGGAGTGTCACGATAGAATCACTGACAAGTCTGATTCAGGAACTACCACTCTTGTACATAATACTTGTGCCGCTCTTCTTTTTTCTCGACCGTACCATGAGGTATGTATTTCATTAAGAGGAAGTAGAGTTTTTGAAAATACAAGGTTCAGAGGTAATCCCGAGATTACCATGGGAAAAATAGGAATTACAATAGGTTTTTTTTACATGATACTTGCGCCGCTCTTCTTTGGTAAAGGGATATATGATACCTAGAAAAAAAAAGGGTTTGGAACAGCAATGATCCTAATTTGGACTGTATGACTTACTAGTGAAACCCTCTTACTTGTAGCATGCAATACCAAACATATCGGATTTTCCCCCCCTCTTATGACTTATGAGAGCATTGAGTGTGTTGGATATGTGATCATTTTTACATTAACCCGCTCAGGCGGCATATCAAAGACAATTAATCTACATGGATTGATGGCATCATAATAAGGCAAGCAAACCAACACCAAGACCAAGTGACCAAGTGATCAAACAAAATAAAAGCTAAGCAACTTTACAATAATGATATTCTGATTACAGTATCTGCATATGAATTTCCCAACATGGAGCAGAAGTACGATATGATGCAAATGCTGCATACTAGACAATGCAATTATCCCAAACCTGATAGTGTGCACTGTATTCCATCCATGAAGTCAGAAGTAGCAAGAATTGGCATCATAATCGATACATGCTTCACTACCTCATCTTCATTGCTGTACAAATAGCCCCAGACATCTCGCACTAATACTGTGATGATAGCTACAAAAAGGCCCTCAGCTAGGCACATGATTCCTGAAACATAAACTGATAGGCGTGCTGCGTGTGGGTTCCCAGCACCTAGTTCATTGGACACTCTAATACTGCAAAGAAACAAAGAATCATGGGCCAAAATTAGTTAACCACAAGTTCCTTTTATCACAGAACAAAAAGGAGTGGGCACTACAAATTTATGCTCCTCTGACCTTATTGCACTGCTGAGGCCACTTGGAATTGTATAGACCATCCACATTGTGTTTAGGCTGCAAGAGTCAAAGTTACTTCACATCAAGCACTGAAAGCACCATTACTGATGCATGGTTGATGCACAAGAAATGGCTATCTCAAGACATGAGAAATGAAACCAATGCAACCACAGAGTGATCAGCCATGTTACAGAACAACATCGGATCTAAAACATTGATCAATTTAATAGAATTTCTGATTACTGAAAGGGAGGAGGCATTTCAAGTTTCATTTGCTTACCTGACCGACAAAATTGAAGTTTCCAGTTTTGGATCTGGAAGAAATCCTGCTAGGAGAACCACCATCTCAAATGCCCAATACTCCAAGCTGAGCTATCTTGCAAGTCAAATAACCAGTTCCATGCAGAAAGTAGGTAAAGGTACACATTACTTCTTTGCCAAACCATAAGTTAAACATTCAAAACTTATTGAAATACAAGTTTTTCACATGGTGCCCCATATCAGGCTTACCAGGTCATAAAGGTAGATGGAATTGCTAGCTTTAGATATACTTTGGCATCCTTTAACTTCAGTGCCTCCCTTGACCATCCGTGCCAACTTCTTCTGCCATCTTCAGAGACTTTCACATACACAGCTAGCAATGCCACATTGAACCAGTAAGATATTGAGGTTGCCAGAGCTGCGCCTTTGTGGCCAAGGCCAAAACCTTGAACCAGCAACCAGCATAGCATAACATGAAGTAGCAAAGTAAGTCCAGAGCAAGCTACCAATATCTGGACAATATTTTGGGTCTGCAGGAATCTGGTAAGGCACTGAAGCAAACCATACGCGAAAAGGCCAGGAATCAACCACTGAGCATACAGTCCAGCTTCAAATGATATCTCAGGATTTTGACCAAGGGCGATAAGGATTTGGCCAGTGAAGGCCAAAACAAAGGCCAGAGGAACACCCGTAAGCACAAGAACAATTATCGCCCTTTGTGTGTGTGTCCCCAGCATGTCATATTGTCTTGCTCCGTATGATTGTCCACAAAAGGTATCCAATGCGCTTCCCATACCCAGCTTGACATGGAAAAGAGGAGCATTGTTTCCAATTAATTTACTGGTAGCACAGTAGGCATCACGCAGTATAGCACTGGGCACTACGCAATAAGTCAAAGCTCAAAAGTCAAAACCCATATGCCGCTCTTACTTCTAGAGTTCTAGTAGGTATAATTATGGAGCATGTGGGAAACTAATTGGAGTAATGCGCAAGCAATTACATAATCCGTACTAATTTTTGTTATAATTTCCTTAAACAACTAGCTCCTACAGTGTACATGTTCCGATTCACAATTTCACATCCCCTCCCTGTTCTTCAGACTTATGCACGAGCAGTAGCACATACCGAGACCCGAGTTGCACAAATGGCTGAGTGAAGAGAGGTTACCACTGCACGTACCAGGACGCTGAAGCCGGTGACGTTGGCGAAGGAGGCGGCGACGGAGGCTCCGGAGAGGGAGAGCTCCCCTAGGTGTCCGGCGAACATGACGGAGACCACCTGCAGGCTGTACTGCAGCAGGCTGCACGCCACCAGCGGCGCCGCGAGCCCCACCTGCCGCCGCACCTCCGCCTCCACCGCGGGGCGTGGAGCGGAGCGGGGCATGAGGAGAGGCGAGGACGCCGCCTCCGTCGCCCCGCCGGCGCTAGCGCCACCCATTTCGCGATCGCGATGGCCTCACGGGCTCGGACCCCCGGGTTTGAGTTGACTAGCGAGTAGCGAGTACTCTCTCCGTCCGCACGTCTGGAGTTTAAAAAATTTCCCATATTAAGGTCCCGTTTGGTACCGCTCCGAGATACATCGACTTCTGCACTGTTCGTGCACCGTAGCGTGTCAGAATCAGAGCCGAAGAAGCCAGAAATTCGAGCTTCACCGGTTCCGTAAACAGTACCGTACTACAGTGAAGAGAAAAGGTGGTAAAATAAAAACAACTCCGATCTACAGTGCTCCGTGTCAGGGTGTCAGCCGGAGCCGGAGGTGCTTGGAGCCCTACCAAACCATGCCTAAGCATTGTTACCTGCCTGCAGCCCCAACCTAGCGCACGCGTGCAGCTGTACCAGCGCAACATTTATATTATTTTATTTGCTCTTTTCAGGGAGCGCAACGACGGGATATTGAAATAAAATAAAGAAACAAAGAAAACACAATAAAGCTTTGGATTATTCTTGTCCACCGGTTGTTCACCCGTTCCTCCATCCAGCCTCATCTGTGCATAAAGTGATACACTTTATCGCATAGATGAGGCTCAGTGGAGAACGGGTAGTGAACAAAAGAGTAGACAAGAGCAACATAAAGCTCCATTGGGTTTTCTTTCTTTCTTTAATTTTATTTTAATATTCGTGCTCATCCACGGATAGAGCAAATAAAATAATATAAGTCTTGTGGCTGCAGGCCTACGTGATTTATTATTGGCTCTATTCGGCTTACCACATATTCGGTTTGTTTGATTTCTTTTTTCAGTCGGAACAATGTTTTTCTCTCATAACAATTCAGCCAGACCAATGTTTTCAGTCAGTTTTAGCTAAGTTTCAGACCAGCGAACGGGACCAATATGAGAATTTTTTTGAACTCCAGACGTGCAATTAAACTTGGACGGAGGAAGTAGCGATTAGCGAATTGAGGGGAGCGGGGAGGGAACTGTTTCTGCTCGGACCCCCGGGTCTGATTGGCTGCACAGTGGCAACATGGCCTGTTCGTTTGGCTGGTTCGTATCGTTGCTGGTTCGTGAAGAAGTACTGCTGGCTGGTTTGTGTGAGAGAAAAATACTGTTCCGGCTGAAAATTTACGATCGTTTACGACAAGCCACAGCCAAACGAACAGGCTGATGGCTGTCCCCGAGAGCCAAACTTAAAATAGGTCTTCAACATAATACTTATAGATGGAAGACCTATTTTGAATGTCAGGAGAGGTATAATCCAAATCCGAGTATCTTTTCTCCTAGAGACTTATTTGTAGAAAGAGTTTTCTTTTGGGTCTTGTTGTTGGAGAAAACTAAAAATAGGTATTAAACCTTTAGTCTGTAGCGCTACTAAACGTGGAAGGGAGAGGAACTTCTGGATGAAAAGGTGGTGCATGTAAAATCTGCAAAACTCTGTTTTCAATTTTTTAATTTAAAATAGTTTCTTATCTCCGTCTCAAAAAGAAAAAATAGTTTATTGTAACTTGTGGGTTTTTTAATCATACTAGTAGAAATGCGCACGTGTCTATTAAAAATTATCATACTCAATGCACATGTCTATAAAAAAAAATCTCTTTGAAAGGAGAAATAACAAAAAAAACTTCTAGTTGCTAGTTGTAATTCTCTTGAGTTTACTTTGATCTTTGTGAGTTTGTAGAAACTAAAATGTGCTCTCTTTTTTCTGTAATATATAGTTACAACTTAGAATGAGTTTACTTCGATTTTTGTGAGTTTGTAGAAACTGTATTAATATATCTCGAGATATTTGAATCATCCATACAGTGTCTGGCAAGATGCTGTAAACAGTTCACATTTTCTTCTCGTGGAAGGTTACCATTCTATCGTCAACATAGCTAATTTGATTTCTTTAGTGCGGAGAGAACTGCAAGCTAAGCCAAGCAGATTACCAATAGGCACAACTCATCACACAGAAGCTCATGATTCTTGTATGCTTTGATTGTGTACAACGGTTGCCATGGATAATTTGAAAAAACGATAGTGAAAAATAAAAGGACTCACTAATGATATACTATTTACAACAAAAGTGACACTGCTAGTTATATACTATTTACATCAAGGCGACATTGCAGATTGGATGCCTTTATTCTATTCTATCCTGGTTGTCGACCCAACAACGAATTCTTGAAAATAAAGTCCTTTTCTTCTCTCAAATTGATCATGCTGTTCTTAAAGACTTGAAAGTTATGCTTTTTATATTATTCACACCAATGGGCTACTAACATACCATTCCATCGATCACTAGCTCCTGCAAGTCACAAATTTATTAGACGAACCATTTACAAGAAATGTGGATGCTTATATATTGAAAAATGCATAGGGTTAACATTTACCATCAATAACAACTAAAAAAACAGCTCACCTGTATTTCGTTTGGGAATGTCGGCAAGAAAACTTGTATTCTACCAAACATGTCAACTCCTTAAATCAGAATTGATGTTTGCCTCATATGAGGCAATCTAACATACAAAAGTAATTAGGTCAAAATTAGAGGCATTAAGGCATGTTTTTAATTTATATAATGATTGAACTCAACCAAGACAAAGGTCAGGGAACCACAAAAATTCTCTTCTGATCTTAGACTCATCCTTTCATTCAGCAAGAACCCAAAAGCAGTTTAAAATATTAAGTCTTCAACACCAAGGGAACACATTTCACAATATAAACATCAGTATCCACATAAGCTCATACCTTTAAATAGAGAATGTTATCTTTCTATAGCTTCGACTTTTGATTCCTTGTCATCTTCCTGAAAGAAGATCAAATACAAACAAAAAAAAGGTATTACTCAGCTTGCAGCACCTCATATAGATTTCCTTGTCTGATTTCCACAAGTAGGGCCATGGCTAGAAAGCGGACAGAAAATTTTTTACCAGTTATACAGGATACTGTAAATTAAGAAAGATCTGATATAGAATATTTATGATGCCATGATTTATGTGGTACATATGTGCATGCCACTCCATCTTTAAACAGACGCCATCCAAGCATCCAATTGCCTCAGCGTTCAAACTTTTGTTTAGTATTTGAATTTCAAAACACTGTATTTAAGTTTATGGAATCAAGTAGCTTCTATAATCGTTTTGGATAAGATTAAGGTTTTGTTTGAGCAAGCCAATCACGACAGTGCAAACACTTCTAGATGCTTGTTCAGGGTAAAATTAGGAATTAAAAAATGACAATCAGAATGCTACACAAGTAGGTGCCTACTCATCCTGGGTGTTTTGGAGCGTCGAATTCAGTTTTAAAAAGACAGAACTAAATAGGGTTTGGCATCTTAGATTCAGAAGGACCATATCCTACTTCATGAATACCGTGGCTAATGCTGAGGCCAGCCTTGGGAGTTGGGAAGGGGGCAATGGGTCTCGAGGAAGAACACCGGAGCATCCCTTGCCAGCATGAGCCACAGGGCTCCTCCGGCTCCCCGACCACCAGCTGATGCCGATGCCAACTCTGTATAAGCCCTCTCCTTCTCCCGCTCCCTCCTTGTGAAGGATTCGACGAATCGGTCATCCACAGCCCCAAGATATGTTTATATACATCTCATTGCCTTTTTGCACTAAGTATTTAGCTGATTTAATAACAGATTCATTGATCGCAAAAACGAAGTTAGGGGAGGCCTTCCTCTGACCTCTGTGCACAGAAAGGATGGGGCATGGCTGTTACCGGGACGTCGAAGGAGATGCAACACTCGTCCTTGTGGATGCGGCTGGTGGGCTCCGGGTTCCGGACCTTGTGGAGATGAGAGCGTAGGAGATCCACGGCCGCGGGCGGTTGCGAGTGGCGAGTGGCGAGCGGCGGGCCCCTCGCGCGGCCCCGAGCGGCGGCAACGACGTGCGCCCCCGCGTGGCCTCGAGCGGCGACAGCAGCACGGTTGGATGGATCTGACCCTGACCCAGGCTGCAGCCTAGATCAGACCGGGAGGGGAACGGTGTCCGGACGCCGCCTCCGCGGATGGGGAGGTGCAGGGGCAGGTGCTAGGGCGGCGCTGTGGGAGGCGGGCGGAATCACGGGGTGAGGCGACCACCAAATGGGTACGCGTGGGTGGGTACGCTGATTTTGGGTGAAAAAAAAAACCGAAGCAGATTTGTACGGCATGAACGCGTAAGATGTAAGACTTAAAGATGTAAGATGGGTAGGTGGTCCACTTGACATGGAGCGTTATATTTTAAGAGATGTAAGATGGGTAGATGGTCCACCGATAGGTTGACACGGAGCGTTATATTTCAAATAGGGAGCTTGTTTAGTTCTTTCCAAACTCCTAACTTTGGCGCTATGTAAAAAGAAGATTTTCCGTCACATTAAATTTATAGTATATGCATGGAATACTAAAAGTAGACGAAATTAAAAACTAATTGCACAGTTTGGTTGTATTTTGCGAGACGAATATTTTGAGCCTAATTAGTCAACGGTTGGACAATTATTACCAAATACAAACGAAATGCTACAGTGCGCTACACTACATTTTGCCAACTTTGCATATCCAAAGTTTGGCAACTAAACAAGACCTAGATCTAAGGCACCAAAATTAAGACGTGTAGAAATATAATAATTCAACACAGGCGTCCACCCGTGACTCCCGAGTCCCATCTGGATGTGGCTCCATAGAAGCGGGCCCAATCTCTATCAGAAATAAAAAAACAAATTCCCACTCCATCATATTGAAAGGACTAAGGATGCCGTCGAGAGGGGATTAATAGGCGTTTCTAAAATTCAACCCTTTAAAATACGAAAACGATTAGTGTTGAAGTTTTCAAACTCCAAATCAAAGAAATAAACCCCTCACCAGACAACCATAGAGATTTGAAACTATACTAAGAAAAGCTATGAGCCAAAAACCTACAACACAAGTGATTAGGACCAAGTAATAAATAAATTGGCTACTGGCCCCCAATACCGGACGTGTCCGGTATACACGGGTTGTGCAAACCAGCTCCCAACTTTTTTCTTTCGTTTTCTCCTTTCACACCAAGTTGCTAGCACTTAGTAGTAACCTGTTGACAAGATCAAGCAACACACAGAGATCACAAATACTAAATGTAAAGACAGATCGAGACACGGTATTTGTTTTATCAAAGTTCGGACTCTGTCGAGTCCTACTCTCCGTTGAGGGGGCTGCGAGCGACTCAGCGTAGGTCAGCTCTAGAGGACCACGAACGCCACTCTAATCGGAGTCTTTTCCAACTTCTTTTCCTCCTTTCACTAGTTGATTCCTTCCCTTGCGGCAGCGGAATCGAACCGTTATAAACTCCCCAAGGCACACCACAAGCTCTTGGGTGCTCTCTAGCAACGCCTAGCCGTTTAGAACCGAAGAGTCCAAGAATAACAAATGCAAATCACGAGATCGACAAATATGCACAAGTGCTCAAGGGTGGCTTGCTCTCAATTTTGAATCTCACTCAACCCACAAGATGGATTTTGCATGTTTGGATCAATCACACACTAAGAGAGGGTTGGAGAGTGTTCTCAAGGCTCAAAATCGTGTTTGAAAGTCAGCAAAATCAACAGCATCCAAAGATGGAGGCTAAGGGGTATTTATAGCCCCTTTGAAAAACTAGCCATTAACTAGCTGTTGGGGAATACTGTCTGCACAACGCCAACGGTTACTAAGTCAATGGCGCATAAGAAGCATCGGAACTTCCGATGATTGCCAGAGCTCCCGACCTCCGGAACTCCCAACGTTTGTTGAAACTCCCAATGAACCAAACCGAGAATACCGAGTAAATCACCATAACTGACCTAATACCAGACACGTTCGATATTTCCTGCTACAGCACAGCGAGTTAGCTCTTGTGTCACTCTTTCACTCAAACCTCACATGGGTTGGCCTGAGCACTTATGAATAATCATCTACCGATATAATGCATCCCTCTTAATAGTACGGCATACCTATTAACTCAAGATCAAATAAAAAAAGAAGTTGAGTTGCTTGAGTTGATTTCCTTTAAACCACATGCCATAGCTTCTTGATCATCAAGAATGTGAGGATGTCACCATGTCAATTTTGATTTTCTTCTTGAGCATAGCCATCTTGAGCATGTGACTTGATTCTATTCAACAAATGTGACTTAACTCCAAATGTATCAAGTCACTACCACAATTCATCCAATGTGTTTGATTCTCCATTTCAATGTGACCATCATAGTTTGATTGGTACCTCAACTAAATGCAAGTACTTTCTTCTTCACCCTAGCTAGGTTCCTCAGTCGTCAAGCCATCGTTTTCCCTTTACCCTTGCTTAGTACCTCGAAGGCTTTCCTTGCTATCTTCATCATCTCAAGCCATCAAGTTACATTTAGTGTTGAATCATTCATTAAGATCATTTGTATAAATATCTTTCAATATAGCAAGCTCTAAAAAGTGAGACAAGTCCATATGAAATCCCTTGTGTCTCATTAATTATTTTTCAACGTGCTTGCTTTCATACGAGTCATCGAAATCTCACAATGAATAAGCCTTGCATAAGTTATATTTGTATTGTTGTCTTGTGTTTGAACTAGATTATTTATACAACAACACATCATTTTGGCTTTCATCAAATACCTATGAGATAACCTATTTCATGTCCAATACTTAGCAAACATGTTAGCCCTTTAATCACGTTGTCATTCAATCATCCAAAACCCACTAAAGGGCTTGATGCACTTTCAATCTCTCCCTTTTTGGTGATTGATGACAATTTGATTAAAGCTTACAAAGAGATATAAAATATTAAAGCTTTTGGGTTCAATGATTTATGAGAGGCTCCCCTTTATATGTGCTTATGAATGAAATTCACAAAATGACCTTAAATGTCAATTGCACATATTAAAACACATAGGAGACTCCCCCTAAATTATTGCATTCGTGGGGTGCAAGTGTGTGTGACAAGATAAAACCGTGATGCATATGACAAGATATATCATGCAAAGAGGGAATAAATAAAAGCATCACATCATACAAATCCATTCTAAACATGTATGGTCCTTATGAAAATAAATACAACATGTATATCACACACATATAGCACTCATCACAAAAATTCTCAAGTCCACAAACCACTAAGATAGTATATTACAAGATAAGGATCATGTCACATGAGTCTCAGAAGATACATCCATTAAGTACAAGTCTCATGTCATATAGGATACAAAGATAAAGCTCATATAAATATATAATCTATCTCAACTCAAATAGATACATCAGTGAAGCCCATAAGGCAAACTACAGCTGCAGTACATATCTCTAGGTACAAAGATAACACATGGAACACATTTGAAGCTTTAATTAGTCTCTCTCCCCCTTTGTCATCCATCACCACAAAGGTCCAACAATGACACACTAAGCACAAGGGGCTGCAAGCTATATCCAGAAGTTGTGATCACTCATCATCATCGTCATCATCCTGTCCATCCTCATCCTCATCCTTTGAGTGTGGAGCACTAGGTGGACATGAACCACCCGCACCAGACGGATCATAGCCACCAAACCCGTAGTAGCTATATCCATCTGTGAGGTCACCCCACCAATCTAAAGCATACTCATCTACAGCACTAGGACGTGCTAAGAGTGAATAGGCACACAAACCTATAGTGGCAAGGTGTCAGCGTGCTCTGGTGCCTGCTCCTGCTGCTGCTCCTGTCGCTAAAGAAACTGAGCAAACTCTCTATCGTACCTGACCTGTCGCTGCTCCTTTGTCTCTGGGTCACTGAGATCCTCATCTAAAAGCGGAGACCTAGGAGGATTAAGCTCAAGGTTCTGAGTAATCAGCTTGAGTGTGTGGGTATCCTTCCTCCTAGCCTCTCTCTCTCTCTCTCTCTGCTGCCTGGTCTGGATGTCCCTGCACATCCCAAAGATAGCACTAAACATCTTACGAATAGATGGATGAGTGCTGCGACGACGTGGAGGAACATGAAGAAGCACGTGGTGGAGGAGGTGCTCCTGCTCCTGCTGTTGCATTACCCTCAGGTGCATCAGCCTCTGCTGTTGCTGCTCCCCCTAGACCAGGTGGTTATCATCCACTTGTGTTATCTCCTTTACTTGATCATCTTTATCATCCACTTGTGTTATCTCCTTTACTTGATCATTCTTGGAAGCTTTTTTCTTGCTTTTCTTGGCCATGAGACACAAGTGATGATTGTCTTGAGATACTGAACATGATTCATCACTTGGCCTCCACCAAGCTTGATCATTGTTGCAAGAGTCTACTGTCTGCCTTGCTGTCTCAATAATACCGGACACGTCCGGTATGTGCAGCCAGACAGTACACCATCTGTGGCTTTGAAAGGATCTGGCAAGTGTCCTAGAGGGGGGTGAATATGCCTTTTCCTAAAATTTAATCAACTTCACGAAACCAGTCAGAACACGGAACCTCCGAGCCTGAGCGTAGAGGTTTCGAGGCGCGGAGGTTTTGGGACTAAGCATGGAACCTTTGGGATCAGAGTAAGAAATAGATCTATTGCAAAATTTAACAAATGAAAAATAGATCGAATGTAATACTAGCCTTCCTGAGGAGTGTGTTGAGCTATCTAAACAGTCCGTTGCACTTAGAGGATGAGGGATTCATAGATCGAATGCAAACCCTAAAAATCAATTCAAATCACAAGTAACAACAACAACAGCAGCAATCATAGAGAACACAAGGATTTATCCCGTGGTTCAACTCGCCACAAAGGCTTGTCTATGTCCACGTTGTTGTGGTTAGCCACAAAGGCTATGTAGTCTCTTTCAACTCGCTCCTCTTCTCCAACCTATCACCAAGGCAGTAGGTTAGAGGGTTCCACTAAGTCACAAAGGGTAATACAAACTTCCCGGTGCTCAACCACAGCGGATTGGGACCGGGCGACCGCTAGCCGGAGTCAAGCTCCAAGATTAATGAACACACCAAATAGCTAGGGCTTCACCAAGTGCACAAGAATGGAGGAGAATGATCTTCTCGAGCTTTCTTACACTCTCTAGAGCCAAATCCCTCAAGGAATCATAAAGATTTGAGCTAAGGAGTTTGGAGCACCAAGCTTGGGAGAGAGAGAGAGAGCTTCTGTTCGTCAGGAATAAAGGAATAGAGAAGATGACCGTTGGGGACAAAGGGGTATGGTATAAATACCACCCATGTCACCCACAAAACAGTCAGGTCTATCAGACCTCGGAGCCTCTACATCAGGACGCGGAGGTTCTGTGCCTGAGCTGGAGGTTCCACGTAGGCTAGAGCATATAATAATTCAACTTGGCTAGCTTTTGTGGCTAGGATTATTTGAGTTGAAGATGGAGTTTTGAGCACTTGGTTCCACCCAGACCACTATTAGTATTCCCCTTGATAGTACGGCTTGTCTTATAACTTAATTTCAAAATATAAAATGAATTAAACTAGCTCTTGGAGCCATTGCAAGCCATCGATTCGAGTTGGGGGTCTCCTCCTTTGTTTCTTTACACCCATGACTAAAGATATGTTGTCAAACACTTGTCAAAGCCATTAGTCCTTTAATTATGTGGTCAACATCGCCAAAACCCACTTAGAGCTTGTTTGCACATACAAGCTTGCACTTCCTGCTTCGGCTCGGCGTGCTTGAGGTCTTGTGGGGCCTCTTCACTATGTGTAGACACAATGGACATATCTTCCATTGACTTGAGCTTATATGCATCATCACATTTGGATTTTCCATACAAATCAACGAGTCTAGTCCAAATGAGATAAGCACTCCCAGAGGTGTTTGTCCATTGAAGATCGCCTCATCTAGAACCTCTGCACTCAATGTACTCAACATAACATTAATTGCTTGAGCATTGAGTTGCACGCATCTCTCTTCCTCTTTTGGAATATTTTTGTAGTTGCTCCAATCAACTATGGGAAGAAGGATGCTTGCATCTATAACATGCTCAACAAGAGGACTAATAGCCCTAAAAGCATTGAGTACATGAATTGACCAAGATAGAAAGTTTGAACCATCATTTTGGAGAAGCACCGGTTCCGACTCGTTAGGCGTCGACATCCTTTTCTCACAATGGTGAAGCTTTTAGTGAGTCCTTACTCTGATACCAATTGAAAGGACCGAGGATGTCGCCTAGAGGGGGTGAATAGACGTTTCTAAAATTCAACCATTTAAAATGCGGAAATGATTAGTGTTGGAGTTTCCAAATACTTGAAAACTCCAATTTAGAGAAATAAACCCCTCACGAGAAAACCACAGAGATTAGAAACTATACTAAGAAAAGCTATGAGCCCAAAACCTGCAACACAAGTGATTAGACCAAGAAATAAATAAATTGGCTGTTGGCCCCCAATACCGGACGCGTCCGGTATACATGGGTTGTGCAGACCAGCTCCCAACTTTCTCCTTTTGTTTTCTCCTTTCACACTAAGTTGCTGCACTTAGTAGTAACCTGTTGACAAGCTCAAGCAACACACAAAGATCACAAATACCAAATGTAAAGAGAGATCAAGACACAATATTTGTTTTACCGAAGTTTTGAAAGTGCATCTAGCCCTTTAGTGGGTTTTGGATGATTGAATGACAACGTGATTAAAGGACTAACCCGTTTGCTAAGTGTGAACAAGTAATAGGTTATCTCACAGGTACTTAATGAAAGCCAAAATAATGTGTTGTTGTATAAACAATCTAGTTCAAGCACAAGACAACAATGCAAATGGAATTTATGTGAAGGCTTATTTCTTGTGGGATTTCCATGTACTATGTGAAAGCAAGCTCATGATTATTAGTTAATGAGACATGAGGGATTGCATATGGAATGGTCTCATATTTGAAGCTTGCTAAATTAAAATGAAAAAGATAACAATACATATGAATGGATGATTCAACACAAGATGTGACTTGATGGCTTGAGATGGTGAAGATAGCAAGGAAAGGCTTCGAGGTACTAAGCAAGGGTGAAGGGCAAGCGATGGCTTGGCGGCCAAAGAACCTAGCTAGGGTAAAGAAGAAAGTACTTGCATTTAGTTGAGGTACTAATCAAGCTAAGATGGTCATATTGATGTGAATGATCAAATCTATAATAAAGTATTTGATGGAAGTGACTTGATATATTTGGGATTATTCAAACTTGATGAATGGAATCAAGTCACATGCTCAAGATGGCTATGCTCAAGTGAAAAGATCAACATCAACATGTTAGCACCCTTACTTGATGAAGATTGGAAGGGACGGCATCAATTCAAAAGAACAACTCAAGTGGTACAAATTCATATTTCCGTTTATCTTGAGTTTAATAGGTATGCCGTACTACTAAGAGGGATGCATCATGTTGATAGGTAATGTTTCATAAGTGCTCAAGCCAACCCATGTGAGGTTTGATTATTTGAGCGACAAAAGTGCTAACTGATTTCTTGCTGGTCTGGCAATACCGGACGTGTCTGGTATTCATACCAGACACGTCCGGTATTTCCTGCCTGCACTGAAAATATTTATTCTCTGTTCTAACTTGGTGTTGCAGGGTTGTAACTTCTAGATATATTCTTTATACCTTGTTTACTTTGTGGCTAACTTGCGAGGGGTGGTAGTACTGTTAATTTGGAGTTTCCATTTTGGAAACTCCCCTTTCTAATTGTTTCCACATTTAAAGGTGTTAATTTATAGAAACGCCTATTCACCCCTCTCTAGGCGGCATCCTAGGTCCTTTTAATTGGTATCAGAGCGAGGTTCTCACCTAAAGCTTCACCGCCGTGAGAAAAGGATGTCGACGCCTATCGAGTTGGAGCCGGTGCTTCTCCAAAATGATGGTTCAAACTTTCTACCTTGGTCAATTCATGTACTCAATGCTTTTAGACATATTAGTCCTATTGTTGAGCATATTGTGTTTGCAAGCATATCTCTTCCTATAGTTGATTGGAGCAACTATAAGAATTTATCAAAAGAGGAAGAGATATGCGTGCAACTCAATGCTCAAGCTATTAATATCATTTTGAGTACATTGAGTGCAGAGGTTCAAGATGAGGCAATATTCAATGGACAACCACCTCCGGAGAGTGCTCATCTCATTTGGACCAAACTCGTTGAGTTATATGGAGAATCCAAATGCGATGATGCACTTGAGGTCGAGTCAATGGAAAGTATGTCCATTGTGTCTTCATGCAGCAAAGAAGCCTCACAAGACCTCAAGAGCACCGAGCCGGAGCAAGAAGTGCAAGCAGCACATGACGTGCTGTCTGCCTGCACATACCAGACGTGTCCAGTATGCCTACCGAACGTGTCTGATATGGCCGAGGCAGCAGACTAGCAAGCAGCTGTTTGCAGCGATGCTCAAGCCCGATGGCGACCAAGTGATGAGTCAACCTCAGTATCTCATGATACTCATCACTTGTGTCTCATGGCCAAGAAAAGAAAGAAGAAGGCTAGCAAGAGAGATCAAGCCAAGGAGATAGCACGAGTAGATGATCAAGTGGAGAGTGATGTTGAAGTTGAAGACAACTACAACCTTGATCATCTCAACCACAAAGACAAGTTCATCATCATGAAGATAGTCGAAAAGAATGATGAGCTTGAAGAAGAGATTGAGAAGCAAGAGCAATCGCTTCAAAATCAAGAAAAGTTTCTCATCTCCAAATTGCAAGAGCTAAAGGCAATAAATGAGAGGTATGATAAATTGTCGATCGAGCATGCTTTAGTTACTAACTCCTCTTCTAGTGTTTCACAACTAGAGAAGGAAAACTTTGAGCTCAAGGCAAGGCTAGATGAACTATCAAGCAAGTATAATGAGCTACAAGCAAATTATGTTCATCTAAAGTGCTCTCATGAGGAAGTAGTAGAATCAAGCATCATGCTTGAGGTGGCTCATGAGGTTGTGATTACATCGGTAAAATTCTCTCAACCTCTCACACATCCGCTCACTAGTACACCATCTCAATTAAATATTTCTTGTACTAATGAATGTGCTCCTCAAGCAAGCCAATCTTCGATTGAGCTAAATCTTATAGAAAACATAGAGCTCAAAGAAGAAGTGCAAAGATTAAAGAAAGATGTGATTCGGTTGAAGGGTAAGGAGAAAGCACAACCTTCTCAAGATAACCGTGATAACATGGTGAAGAAGCTTGAGAAGGGTTCAAACCTTGCTTCCTCCAAAGCCCAACAAAAGAATCACATCTCAAGCAAGGCCAACACGACCAAGAGCAAGAAACATGGAAAAATGATGTGCTATGGTTGTGGATTGTATGGACATGAGTGGGCTATGTGTCCACACAAGAGTTGGGCCGACAAGGTTGAAGCCACCAATCAAAAGGCTTCTACCAAGGAGGCCAAGCAAATGAAGAGTCATGGACAAAGTGCTTGTCTCATGAGCAAGAAATTGGGGCATCCTACCAAGAAATGCTCAATGTACAAAGAAGCAAGAAAGGAAGCCCAAGTTGCAACTAGAAGATGCTATGGGTGCAATGAGATGGGCCACAAGGTTGATGGATGTCCATACAAGCAAAACAAGCATAGAGCAAACAAAGGTCGCATATGCTATGCTTGTGGAAGAAAGGGGCATCTAAGCTATGATTGCCCAAATGGTAACATCCCTAAGCCGAACACATTTGTTTATGATAATATGCTTAGGAAGACCACAAATGGAATTAGCACTAGCAAGGTGATGTGTTCATCACAAACTAGTACTAAGGCCATTTGGGTGCCTAAGCACTTGTTGACTAACCCAAAAGGACCCAACAAGAGTTGGGTACCAAAATATGCTTAGGTTGATAATGTAGGTACTTGGTGGTGAGATGAAAACTTCGGGGTGATTGAGCAAGCAATTTGATAATATTCACTCAATCTATCAACCAATTCTCATCATAATCTCTTATATGGTTGACCCGAAGATAATTCAATGAACATATCATATATTTCATCCTCACCATTGGTAACAAGTACCTAAACCTTGTAGGATAGCCACTTTGTTTGTTTCGTGTTCTATAGTTCACAAATAGGTACATTTGTGAAATAATGAAAGTGGCTAATAAGATTCAATTAAAAGGAATTCTACTTTGCCATATGATGCTTTTAACGGCTCTCTAGTAAAGCAATTCATTTGTTGAGATGCAAGTTTACAATAAATACTAGAGCTAAAATTACAAGCAGTGAATTAATTGGTTCTGTCCTGAACCTATCGGACGTGTCTGGTATTACTATCGGACATGTCCGGTATGGCCAGGGACAGAAAGTCAGTGCTTCTGTTCTGTGTATTCCGGACGTGTCCGGTATATCTACCGGACGTGTCCGGTATTACAAGAACCAGAACACTAATTGGATTCCAACTGAGTTTTTGATTCATATATGTTCATATATCACTAATTCACAAAGAAGCTTGTGATTTATTAAATCTAAGTGGATTGTGAGCATCTCCCGAACTTAATTTTAAATATGGCAATTTTATTTAGTTTATGGTCAAAATAGAAAATTGACTCCCAAATTCTTAAAAGAATAAAAGTGCTTGTTGAAAGTCATTCAAAATACTTGAAGCACTTATTTAGGGGGAGCTAAATTTCTATTTTGCACCATTGTGGACTAACAAATTTATCTAGCACTCTTTGTAGTCCTTTGGATGAAAAATTGAATTTGTATCAAGCATGATTACTTGGCAATCAAGGTCAACATAAAGATTATCATGCCATGTGTCTTCTTAGTGGTATTCTTGTGGGCTCAAGGCAAAGGTATGTTTTTACATACATGCATTGTAAGTGCATCTAAGGCCCTTTACATGTTAGAATGTGCATTTGTGTGACATAGGAGAGATGTTTTTCAAAACCCATAACTAGCATGTGTAGGTGGTGTGAATTTGAAAAACTATTTGAATCTTGGTCTTTGCGACCTAGCCCTGTCATGTGGTGATTATAGCTCTCCTTGATTGTTTGATCGGCTAATCACACATGACATGGTCTTCTTAAGTCCACAATCTACTTTGTCTCACTTTATCTCTCTCAAGCAAGCAAATTATTGATTATGCCATATATTTGGAAAAGAGAAAATAAATTGATGGCATTCGATAAGAAAAGTGATAGTACTCGGTTTGGATCAAGATCATACACCTTTTTGGACTGAGCAACAACAGAGATAGGGATTGGAAGAGTGAGAACACATTTTGGAATTATTTGGGCCAGCCCGCGTATACCGGACGTGTCTGATATGAGCGGGACTATAAAAACAGAGCATACCCCTTTAGCCCAAACAGACTTGCCTCCTCCAAATCAACCAGCCGACGCCCTTCTTCCCACCTAGGGCGACAAAAGGATTTCACCAAGGAAAAGAGAGAGGGAGGGAGATTGCATTGGAGAAGGCTTGGATCAAGGATTGAAGGCCCGTGGATTTGGATTTCACATCGCTCTCTCTTCTCTCCTCTCAAGGTACCCTAATCACGGACCTCGTCCGATCTACTTGGTCAATACATGATTTGAAAATTCCTTCGGTCAATATGCTGCATTGGTGATGGAGAAGCAATGCCCAAAGTTTGGTATTAATCCGTGTTGGTTTGAATCAAGGAACCCTGGTTAGGGTTGCTGGTCACCCATGACCCAGCAGAGCAGGCTCTCTGCTTCCTTTGATTCAATGCTATCCTAGAATTGTTTATTAGGCATAGTTTCTTCTGTATCTATGTTTTGCAAACCTTGTGACAATGGTGTGTCGAGGTGATTGTAAAACCTTGGATAAAAGAATCTATGTCTAATTACAATTCAAGAATAAGCTATGGGCATGTATCTAAAATTCTTTGGAAATCTTTGGATACAGGACAGCAGCCATGAGTGGACGACAGGAGCCGAGGTCCAAGCACAGGCATGATCCAGCACTTGAGAAGTACAAGAAGGCAAGACAGGATATGCATCCTGGATTCCAGCCGAGCAGTAGGAGGCCTACCAGAGCTGCCTCTAGTGCAGCACCTCAGTATGCAGAGGGGTCAGGGAGCTCTTCTTCTGACACTGATTCTGATGAGTTCAGAGTGGAGCCCAGAGAAGATAAAAAGAGGAAGAGCACTCATAGAGGATCAGACGGTGATAGCTCAGATGAGGAGCAGGAGATTGAGGAGGAGGAGCCAGTTCCTCTAGTTCAGCACCAGCCTAGTCAGGGGATGCACTATGGTCTTCTTGAGACACGTCTGCCCAATGTGCCCTCCTATGTTCCCAGAGTTGACTACAGGGGAAAGGGTATGACCAGGAGAGCTAGAGATGAGCGAAGGGTTGATCCGAGAGGCTTACCTAAGGCTCAGTATGATCACCGCTTCCAGACAGCCTTTCACCTGGACTTCTACTCCAGTGTGATTCTCACCAGGAACCCTGTGATTGCCAGGTCTCAGTGGATTGACTGGCAGTACGTTACAGAATTGTAGAAGGCCTCAGTTGATCATGCCATTGCCATTTGCCAGCGCACTGGGGTTTATGAGATCATGGAGTTTCAGCATGACTGGAACACAGAGGTAGTAGCTCAGTTCTATGCTACTCTGTTTGTTGAGGAGGATGAGAGGCGGATGCACTAGATGCTTGAGGGCCAGTGGTACAGTGTTGACTATGATATTTTTGCCGCCCATCTTGGCTTCTCAGAGGATGATCTCTAGAGGGACAGGATCCACACCGAGTAGGTGTTACCTCCTGAGCAGCTCGCCTACATGTATCCTCCAAATGGTGAGAGAGGAGCTATGGGGAAGGTTCTAGGTCTTCACCCTACCTATAGATACCTGGACAGGATGTTCAGAAAGACTATTGACTGCAAGGGTGGAGACAAGGGCAACATTGCAGATTATTCCAGGAACCTACTCCACAGGATGGCACCTGATGCTTGGCCCTTCAGCGTGTTTGACTTTATTTGGTCCGAGATCAGGAGTGTTGGAGAGAGGCCCCTCAAGGGCTGTGGTTTTGCTCCTTATATCATGCATATGATTGAGCAGGTGACAGGGCACACATTTGAGTATGATAAGATTCACAAGGCCCTGAAGATTATTGCAGATCTGCCTAAGACAGGGTTACCTCTAGCAGGACCAGGAGGAGCAGCCGTAGCACCAGAGGCAGATGCACCTGGGAGTGGTGCACTAGCAGGAGCTTCACCTTCACCACGTGCTCCTTCATATTCTACTTCACGCCGTGGCAGTCCTCCCTCGCCTATCCGCAGGCTTTTCAGCTCCATATTTGGGATGTGTCGTGACATCCAGACTAGGCAGCAGAAGGAGAGGGAGGCTAGGAGGAAGGACACTCGGACTTTGAAGCAAATTGCTTCTAATCTTGAGCTTGATCCTCCTAGATCTCCTCTATCAGATGAGACAGCTAGTGAGCCTGAGACCGAGGAGCAGCAGCAGGCTAGATATGATAGAGAGTATGTTGAGTTCATACAGTGACAGCAGCAGCAGCAGGCACCTGAGCACCCTGACACTCTACCACTTTAGGCTCGTGTGCCTACTCACTCTCAGCCATGTCCCAGCACTGCCGACAACTATGCTACAGATTGGTGGAGTGACTTGACAGGTGGTGGCGGCTACTACGGCTCTGGTGGCTACGACCCATCTGGTGCCGGTGGTTCTCGTCCGGCTGATGTTACCTGCTCTGATGATGAAGATGCTGGGAGAGATGCTGATGATGATGAGTGATGCCAGAGATTAGTGACAGCTTGTAGCCCCTTTGTCCTTAGTATGTCATTGTTGGACCTTTGTGGTGATAGATGACAAAGGGGGAGAGAGACTGATTAAAGCTTCAGGATAGTTTCATTTGCTTATCTTTGTACCTGAAGATATGTACTGCAGGCTGTAGTTTGTTTTTGAGCTTCATTGATTATATCTTGTGAGAGATGAGACTTATGCTTTATCTATGTATCTCTTGAGACATGATCTTTATCTATATATCAGTGGTTTCTGGACTTGAGAAAATTTGTAATGAGTGCTATGTGTGAATTACATGTGTCATATTTATTTTCATAAGGACTATGCATGCTAGAATGAAAATATTTGATGTGATGCCTTTATATTTATTCTTGTATGATATATCTTGTCATATGCATCACGGTTTCTCTTTGTCACACACACATGCACCCCACGGATGCAATGATTTAGGGGGAGTCTCCTATTTGTTTTAGTATGTGCAATTGACATTTGAGGTCAGTTTGTGAATTCTAATCATAAGCACATATTAAGGGGGAGCCTCTCATAAATCATTGAACCCAAAAGTTTAAATGTTTATATCATTTTGTAAGCTTTAATCAAGTTGTCATCAATCACCAAAAAGGGGGAGATTGAAAGTGCATCTAGCCCTTTAGTGGGTTTTGGATGATTGAATGACAACGTGATTAAAGGACTAACCTGTTTGCTAAGTGTGAACAGGTAATAGGTTATCTCACAGGTAATTAATGAAAGCCAAAATGATGTGTTGTTGTATAAACAATCTAGTTCAAGCATAAGATAACAATGCAAATAGAATTCATGTGAAGGCTTATTTCTTGTGGGATTTCCATGTACTATGTGAAAGCAAGCTCATGATTATTAGTTAATGAGACATGAGGGATTGCATATGGAATGGTCTCATATTTGAAGCTTGCTAAATTAAAATGAAAAAGATAACAATACATATGAATGGATGATTCAACACAAGATGTGACTTGATGGCTTGAGATGGTGAAGATAGCAAGGAAAGGCTTCGAGGTACTAAGCAAGGGTGAAGGGCAAGCGACGGCTTGGCGGCCGAAGAACCTAGCTAGGGTGAAGAAGAAAGTACTTGCATTTAGTTGAGGTACTAATCAAGCTAAGATGGTCATATTGATGTGAAGGATCAAATCTATAATAAAGTATTTGATGGAAGTGACTTGATACATTTGGGATTATTCAAACTTGATGAATGGAATCAAGTCACATGCTCAAGATGGCTATGCTCAAGTGAAAAGATCAACATCAACATGTTAGCACCCTTACTTGATGAAGATTGGAAGGGACGGCATCAATTCATAAGAACAACTCAAGTGGTACAAATTCATATTTCTGTTTATCTTGAGTTTAATAGGTATGCCGTACTACTAAGAGGGATGCATCATGTTGATAGATAATGTTTCATAAGTGCTCAAGCCAACCCATGTGAGGTTTGATTATTTGAGCGACAAAAGTGCTAACTGATTTCTTGCTGGTCTGGCAATACCGGACGTGTCCGGTATTCATACCGGACACGTCCAGTATTTCCTGCCTGCACTAAAAATATTTATTCTCTGTTCTAACTTGGTGTTGCAGGGTTGTAACTTCTAGATATATTCTTTATACCTTGTTTACTTTGTGGCTAACTTGCGAGGGGTGGTAGTACTCTTAATTTGGAGTTTCCATTTTGGAAACTCCCTTTTCTAATTGTTTCCGCATTTAAAGGTGTTAATTTATAGAAACGCCTATTCACCCCCCTCTAGGCGGCATCTTAGGTCCTTTCAAGTTTAGACTCCATCAAGTCCTACTCTCCATTAAGGGGGCTGCGAGCGACCCAGCGAAGATCAGCTCTAGAGGACCACGAAGGCCACTCTAGCTGGAGTCTTTTTCAACTCATTTTTCTCCTTCCACTAGTTGATTCCTTCCCTTTACAGCAGCGGAATCGAACCGTTACAAACCTCTTGAGGCACACCACAAGCTCTTGGGTGCTCTTTGGCGACGCCTAGCCATTTAGGACCGAAGAGTCCATGAGTAACAAATGCAAATCAGGAGATCGATGAATATGCACAAGTTCTCAAGGGTGGCTTGCTCTCAATTTAGAATCTCACTCAACCCACAAGATGGATTTTGCAAGTTTGGATCAATCACTCACTAAGAGAGGGTTAGAGAGTGTTCCCAAGGCTCAAATCGTGTCTGAAAGTCAACAGAATCAACAGCCTCCAAAGATGGAGGCTAAGGGGTATTTATAGCCCCTTTGAAAAACTAGCCATTAACTAGCCGTTGGGGAATACTAGACACATCTGATATTGCCTACACAGCGCCAACGTGAAAGCTCTAGTTTGGTTTTGGTTAATTGATGAAACCCTAAGTGCTAACCTAGTTTATCAAAGTGATTATGAGATAGGTAGCACTACTCCAAGTGATGAAGTAATGGCGAAGATCATGACAATGGTGATGGCATGGTGATGGTCAAATGCTTAAACTTGGAAAAGAAGAAAGAGAAAAACAAAAGGTTCAAGGTAAAGGTAAAATTGTAGGAGCCATTTTGTTTCGGTAATCAAGACATTTAGCGAGTGTGATCACATTTAGGATAGATAGCCGTACTATTAAGAGGAGTGAAACTCGTATCGAAATGCGGTTATCAAAGTGCCACTAGATGCTCTAATTCATTGCATAAGGATCTAGTGGAGTACTAACACCCTTGAAAATGTTTGTGAAAATATGCTAACACATGTGCACAAGGTGATACACTTGGTGGTTGGCACATTTGAGCAAGGGTGAAGAAGATAGAGTCGAAGAGGAGTTAGTCGCGCTGGTTACAAAGCGACCGGACATGTCCGGTCGCCACACCAGACACGTCCGGTATGACTTAGAAAAACAGTGTTTGGCAGTTGTGTTGATCGGACGCTGGCTGCGTCCGGTCTGGTATGACTGGACGCAGCCGGTCATGAGTGGATGCTTACTATACTCGACCGGACATAGAGGCTTAGCATCCGGTCAGTTTCTAACAGACGCGTCCGGTCGGCCCTGGTGGCTTACTGGACTCGACCGGACTCGGCGATGCAGCGTCCGATCAATTAAGTTTCTGCATCCGGTGTGAGCGTCCAGTCGTCGGTAGACTGAGCAGCAACGGCTAGGCTGGTTTGAACAGGACACATGGCAGTCTAGGAGCTACCGAACACGTCTGGTATGCTGACCGGATGTGTCCAGTATTCATGACTGGAGCGTCCGATGCAGTATGACCGGAGCATCCGGGCGACGCGCAGTCAGCCTATTTTTTGAGCCAACGGCTCTATTTGATGGGGGCTTCTATTTAAAGCCCCATGGCCGGCTCAAGCCACAATTCTTGCATATTTTCATTGACATAGCAACCTTGTGAGCTTAGCCAAAGCACTCCCACTTATCTCCATCATTGATCCATCATCTTTGTGAGATTGGGAGAGAATCCAAGTGTATTGCTTGAGTGATTGCATCTAGAGGCACTTGACATTCGTTTTGCGCTGCGGATTTCGCTTGTTACTCTTGGTGGTTGCCACCACCTAGACGGTTGGAGCAGCGGTGGAGGATTGGCACGAGTTGGTGATTATTCGTGGCCATCTTCGGTGATTGTGAGGGGAGTTGTACCTTCCCCGACGGAGTGCCGAAAGGTAACTCTAGTAAATTGCTCGTGTCATTGAGTTACCTCACTTGTGGGTCGGTTCTTGCGGTGTCCTATCGTGTGGACGAGGTTTGTGAAACACCTCTTAGCCACCGAACCACCAAGTTTTGGTCGACACAATAGGGACTAGCATGTTGGCAAGCACGTGAACCTCGGGAGAAAAATTGGTTGTCTCTTGTCATTTGCATTCTCCCGGTGATTGGCTTAATCTTCATCTTGTGATTGGTTCATCCCTCAACACGTCGGTATAACCATCCTACTCACTCATTTATATTCTTACAAACTAGTTGTAGCAAGCTCTTTAGTGTAATTAGATTGAGAGCTTGCTTTGCTATTTAAGTTTGCTTAGTGGAGCTCTTTAGAGTAGAAAGTTTGAGAGCTCTTAGTGAGTAGTATCATAGCAAGTTGTGTGTCTAGCTATCATTGCAACTAGAATTGTTGGATAGGTGGCTTGGAACCCTCGTAGAGCTAGAGCAAGTTTACATTTCGCTATTTGTCTTACTAATCAAATTGCTCTAGTTGATTTGTAGAATTTTAAATAGGCTATTCACCCCCCCTCTAGCCATATTAGGACCTTTCAAATGGTATTAGAGCCATGGTCACCGTTTGATTGAAGGCTTAACAACCTCGGTGTCAAATTATGGCTCAAGTTGTGTTCAACCATGTGGGGGGCAAACCACCGTTCTTTGATGGCACATGCTATGGTTATTGGAAGAGAAAGATGAGGATGTATCTTGGTTCAATCAATGATCAAGTATGGGAAGTGACCGAGAATGACTATGCTATCATTGATCCCAATGATCCAACCAATCAAGATAAGATCAACAAGCAATGCAATACAATGGCTCTCAACACCATATACAATGCCATTGATTCCAAGGTGTTTGAGCAAATCAAGGATTGTGAAAGAGCAAATGAGGTGTGTAAGAGATTGAAGGAAACATATGAGGGCACACCGACGGTGAAGAGTGCCAAGTTGTACATCCTCATGGATAAGTTTCAAGATGAAGGATGATGAGAGCATTCCGGAGATGTTCCATCGATTGCAAGTCATTGTCAACGACTTGAAGGTATTGGGAGAGAAGATCAAGGCTGATGATGTCTCCCATCAATTCTTGATGTGCTTACCTCCAAGATTTGAGATGTTAAGATTGCTCATCATAAGAGGAGGATTGAAGGATATTACCCCCAACCAAGTACTAGGTGATGTCATGACACAAGAGACATACCATGTGGAAAGGGAGGGGGATGACAAGGATGACAAGAAGGAAGAAGAGGACAAGAAGAAGAAGAAGAGTATAGCATTCAAGGCTAGCTCATCATCATCCAAGAATAAGGGCAAGTCCAAGAAAGAATCAAGTGACGATGATGATCTTAGTGACATTGATGATGAAGCCATGGCCCTATTTGTGCGCAAGATGGGCAAATTCATGAAGAAGAAGGGCTATGGTACAAGAAAGAGAAGAGATCACACCAAGAGCAAAGAATATGTGAGAAGATGCTACAATTGCAAGAGCCCCGATCATGTTGTAGCAAATTGTCCCTACAATAGTGATAATGATGAAGATGAGAAGAAGAAGCACAAGAAAGATAAGAATGAAAAGAAGGAAAAGAAGGAGAAGAGAATAACCTTCCAAAAGAAGAAGAAGGGTGGAGGTTATGTGGTCACATGGGATAGTGATGGCTCTTCGGATAGTGATAGCTCTAGTGATGATGACAAGAAATCTATCAAGAGAGCACTAGCAAGCATCGCCATCAACAAGAAGCTCTCCATCTTTGACACTCCATTGACATGTCTCATGGCAAAGCCTATCAAGGTAAAATATGATGAGAGTGATGATGATGAATGTGAAAGTGACTCTTATAGGAATGATAATGATGATGATGATGAGGAGGAGTACTCCAAAGAGGAGCTCTTAGACATGTGTGAGCAAGTGCACGCTTGCAATGAGATGAAGAGAAAGGAGTGCAAAGAATTACGTAAGAAAGTAAAATTTCTTGAGCAATCCTTTGATGAGCTCAATGCCACTCATGAGGGGCTAATGGATGCCCATGAGAAGCTTGGCAAAGCTCACTCTAAGCTTGAAAAGGCTCACTCCTCTCTTATTGAGCAAGTCAAGAAGGAGGAAGCCAAGAAGGAGCAAGTGATAGTAACAAGTGATGTGGGACTAACATGTGATCTTATTGATGAATCTTTTCATGAACCCATTATTATTGCTCCCACTAACACTTCTTGTAGCACTACAACTTTCACTTCACCTTTGAGTGATGGTCTCACTTGTGAAGCCTCACTTATGGTGGAAAATGAGAACCTCAAGAAGGAGGTGAATGAGCTCACTCGTGCCTTAGGCAATGCCTATGGTGGAGAAGCCCACTTGCTAAAGTGCTTGGGTAGCCAAAGATTTTCTCTCAACAAAGAGGGATTAGGCTATACCCCCAAGAAAGGCAAGGCGGCCTTTGTCACTCCCAAAGCTAGCTTTGTGAAGGGCAATGGTCGGTTTTGCAATAGATACAAGCAAGTTGGGCATATAGAGCCAAATTGCAAGACTAACAAGAACAAGCTACCTAATGTATCCTTAATCAAATTTGATTCTTGTTACATGCTTTATAAGGGTGCCAATGGTGTGAAGGCTAAGTTCATTGGTACACCAATTGTGGGCTCAAAGAAGAAGGCCATTTGGGTACCAAAGTCCTTGGTGACTAACCTACAAGGACCCAAGCAAGTTTGGGTACCTAAAAAAAATGATCTTCTTTTGTAGGTAAATTATAAAGCCGGAGGAAGGCATTGGGTGCTTGATAGTGGGTGCACACAACACATGATCGGTGATCCAAGAATGTTCAATTCAATCAATGAAAGCAAGAGCAATGGGATTGATAGTATCACATTTGGTGATAATGACAAAGGCAAGGTCAAAGGGCTTGGTAAGATTGCAATATCCAATGACTTGAGCATTTCCAATGTGCTACTAGTAGAGAGCTTGAACTTCAACTTATTGTCGGTAAATCAATTGTGTGATCTTGGTTTCAAGTGCATATTTGGTGTGGATGATGTAGAGATCATAAGTGTAGATGGCTCTAACTTGATATTCAAAGAATTTAGATATGAGAATCTATACTTGGTTGATTTCAATGCTAGAGAAGCTCAATTGTCAACATATTTGATCACTAAGTCTAGCATGGGTTGGTTATGGCATAGAAGGCTTGGTCATGTTGGAATGAAACAATTGATCAAGTTGATTAAGCATGACTTAGTTGATTAAGCATGACTTAGTTAGAGGCTTGAAAGATGTCACATTTGAGAATGATAAGTTATGTAGTGCATGTCAAGCCGGAAAGCAAGTTGGTAATACACATCCTAAGAAGAGCATGATGAGCACATCCAAGGCATTTGAGTTGATGCACATGGACTTGTTTGGACCAACCACATGCACTAGCATTGGTGGAAACAAATATGGATTTGTAATTGTGGATGATTTCACTAGATACACATGGGTGTTCTTTCTTATTGACAAGAGTGATGTATTTGCAACATTCAAATCATTTGTCAAAGGTACTCACAATGAGTTTGAAACAATAATCAAGAAAGTTAGAAGTGACAATGGAAGTGAGTTCAAGAACACTAGAATTGATGAGTTATGTGATGAATTTAGAATTAGACATCAATTCTCGGCCAAGTATACTCCTCAATCAAATGGGCTAGTTGAAAGAAAGAATAGAACCTTGATTAATATGGCAAGATCAATGTTGAGTGAGTACAATGTGAGTCATTCATTTTGGACCGAAGCAATCAACATGGCTTGCTACTATAGCAACTGACTCTATTGTCACCCCATGATGGAAAAGACACCTTATGAGCTATTGAATGGAAGAAAGCCCAACATAGCATACTTCCAGGTTTTTGGTTGTAAATGCTACATATTGAAGAAAGGCACTAGATTAAGCAAGTTTGAAAAGAAATGTGATGAAGGTTTCTTGCTTGGTTACTCCACTACTAGCAAGGCTTATAGAGTTTGGAATTTGGCTAGTGGTACTCTTGAGGAGGTTCATGATGTGGAGTTTGATGAAACAAATGGTTTCCAAGAGGAAGATGAGAATCTAGATGATGTAAGAGGCACTCAATTGGTCAATGCAATGAAGAATATGGACATTGGTGATATAAGGCCTAGAGAGGTGATAGATGTTGAAGATGACAAGAATCAAGTACTCTCTAACTCAAATGTGCAAGCTAGTGGTTCTCATGATCAAATCCAAGCAAGCACTAGTGATGGCATTGTGCAAGATCAACAAATGGCTAGTTCATCATCTCAACCAAGTGATCAATCATATGCTAGCAATCAAGTGCAAGTACTTCAACCAACCAATGTTGCAAGAGATAATCCATTGGACACTATCATTGGTGATATTTCAAGAGGTGTGCAAACAAGATCAAGATTGGCTTTATTTTGTGAGCATTTCTCATTTATGTCATTCATTGAACCTAAGAAGATAGATGAAGCTTTGAGGGATGTTGATTGGATAAATGCTATGCATGAAGAGCTAAACAACTTTACAAGAAACCAAGTATGGGATTTAGTTGAGAGGCCTAAGGATCATAATGTGATTGGAACCAAGTGGGTCTTTCGGAACAAGCAAGATCAAGATGGGATAGTAATAAGGAACAAAGCAAGATTAGTGGCTCAAGGTTACACTCAAGTTAAAGATCTTGACTTTGGAGAAACATATGCCCCGGTTGCAAGATTAGAAGCAATTATGATCTTGCTAGCTTATGCTTGTGCCCACAACATCAAGTTGTACCAAATGGATGTGAAAAGTGCATTTCTCGATGGGTACATCAATGAGCTTGTGTATGTTGAGCAACCTCCCGGCTTTGAAGATAAAAAGAAACCCAACCATGTGTTCAAGCTGAGAAAGGCCTTGTATGGATTGAAACAAGCACCTAGAGCATGGTATGAGAGATTGAGGGATTTCCTACTCTTTAAGGGATTCAAGATAGGAAAGGTTGATACTACTCTCTTCACCAAGAAGCTTGAAGATGACTTGTTTGTAATGCAATCTATGTTGATGATATCATTTTTAGATCAATAAATCAAAAATTTTGTGAGGAGTTTGGCAAGATGATGGTAAGTGAGTTTGAGATGTCTATGATTGGAGAACTTAGTTACTTCCTTGGTCTTCAAATCAAGCAAATGAAGAATGGCACATTTGTGAGTCAAGGTAAGTATATCAAGGATATGCTCAAGAAGTTTGAAATGGATGAGAGTAAAGCTATTAGTACACCTATGGGGACAAGTGGAAGCTTAGATAGTGATGCTAGTGGCAACATGGTGGATCAAAAGATGTATCGGTCTATGATTGAAAGCCTACTCTATGTGATCGCATCAAGACCGGATGTGATGTTTAGTGTATGCATGTGTGCTAGATTTCAAGCCTCACCAAGAGAAAGTCATTTGAAGGCAACTAAGAGAATATTGAGGTATTTGAAGCATACACAACATGTTGGATTATGGTATCCCAAAGGAGCAAGATTTGAGTTGATTGGATATTCGGATTCTGATTATGCGGGATGCAAAGTTGAGAGAAAGAGCACATCGGGCACATGTCAACTATTGGGAAGATCACTTGTGTCTTGGTCATCAAAGAAGCAAAATAGTATAGCACTTTCAACCGCCGAAGCGGAGTACATTTCGGCCGGTAGTTGTTGTGCTCAATTACTTTGGATGAAGGCTACTTTGAGTGACTTTGGAATCAAGTTCAAGCAAGTGCCATTTATAACACCCCGGTGTTATGCCAGCATTTAGGCACTGTAAATCATGCATATCATGCATCATCAAGCATCCTAATCATACATGCCTAATCATGTAAATAACAACTGAAACACTGCTTCGAAACATACGAAACATGTTCGTGAAACGTAAATGTTGCATACACTTGTTTAGAGTGGTTTTGCCCTGATTATGCTTGCTAGGTTAGTAGAACTTGTTTGGTTATGATTGTGAATCATCTAGAATTGTTTAGCACAATTTTTGGAGCAAGGTTTGTATTTAAATTATTGCCAAATTTTGCTTTTAAAAATAATTCTCCAAAATTAGGGTTTTGAGTTAAAATTGACTTTAATTTTATAATTCAAAATCTATCAAGAATTTGGCTTTGGTCATAAAATCAAAGTTGTAGATATTGAAAAATGGAACAAATTTCATTTTTACACCAATTTGTGAAAATGCTTTTAAATGGCTCAAAAATGGGAATTTAATTCTGTATATTTGAGAAATAAAAAGAAAAATTCTTCATAAGCTCTAGTTTGGTTTTGGTTAATTGATGAAACCCTAAGTGCTAACCTAGTTTATCAAAGTGATTATGAGATAGGTAGCACTACTCCAAGTGATGAAGTAATGGCGAAGATCATGACAATGGTGATGGCATGGTGATGGTCAAATGCTTAAACTTGGAAAAGAAGAAAGAGAAAAACAAAAGGTTCAAGGTAAAGGTAAAATTGTAGGAGCCATTTTGTTTCGGTAATCAAGACATTTAGCGAGTGTGATCACATTTAGGATAGATAGCCGTACTATTAAGAGGAGTGAAACTCGTATCGAAATGCGGTTATCAAAGTGCCACTAGATGCTCTAATTCATTGCATAAGGATCTAGTGGAGTACTAACACCCTTGAAAATGTTTGTGAAAATATGCTAACACATGTGCACAAGGTGATACACTTGGTGGTTGGCACATTTGAGCAAGGGTGAAGAAGATAGAGTCGAAGAGGAGTTAGTCGCGCTGGTTACAAAGCGACCGGACATGTCCGGTCGCCACACCAGACACGTCCGGTATGACTTAGAAAAACAGTGTTTGGCAGTTGTGTTGATCGGACGCTGGCTGCGTCCGGTCTGGTATGACTGGACGCAGCCGGTCATGAGTGGATGCTTACTATACTCGACCGGACATAGAGGCTTAGCATCCGGTCAGTTTCTAACAGACGCGTCCGGTCGGCCCTGGTGGCTTACTGGACTCGACCGGACTCGGCGATGCAGCGTCCGATCAATTAAGTTTCTGCATCCGGTGTGAGCGTCCAGTCGTCGGTAGACTGAGCAGCAACGGCTAGGCTGGTTTGAACAGGACACATGGCAGTCTAGGAGCTACCGAACACGTCTGGTATGCTGACCGGATGTGTCCAGTATTCATGACTGGAGCGTCCGATGCAGTATGACCGGAGCATCCGGGCGACGCGCAGTCAGCCTATTTTTTGAGCCAACGGCTCTATTTGATGGGGGCTTCTATTTAAAGCCCCATGGCCGGCTCAAGCCACAATTCTTGCATATTTTCATTGACATAGCAACCTTGTGAGCTTAGCCAAAGCACTCCCACTTATCTCCATCATTGATCCATCATCTTTGTGAGATTGGGAGAGAATCCAAGTGTATTGCTTGAGTGATTGCATCTAGAGGCACTTGACATTCGTTTTGCGCTGCGGATTTCGCTTGTTACTCTTGGTGGTTGCCACCACCTAGACGGTTGGAGCAGCGGTGGAGGATTGGCACGAGTTGGTGATTATTCGTGGCCATCTTCGGTGATTGTGAGGGGAGTTGTACCTTCCCCGACGGAGTGCCGAAAGGTAACTCTAGTAAATTGCTCGTGTCATTGAGTTACCTCACTTGTGGGTCGGTTCTTGCGGTGTCCTATCGTGTGGACGAGGTTTGTGAAACACCTCTTAGCCACCGAACCACCAAGTTTTGGTCGACACAATAGGGACTAGCATGTTGGCAAGCACGTGAACCTCGGGAGAAAAATTGGTTGTCTCTTGTCATTTGCATTCTCCCGGTGATTGGCTTAATCTTCATCTTGTGATTGGTTCATCCCTCAACACGTCGGTATAACCATCCTACTCACTCATTTATATTCTTACAAACTAGTTGTAGCAAGCTCTTTAGTGTAATTAGATTGAGAGCTTGCTTTGCTATTTAAGTTTGCTTAGTGGAGCTCTTTAGAGTAGAAAGTTTGAGAGCTCTTAGTGAGTAGTATCATAGCAAGTTGTGTGTCTAGCTATCATTGCAACTAGAATTGTTGGATAGGTGGCTTGGAACCCTCGTAGAGCTAGAGCAAGTTTACATTTCGCTATTTGTCTTACTAATCAAATTGCTCTAGTTGATTTGTAGAATTTTAAATAGGCTATTCACCCCCCCTCTAGCCATATTAGGACCTTTCAAATGGTATTAGAGCCATGGTCACCGTTTGATTGAAGGCTTAACAACCTCGGTGTCAAATTATGGCTCAAGTTGTGTTCAACCATGTGGGGGGCAAACCACCGTTCTTTGATGGCACATGCTATGGTTATTGGAAGAGAAAGATGAGGATGTATCTTGGTTCAATCAATGATCAAGTATGGGAAGTGACCGAGAATGACTATGCTATCATTGATCCCAATGATCCAACCAATCAAGATAAGATCAACAAGCAATGCAATACAATGGCTCTCAACACCATATACAATGCCATTGATTCCAAGGTGTTTGAGCAAATCAAGGATTGTGAAAGAGCAAATGAGGTGTGTAAGAGATTGAAGGAAACATATGAGGGCACACCGACGGTGAAGAGTGCCAAGTTGTACATCCTCATGGATAAGTTTCAAGATGAAGGATGATGAGAGCATTCCGGAGATGTTCCATCGATTGCAAGTCATTGTCAACGACTTGAAGGTATTGGGAGAGAAGATCAAGGCTGATGATGTCTCCCATCAATTCTTGATGTGCTTACCTCCAAGATTTGAGATGTTAAGATTGCTCATCATAAGAGGAGGATTGAAGGATATTACCCCCAACCAAGTACTAGGTGATGTCATGACACAAGAGACATACCATGTGGAAAGGGAGGGGGATGACAAGGATGACAAGAAGGAAGAAGAGGACAAGAAGAAGAAGAAGAGTATAGCATTCAAGGCTAGCTCATCATCATCCAAGAATAAGGGCAAGTCCAAGAAAGAATCAAGTGACGATGATGATCTTAGTGACATTGATGATGAAGCCATGGCCCTATTTGTGCGCAAGATGGGCAAATTCATGAAGAAGAAGGGCTATGGTACAAGAAAGAGAAGAGATCACACCAAGAGCAAAGAATATGTGAGAAGATGCTACAATTGCAAGAGCCCCGATCATGTTGTAGCAAATTGTCCCTACAATAGTGATAATGATGAAGATGAGAAGAAGAAGCACAAGAAAGATAAGAATGAAAAGAAGGAAAAGAAGGAGAAGAGAATAACCTTCCAAAAGAAGAAGAAGGGTGGAGGTTATGTGGTCACATGGGATAGTGATGGCTCTTCGGATAGTGATAGCTCTAGTGATGATGACAAGAAATCTATCAAGAGAGCACTAGCAAGCATCGCCATCAACAAGAAGCTCTCCATCTTTGACACTCCATTGACATGTCTCATGGCAAAGCCTATCAAGGTAAAATATGATGAGAGTGATGATGATGAATGTGAAAGTGACTCTTATAGGAATGATAATGATGATGATGATGAGGAGGAGTACTCCAAAGAGGAGCTCTTAGACATGTGTGAGCAAGTGCACGCTTGCAATGAGATGAAGAGAAAGGAGTGCAAAGAATTACGTAAGAAAGTAAAATTTCTTGAGCAATCCTTTGATGAGCTCAATGCCACTCATGAGGGGCTAATGGATGCCCATGAGAAGCTTGGCAAAGCTCACTCTAAGCTTGAAAAGGCTCACTCCTCTCTTATTGAGCAAGTCAAGAAGGAGGAAGCCAAGAAGGAGCAAGTGATAGTAACAAGTGATGTGGGACTAACATGTGATCTTATTGATGAATCTTTTCATGAACCCATTATTATTGCTCCCACTAACACTTCTTGTAGCACTACAACTTTCACTTCACCTTTGAGTGATGGTCTCACTTGTGAAGCCTCACTTATGGTGGAAAATGAGAACCTCAAGAAGGAGGTGAATGAGCTCACTCGTGCCTTAGGCAATGCCTATGGTGGAGAAGCCCACTTGCTAAAGTGCTTGGGTAGCCAAAGATTTTCTCTCAACAAAGAGGGATTAGGCTATACCCCCAAGAAAGGCAAGGCGGCCTTTGTCACTCCCAAAGCTAGCTTTGTGAAGGGCAATGGTCGGTTTTGCAATAGATACAAGCAAGTTGGGCATATAGAGCCAAATTGCAAGACTAACAAGAACAAGCTACCTAATGTATCCTTAATCAAATTTGATTCTTGTTACATGCTTTATAAGGGTGCCAATGGTGTGAAGGCTAAGTTCATTGGTACACCAATTGTGGGCTCAAAGAAGAAGGCCATTTGGGTACCAAAGTCCTTGGTGACTAACCTACAAGGACCCAAGCAAGTTTGGGTACCTAAAAAAAATGATCTTCTTTTGTAGGTAAATTATAAAGCCGGAGGAAGGCATTGGGTGCTTGATAGTGGGTGCACACAACACATGATCGGTGATCCAAGAATGTTCAATTCAATCAATGAAAGCAAGAGCAATGGGATTGATAGTATCACATTTGGTGATAATGACAAAGGCAAGGTCAAAGGGCTTGGTAAGATTGCAATATCCAATGACTTGAGCATTTCCAATGTGCTACTAGTAGAGAGCTTGAACTTCAACTTATTGTCGGTAAATCAATTGTGTGATCTTGGTTTCAAGTGCATATTTGGTGTGGATGATGTAGAGATCATAAGTGTAGATGGCTCTAACTTGATATTCAAAGAATTTAGATATGAGAATCTATACTTGGTTGATTTCAATGCTAGAGAAGCTCAATTGTCAACATATTTGATCACTAAGTCTAGCATGGGTTGGTTATGGCATAGAAGGCTTGGTCATGTTGGAATGAAACAATTGATCAAGTTGATTAAGCATGACTTAGTTGATTAAGCATGACTTAGTTAGAGGCTTGAAAGATGTCACATTTGAGAATGATAAGTTATGTAGTGCATGTCAAGCCGGAAAGCAAGTTGGTAATACACATCCTAAGAAGAGCATGATGAGCACATCCAAGGCATTTGAGTTGATGCACATGGACTTGTTTGGACCAACCACATGCACTAGCATTGGTGGAAACAAATATGGATTTGTAATTGTGGATGATTTCACTAGATACACATGGGTGTTCTTTCTTATTGACAAGAGTGATGTATTTGCAACATTCAAATCATTTGTCAAAGGTACTCACAATGAGTTTGAAACAATAATCAAGAAAGTTAGAAGTGACAATGGAAGTGAGTTCAAGAACACTAGAATTGATGAGTTATGTGATGAATTTAGAATTAGACATCAATTCTCGGCCAAGTATACTCCTCAATCAAATGGGCTAGTTGAAAGAAAGAATAGAACCTTGATTAATATGGCAAGATCAATGTTGAGTGAGTACAATGTGAGTCATTCATTTTGGACCGAAGCAATCAACATGGCTTGCTACTATAGCAACTGACTCTATTGTCACCCCATGATGGAAAAGACACCTTATGAGCTATTGAATGGAAGAAAGCCCAACATAGCATACTTCCAGGTTTTTGGTTGTAAATGCTACATATTGAAGAAAGGCACTAGATTAAGCAAGTTTGAAAAGAAATGTGATGAAGGTTTCTTGCTTGGTTACTCCACTACTAGCAAGGCTTATAGAGTTTGGAATTTGGCTAGTGGTACTCTTGAGGAGGTTCATGATGTGGAGTTTGATGAAACAAATGGTTTCCAAGAGGAAGATGAGAATCTAGATGATGTAAGAGGCACTCAATTGGTCAATGCAATGAAGAATATGGACATTGGTGATATAAGGCCTAGAGAGGTGATAGATGTTGAAGATGACAAGAATCAAGTACTCTCTAACTCAAATGTGCAAGCTAGTGGTTCTCATGATCAAATCCAAGCAAGCACTAGTGATGGCATTGTGCAAGATCAACAAATGGCTAGTTCATCATCTCAACCAAGTGATCAATCATATGCTAGCAATCAAGTGCAAGTACTTCAACCAACCAATGTTGCAAGAGATAATCCATTGGACACTATCATTGGTGATATTTCAAGAGGTGTGCAAACAAGATCAAGATTGGCTTTATTTTGTGAGCATTTCTCATTTATGTCATTCATTGAACCTAAGAAGATAGATGAAGCTTTGAGGGATGTTGATTGGATAAATGCTATGCATGAAGAGCTAAACAACTTTACAAGAAACCAAGTATGGGATTTAGTTGAGAGGCCTAAGGATCATAATGTGATTGGAACCAAGTGGGTCTTTCGGAACAAGCAAGATCAAGATGGGATAGTAATAAGGAACAAAGCAAGATTAGTGGCTCAAGGTTACACTCAAGTTAAAGATCTTGACTTTGGAGAAACATATGCCCCGGTTGCAAGATTAGAAGCAATTATGATCTTGCTAGCTTATGCTTGTGCCCACAACATCAAGTTGTACCAAATGGATGTGAAAAGTGCATTTCTCGATGGGTACATCAATGAGCTTGTGTATGTTGAGCAACCTCCCGGCTTTGAAGATAAAAAGAAACCCAACCATGTGTTCAAGCTGAGAAAGGCCTTGTATGGATTGAAACAAGCACCTAGAGCATGGTATGAGAGATTGAGGGATTTCCTACTCTTTAAGGGATTCAAGATAGGAAAGGTTGATACTACTCTCTTCACCAAGAAGCTTGAAGATGACTTGTTTGTAATGCAATCTATGTTGATGATATCATTTTTAGATCAATAAATCAAAAATTTTGTGAGGAGTTTGGCAAGATGATGGTAAGTGAGTTTGAGATGTCTATGATTGGAGAACTTAGTTACTTCCTTGGTCTTCAAATCAAGCAAATGAAGAATGGCACATTTGTGAGTCAAGGTAAGTATATCAAGGATATGCTCAAGAAGTTTGAAATGGATGAGAGTAAAGCTATTAGTACACCTATGGGGACAAGTGGAAGCTTAGATAGTGATGCTAGTGGCAACATGGTGGATCAAAAGATGTATCGGTCTATGATTGAAAGCCTACTCTATGTGATCGCATCAAGACCGGATGTGATGTTTAGTGTATGCATGTGTGCTAGATTTCAAGCCTCACCAAGAGAAAGTCATTTGAAGGCAACTAAGAGAATATTGAGGTATTTGAAGCATACACAACATGTTGGATTATGGTATCCCAAAGGAGCAAGATTTGAGTTGATTGGATATTCGGATTCTGATTATGCGGGATGCAAAGTTGAGAGAAAGAGCACATCGGGCACATGTCAACTATTGGGAAGATCACTTGTGTCTTGGTCATCAAAGAAGCAAAATAGTATAGCACTTTCAACCGCCGAAGCGGAGTACATTTCGGCCGGTAGTTGTTGTGCTCAATTACTTTGGATGAAGGCTACTTTGAGTGACTTTGGAATCAAGTTCAAGCAAGTGCCATTTATAACACCCCGGTGTTATGCCAGCATTTAGGCACTGTAAATCATGCATATCATGCATCATCAAGCATCCTAATCATACATGCCTAATCATGTAAATAACAACTGAAACACTGCTTCGAAACATACGAAACATGTTCGTGAAACGTAAATGTTGCATACACTTGTTTAGAGTGGTTTTGCCCTGATTATGCTTGCTAGGTTAGTAGAACTTGTTTGGTTATGATTGTGAATCATCTAGAATTGTTTAGCACAATTTTTGGAGCAAGGTTTGTATTTAAATTATTGCCAAATTTTGCTTTTAAAAATAATTCTCCAAAATTAGGGTTTTGAGTTAAAATTGACTTTAATTTTATAATTCAAAATCTATCAAGAATTTGGCTTTGGTCATAAAATCAAAGTTGTAGATATTGAAAAATGGAACAAATTTCATTTTTACACCAATTTGTGAAAATGCTTTTAAATGGCTCAAAAATGGGAATTTAATTCTGTATATTTGAGAAATAAAAAGAAAAATTCTTCATTTTCGCTTCACAGGCCGCCGCTCCGCTTCTCGGCCCACGGCCGAAGCTGGCCCAGCAAGCCTCCCGCCACGCCGCGCGCCTCGCCTTGGCCCAGCCCAGCACCGCGCCTGGCCTGCCTCCGCGCTCGCCCGCTCGCTGACGCGCCACGCCGCGTCCCGACCACGGCAGAGCACGCCCGCCGCGTGGCGGCCATGCGCCGTCGACGCCGCCGCGCGTCGCAGCCGGCCTGCGTCCGCTCCCACGCGCCCGCCTACACCTACCGACCATGCTGCACCCCTCTCCACTCTATCCCGCCCGCTCTCTCGCTCTCCCGTGCTCGCTTCTCCTCCCGCGCGCAGCGAGCTCGCCACCGAGCGCCACCGCACCCGCCGGGCAAATTCGCCGCCCCTCCTCCACCACGACCAGCAATCGAGCGCCAGCAGCTCCGTCTTGCTCTCTAGCACTTGGTGCTCGCGATTGTGCTGTCTTTTGAGCCCAGGTAGCGCGTTCTCGTGACTCGCCGACGTCGGCCATGGCGCCGCCGTGCTCGACCACCGTGGAACTCCCCCTTCCTCCCCTTCTCCACCCTGCCTAGCTACCTGCCCGCATTTGCCAGCTCCTCGTGAACTGCATGCGCTCTCTCGTTTACCCTGGCACGGCCGGTAATGGCCGCCGGCCCCGTTGGCCGAGCCGCGCCGCCGCGACGTCTCGGCGCCGGCATGGCTTTCGCCTCGGCCGAGCTGGGCCAAGAGGCCATGGGCCAAAGCCCCTGCCAGGCCGCCGCTCTTTCCCTTCGCTCAGGCCGCACAGGCCAAGTGTGGCCGTGGGCCGGCTGATTCCCACGGGCCGGCCCAGTAGCAATAGGATGTTTATTTTTAGTTTTTCTTTATTATTTGAAAAGAGAAATGATTTGGAAAATGTTTGGATACTCAAATTTGCTCCTAAATCTGTTGAAATAAATTTTGCTAGGTTCCTTATCACCAGATCTACTTAGGGAAAATTATTGCATGTCATTTTTGACATACTTTTCTGTAGAACTTTATTTAATCATGGATATTGCTGATAACTTGAAAAATATGTAGAAAAACCTATAGGCTTCAGAAAAATATGATTCCAAGTTTGTTGATCTTCTTATGTAATGTACTTCCTAGGAAAAATATGTGTCATGCATGTGCTGAAGAAAAATTTTGAGGTGTAGTTCAAGTGCCTTTAATGGCTGATTTTTGTTATTTTAGCTAGAGAGCAAACTTTGTATAAAACATGCATGTGATAATTTTTGTACAGTGATTGTATGCTATGAAGGTCATAGGAAAAATGCTAACTCTGTTGTTTGACACTTTTCATAGTACAAAGTATTTTCATGTTCATAATCATGCCATAGCTTGTTATTTTTGTGTAGGCTAATCCCCCCATTCAAATACCATGAAAATCTGATGGTAGACTACTTAGGGTAGTACTGTGCTATGGTGATTTTCTAAGATTTTTCTAAGCAATAAAAATAGATGTTACTATTCAAACCTATTATTAATTAGGGTTTAATCAAGTGTTGCTGAATGTGTGATTAAGAAATTAGTAAAGCTTTGGTGTATCTTTGAAGCATTTAATAAGATGTGTTGATTTAGCATATTAGTAGTAGAAGAGAATGCAGTAGATGACATGTGCTTGTAGTATATGTTCTTGGATGATGTTGACTACCTTGCATTCAAACATATCCATTGTATTCATCTCATTCGATGCACCGATTATATAGGCGCTTACGCACATTGCATCATACAGGATCGCAAACCGAAAACCCAGTTGTCATACCCGAGGAGCCCAAGGAGCAGCTCGAGGTGCAGCCGCAGGAAGTGCCCAAAGCCGACGAGGAGGACGTTGAGGAACTTTCGGAGTGCCCCGATCACCGCCCGAGCTCCTTCGAGAGAGGCAAGCCCCAGAGCATTTTCTCCCGGTTTGCAATTTTTAATTAAATACTTTACTTTAATTGATGCATTATGTTCAGGAAGTTGTTTGCAACTGTTGCTGCATTATACCTTGTTTACCTTTGTTATACTATATCCTTGTTACCCTGGTATCCGCAGTCGAGTCAATGCTTAGCTGGCTTAGACCGGTAGAAGTCGAGTGATTTCCTGTCACCTGCGAGCTATAGGTGGTTACCTAGATCTGCTTGGATGACTATGAAGTCATGGTATAACTAAGTGTTAAATGAAGTTGAGACCGGACTGAGACTTATAGAGTTTTGGACTGTAGTGCTTTCCGTTTGTATCGATTAAGGACCAACCGTTGTTGGGCCTCGAGTCATATTGAACGCATGCCTTACATTTAGCTGGCCGGATAAAGTACCTTCCGACCGCGAAGCTGGGAGATTATTCGGGCCGAGTAGACTGCCCGCAGCGCACTGTGCTGGAGCAGGTGTGGTAGGATACGGGGGCGAGATGATAAGACCAAAGTGCAGTCGGTTGTCCCCCGGGTACATGTGGTTCCTAGCAAACTCGAGATTCCTGGATAGTTGACTCGGTGATAAATATCTCACTTTAGCGGGTGAGTGAGGTTTGTGTAAGGAATAAATCACCAGCTGGTTAGAAATCGATTGGAATCGCCATCGCTCCTGGATAGTGAGCACTTGACTTGAGTGACTTCATCGTAGTAATGTTGATGGAACACTTGGATAGTTATAATGAATATGACATTATGAAAGTTGTTTAATGATCATTGGTTATCATTATCTGCTTAATCACATGTTTGCTCTAGTATAGGTGCAAATCTAGTCGACAGGTTATAATTAATTAACTTGGCAATAATGTTTTTAGAAAGGTTCTTGGAATGCTAAAAATGCTTTCTTTGCAAATGAGTCAGCTACCCTACTATAAAGCCTTCATAATTCTTGGTGTCACTTATTTTCGGTTATATCGGGTAAGTCTAGCTGAGTACCTTCTCGTACTCAGGGTTTTATTCCCACTTGTTGTAGATGGGCAGATGTATTATGGCTACTGTATCAACTGCCTTTATCCTGCGATGGGTGATGCTTAGAACCATGGGCATGGGCATTCCTTACGTCTCATCTGATGCTTTTGTTGGAGATGATCATTCACTGGCACTATATTTGAACTCCGTGTGAGTGTGTGTGGTTTGAACAAATGGCTTCCGCTACTTTTATTTGAACTTATTTTGTAATAACTATGTTTAAACTCTGATGTATCTGAGATGCAAACTTTTATGTAATATGTGATGGTGACCGCTAAACTTATTACGATCTTGGCTGGAATGGAAGTTGGTTTGAAATCCTTCATGATTTCACGGACTACCGGGTTATACAGGCTTAAGTTTGCTAAATTCGTCTGCTCTGGCGGATGATTTTCTTACTTAATTTCATATAATTGGTCGGTTCTATTACAGCTGGCATCAGATCATGGTTTAGCGTGTTACTGTTCACAAGTGTATTTAAAACAAAAAGGCATTTGGAAAACGTGATTTTCAAACTATAAAGTGTGCCAGTGGTCATATCCTTTATGCCCAGTTAAGGACTTTAGGTGGCTTAATTAAGTACTGACTTGGGGTTCTTGCATCATATTTCTCTTTCGTCGCTCATACGGCGTGCTATTGTATGAGTGCCACTTGTTTGAGTGGTAATGTATGGATCAATTGCCTTCTACGCCTCGGTAAGTGTGAGTTGTGAGAGCATGATCGGATACACCGCCGATCTAGGGTGAATGCTTATATGATGCTAGGAGTAATTACATGTTCTACGCATGTTTTACAAAGGTATCTCATGTGTGGGTATTCCGTCTGTTGAGGCGATGCCGTCAATAGGACGATGGTTCGGGTAGTTACTACCATTGTACACGTATCTGGGGATTCGTGTAGAGCGTGTAGATAAAATTTACTGCTTTATGCATTCATTGGGAATTGGGCTGAAATGAATCTTCTGTAGGTACATAACAACGCTATCGTGTAGAACGTATTAGCTACGTATTTGAGAGATCGTTTGTATGCCACCGAATTCGTCGTTAGAAATTATTCATTTCATAAGTTTGTGAGAACGTACGGCACGTACATACATCATATTACTTGTGCATTTCATTCATGTCATGCATTCCTCCCCTTATAAATTGATTATCTCATTTTGATAAAAGTTGTATCACCTAAAATATGTTTCCCCGGGGTAATAAAGAACTTTTGCTACAGATGGCCCTGCACGAAGCAGACCGCCCGTAAGTCCACCAGGAGGAAGAGCACCTCGACGTCCGTTGGCCCTGAGGGAGCACCGCACCACGGACACCTTCTTGAGCGAGTTTGGCATGCCGACCTTGCTTTGGAGAGTGCTCCATGATGTGGGGTACCCAGAGGGTCAAGAACCGGTGTACTCTTGGAATGAGAGCTAGTTAGCAGAGGATGGACTTGCAGTGGTAGAGATCACTGGTCCCTGCTCTCGGTGATGCTCCAGATTGGGATGGTTGGCACTTGGAGTTTGAGGGTCGCACTCCCGCTGAGGGTGCAGAGGGAGCAGCCTTCCATGTCATCAGGGATATTATGAGCAGATTTTCCCAGTGAGCTTGCAGCAGCTCTAGCTGGCACTTTTCCTAGGGATGATCCTCGTGATGCCATTTGGGTTCAGCCTCAGGGAAGCGCCTTGGTCAGAGGTCCAGCTGAGGGACAGGCTAGCGACAACCATTCTATGAGTGCTATGTTCGCCGCCATCAGAGCGTATGAGGGTCTCGAGAGTACCTACTGGACTTTGACTGGCTTGCGTGGTCAGGATAAGCTCAAGGGGAGAAAGCAGAAGAAGAGACAGGCACGTGCTATAGCTAGTTTGCAGGAGCAGTTGGCTGATATGAACTTACAGCGAGACCAGGCAGTTGAGAGAGGTGATAGAGCTATGCAGCGGGTGCATACGTTGACTCAAGCCAACAACAATGCAGACCGCATGATTGGACAGTTGGTTCAGGAAAGGAATGAAGCCTGGGACGAGAGGGACCTTCTGCTGCAGAGGGTCGATGAGCTAGAGGAATACAACGGCAACCTGCACGAGGAGTTTCACGTGCTCTACAATGGGGTTGGCCCATATGCTCCACCAGACGCCGCTGGCATGGACATCGACGACGACAACGAGGACGAGCCTGTAGTTTCACCTGGGGGCGATGGTGACGTCTCCGATCCCGACGATGGCCCCGAGGAGTAGGCTAGTTGCCTTGCGCTAGTATCTAGGTCCTGTCGCGATGACCTTTCTTTTGTTGGCATGTAACCTAATGTGTTTTGCTTCGAACTTATGAGACTTGGCATGTGGTTGGAACTTGATTAGGAATGCGATATCTGAACGCATAAAAGTCCAGTGTATGTATGCTGGCAATTTGGTTGTATGGACGCGATGTTTGCTATTGAAGTAATTTGATTAAGTGATGTTGTTTTAATTGGGATGCGATTGTTGTGCCTCTGTTTTATTGTATGAATTTATCCTCTCCAGTAAATTCAGTAGCGGCATAATTTTTCCTTCACTCGCAATTATTACAGCTTCACTCAATCATTACTTGTTGCTAAAATATGCAGATGACAAACACTCGCCGAACCACGTATGAGGCCGCTGAGACCGGTGCTAACGGTGCGGGGACCGGTGGTGGTGGTGGAAACCACGGCAACAACAATGAACCTCCCCATGAACCGCATTTGCCACCTCCTCCCCCGTTTACCCCCTGAGATGTTCCTCGCACAGTTGCTCGGGAGTCAGCGCAACGCGGAACAATCCCAGAAGAACATGGAGGATTTTCTGCGTACCATCGCCAACAACGTTCAACGTGGTAATAATCAGGGTGGTGGCATTGGAGTGAACCAATATAGCAGCTTCAAAGATTTTATGGACACCAGGCCGCCAGTATTCAAGGAAGCAACAGAGCCACTCGATGCTGAGGAATGGATCAACACTATGGAAGATAAATTCCGTGTGTTGAGGATGACTGAGGTGTTGAAAATGGAGTATGCTGCACTTCAGTTGCAAGGACCAGCGGGAATGTGGTGGAAGCACCATCGCACCACCTTCCCTCCAAATGCTCAGATTTCATGGAGAGAGTTTGCTGAGGCCTTCCGTGGAGTTTATATTCCACCCGGGCTGACCGAGATGAAGTTGGGAGAGTTCTTGGCGTTAAATCAGGGCACCAAGACCGTGACGCAATATCTGCATGCCTTCAACAACTTGTGTCGTTATGCTCCCGACATGGTTGACACAGATGCTAAGAGAATAGCCAGTTTCAAGAGGGGACTCAATCCAAAAATGATGAAGCATGTTGGTACCAACAACCGCTGTCAGATTCAATGACTTCATCAGCGACTGTCTGAAGCAGGAGAAGAATAACAACGCCAGCACCGCAGCCAAGACACGCAAGAGAGCCCTTGAAGGTGGTCCGTCCCAAGCTAGAGCACCTACGGGAGGTCGTCCTCCATATCGCCCATCGGCACCTGGCGCGAGGTTCAGGCCACCTCAGCAGAGAAGTCAGAATTTCCGTGGACCCTAGAAGCCTTACAAGATGGCAGTACAACCCAACAAGGCAGCCGCAACTACGGTACAAGGCAGTTCCAAGGGAGCTGTGGGATCTGCTGGGACAGTGAGGGGACCCTGCTATAACTGTGATCAACCCGGCCACTTCTCGAGGTTTTGTCCGTATCCGCCCAAGAAGAAGCAGCAGACTTATAATGCTAGGGTGCATAGTACGACTGTGGATGAAATTCCTGAGGGAGAGCCCGTCACTGCTGGTAAGTTTCCTAGTCAACGAAAACCCTGCAGTTGTTCTATTTGATTCTAGATCATCGCATTCTTTTATGAGTCAAGCATTTGCACAGAAACATGAACAACTATGCACAGAATTGGGTTATGGTTACCGTATAAGTTCAGCAGGGGCTGATGTTTTGACCAACCGGATGGTTCGAGGGGCAACCCTTGAATTAGGTAGCAGGAAGTTCCGAGTGAACTTGATAGTTATGCCTGGACTAGTTTTGGATGTCATTATAGGGATGAATTGGATGAAGGATTGGGGAGCAGTCATAGATACTAGAAGTCGAGTACTTACCCTTAAGGATCCCCTGGGTGAGGGTACTTTCCAAGTACCATTGCCTCGAAGAACAGACCTTATAAGTGTTACATGTGCTACGGCAGTCATTCCTATTCATCAGATTCTGGTAGTGTGTGAGTTTCCGGATGTATTCCCGGACGAGCTACCTGGTCTTCCGCCGGATAGGGAGATTGAGTTTGGAATTGAGTTAATCCCCGGAACAGCTCCGATTTCAAGGAGACCCTATCGGATGCCTCCAGATGAACTAGCTGAGCTGAAGAAGCAATTAGAAGATTTATCAAAAAAGGGGTTTATTTGGCCAAGCAAATCTGAATGGGGATGTCCCGCCTTGTTTGTGAAGAAGAAGAAAGAGGGCACGTTGAGAATGTGCGTAGATTATAGGCCACTCAATGCTGTAACCATCAAGAATAAAGTATCCCTTGCCTCATATTGATATTCTGTTTGACCAGTTAGCCAAGGCCAAGGTGTTCTCAAAAATAGATTTGAGATCCGGTTATCATCAGATCAAGATTAGGCCACAGGATATACCGAAAAACTGCATTTTCCACCAGATACGGGTTGTATGAGTATCTTGTCATGTCCTTTGGCTTGACAAATGCTCCTGCATACTTTATGTTTTTGATGAATACAGTTTTCATGCCAGAATTGGATAAGTTTGTGGTGGTGTTCATCGATGACATTCTGGTGTACTCCGAGAACGAGAAGGATCATGAAGAGCATCTGAGAATTGTCTTGACCAGACTTAGGGATCATCAACTGTATGCTAAGTTTAGCAAATGCGAATTCTGGTTGAAGAAAGTTCCTTTCCTTGGTCACATTCTATCAGAAAATGGAGTTTCAGTCGATCCAAGTAAGGTGCAAGAGGTTATGAATTGGAAAGCACCGACCACAGTTCCTGAGATTAGAAGTTTCTTAGGACTAGCCGGTTATTACCGTCGCTTTATACCAGACTTCTCGAAGATTGCCAAACCGATGACAAGTCTGCTACAGAAGGATCACAAGTTTGTGTGGACAGAGGAGTGTGAAGCAGCTTTCCACACTTTGCGGAAACTAGTTGACCACTGCTCCTGTTCTAGCACAACCAGATATCGAGAAACCATTTGATGTGTTTTGCGACGCATCGAAGACTGGATTGGGCTGTGTTCTTATGCAAGAAAGGAGAGTCATTGCCTATGCCTCACGTCAATTGAGGAAGCACGAGGTCAACTATCCAACACATGATCTTGAACTTGCTGCAGTTGTGCATGCCCTAAAAATTTGGAGACATTATCTACTTGGTAATGTGTGCAACATTTTCACAGATCACAAGAGTCTTAAGTACATCTTTACCCAACCAGAGCTGAACATGAGACAGCGCAGATGGTTGGAATTGATCAAGGATTACAACTTGAATGTGCAATATCATCCTGGAAAAGCCAATGTAGTGGCAGATGCTTTGAGCAGAAAGTCACATTACTTGAATGTGCAGCCATTACTTGAAGATGGGTTCGATCTGATGCATCCTGCTGTGTTACATAGTATTCAGATTAGTTGCTCTTTGGAGAGTAAGATAATAGAAGGCCAGAAAACCGACAAGGGAATATTCCACATCAAAGAGAAAATAAAAGAAAAGTCAGTCTCAGCACTTTAAAGTGGATGAACAGGGCATGTTGTGGTTTGATGACCGTCTTGTGGTTCCCAAGGATCGAGAGCTTAGGAATAAACTCATGGATGAAGCTCACCTTTCTAAGCTATCTATCCATCCCGGAAGTAGTAAGATGTATCAAGAACTAAGGTCTCGTTATTGGTGGACCAAAATGAAGAAAGAAATTACAGCATATGTTGCCAGATGTGACACATGTTGTAGAGTGAAAGCTATTCATATGAAACCTATCGGCATGTTGCAACCCTTGTCAGTCCCTAGTTGGAAGTGGGACGATATCAGTATGGATTTTATCTCAGGTTTGCCCACTACTCAAAAAGGACATGATTCGATTTGGGTGATTGTGGATCGTCTTACTAAGACCGCTCATTTCCTACCTAGTCAAGACAACTTATCGACCACCTCAATATGCCGAGAAGTATATCGCAGAAATTGTGAGGTTGCATGGTATACCAAAGACCATAGTATCTGATAGAGGGCCCCAGTTCACGGCTCACTTTTGGGAACATTTACACAAAGGCTTAGGAACTAGTTTGATTCGTAGTACCGCTTATCATCCTCAGACAGATGGTCAGACTGAACGAGTGAATGCTGTTTTGGAGGATATGTTAAGAGCCTGTGTATTGTCTTCTAAGGGATCATGGGAGTCATGGTTACCATTAGCTGAGTTTTCTTATAATAATAGTTATCAAGAAAGCATCAAGATGGCTCCCTTCGAAGCTTTATATGGCAGAAAATGTAGAACACCATTGAATTGGGTCGAGCCTAGGAGATAGAAGGTATTATGGCATTGACTTTGTAGAAGAAGCCGAGAAGAAAGTTCATATTATTCAGCAGAATATGAAGGCAGGCCCAATCACGTCAGAAAAGTTATGCAGACAGAAGAAGGAGACCCCTTGTGTTTGAAGTTGGTGACTATGTTTATCTGAAGGTCACGCCAATGAAGAAGAAAAGGTTCGGAGTCCGAAGAAAGCTTGCCGCGAGATTCGTAGGACCATACAAGATCCTGGAACGAAGAGGTCCGGTAGCCTACAAGTTAGAGTTACCTGAGACAATGAGTACCGTTTTCCCTAGTTTTCCATGTATCACATCTCAAGAAATGTTTGCGTGTTCCGGAGGAAAGAATAGAACCTCGAGGTATCCAACTCAAATCAGATTTGGTGTACCGTGAACAACCAGTCCGTGTGTTAGACACTAAAGAACGTGCTACTCGGAATAGTGTGGTGAAAACATACAAGATACAGTGGGATCATCATGATGAGGGAGATGCAACTTGGGAAACGGGAGAATATCTACAAAAAGCTTATGAAGATTTTTATAACAAATGGTTCGTAACCCAAATCTCGGGACGAGATTTTTATAAGGGGGGAGGGCTGTAACACCCCGGTGTTATGCCAGCATTTAGGCACTTCAAATCATGCATATCATGCATCATCAAGCATCCTAATCATACATGCCTAATCATGTAAATAACAACTGAAACACTGCTTCGAAACATACGAAACATGTTCGTGAAACGTAAATGTTGCATACACTTGTTTAGAGTGGTTTTGCCCTGATTATGCTTGCTAGGTTAGTAGAACTTGTTTGGTTATGATTGTGAATCATCTAGAATTGTTTAGCACAATTTTTGGAGCAAGGTTTGTATTTAAATTATTGCCAAATTTTGCTTTTAAAAATAATTCTCCAAAATTAGGGTTTTGAGTTAAAATTGACTTTAATTTTATAATTCAAAATCTATCAAGAATTTGGCTTTGGTCATAAAATCAAAGTTGTAGATATTGAAAAATGGAACAAATTTCATTTTTACACCAATTTGTGAAAATGCTTTTAAATGGCTCAAAAATGGGAATTTAATTCTGTATATTGAGAAATAAAAAGAAAAATTCTTCATTTTCGCTTAACAGGCCGCCGCTCCGCTTCCCGGCCCACGGCCGAAGCCGGCCCAGCAAGCCTCCCGCCGCGCCGCGTGCCTCGCCTTGGCCCAGCCCAGCGCGCGCCTGGCCTGCCTCCGCGCTCGCCCTCTCGCTGACGCGCCGTGCCGTTAACCACGGCAGAGCACGCCCGCCGCATGGTGGCCATGCGCGTCGACGCCGCCGCACGTCGCAGCCGGCCTGCGTCCGCTCCCACGCGCCGCCTACACCTGCCGACCGCGCGCGCCCCTCTCCACTCCATCCGCCCGCTCTCTCGCTCTCCCGTGCTCGCTTTCCCCCGTGCGCAGCGAGCGAGCTCGCCACGAGCGCCACCGCACCCACCGGGCAAATTCGCCACCCCTCCTCCACCATAGCCAGCAATCGAGCGCCAGCAGCTCCGCCTCGCTCTCTGGCATTTGGTGCTCGTGATTGTGCCGTCTTTTGAGCCCAGGTAGCGCGTTCTCGTGACTCGCCGACGTCGGCCATGGCGCCGCCGTGCTCGGCCGCCGTGGAACTCCCCCTTCCTCCCCTTCTCCACCCTGCCTAGCTACCTGCCCGTATTCGCCAGCTCCTCGCGAACCGCATGCGCTCTCTCGTTTGCCCTGGCACGGCCGGTAATGGCCGCCAGCCCCGTTGGCCGAGCCGCGCCGCTGCGACGTCTCGGCGCCGGCATGGCTTTCGCCTCGGCCGAGCTGGGCCAAGAGGCCATGGGCCGAAGCCCCTGCCAGGCCGCCGCTCTTTCCCTTCGCTCGGGCCAGCGTAGGCCAAGTGTGGCCGTGGGTCGGCTGATTCCCACGGGCCGGCCCAGTAGCAATAGGATGTTTATTTTAGTTTTTCTTTATTATTTGAAAAGAGAAATGATTTGGAAAATGTTTGGATACTCAAATTTGCTCCAAATCTGTTGAAATAAATTTTGCTAGGTTCCTTATCACCAGATCTACTTGGGAAAATTATTGCATGTCATTTTTGAGATACTTTTCTGTAGAACTTTATTTAATCATGGATATTGCTGATAACTTGAAAAATATGTAGAAAAACCTATAGGCTTCAGAAAAATATGATTCCAAGTTTGTTGATCTTCTTATGTAATGTACTTCCTAGGAAAAATATGTGTCATGCATGTGCTGAAGAAAAATTTTGAGGTGTAGTTCAAGTGCCTTTAATGGCTGATTTTTGTTATTTTAGCTAGAGAGCAAACTTTGTATAAAACATGCATGTGATAATTTTTGTACAGTGATTGTATGCTATGAAGGTCATAGGAAAAATGCTAACTCTGTTGTTTGACACTTTTCACAGTACAAAGTATTTTCATGTTCATAATCATGCCATAGCTTGTTATTTTTGTGTAGGCTAATCCCCCCATTCAAATACCATGAAAATCTGATGGTAGACTACTTAGGGTAGTACTGTGCTATGGTAATTTTCTAAGATTTTTCTAAGCAATAAAAATAGATGTTACTATTCAAACCTATTATTAATTAGGGTTTAATCAAGTGTTGCTGAATGTGTGATTAAGAAATTAGTAAAGCTTTGGTGTATCTTTGAAGCATTTAATAAGATGTGTTGATTTAGCATATTAGTAGTAGAAGAGAATGCAGTAGATGACATGTGCTTGTAGTATATGTTCTTGGATGATGTTGACTACCTTGCATTCAAACATATCCATTGTATTCATCTCATTCGATGCACCGATTGCATAGGCGCTTACGCACATTGCATCATACAGGATCGCAAATCGAGAACCCAGTCGTCATACCCGAGGAGCCCGAGGAGCAGCTCGAGGTGCAGCCGCAGGAAGTGCCCGAAGCCGACGAGGAGGACGTTGAGGAACTTCCAGAGTGCCCCGATCACCGCCCGAGCTCCTTCGAGAGAGGCAAGCCCCGGAGCATTTTCTCCCGGTTTGCAATTTTTAATTAAATACTTTACTTTAATTGATGCATTACGTTCAGGAGTTGTTTGCAACCGTTGCTGCATTATACCTTGTCTACCTTTGTTATACTATATCCTTGTTACCCTGGTATCCGCAGTCGAGTCAATGCTTAGCTGGCTTAGACCGGTAGAAGTCGGGTGATTTCCTGTCACCTGCGAGCTATAGGTGGTTACCTGGATCTGCTTGGATGACTATGAAGTCATGGTATAACTAAGTGTTAAATGAAGTTGAGACCGGACGGAGACTTACAGAGTTTTGGACTGTAGTGCTTTCCGTCTGTGTCGATTAAGGACCGACCGTTGTTGGGCCTCGAGTCATGTTGAACGCATGCCTTACATTTAGCTGGCCGGATAAAGTACCTTCCGACCGCGAAGCTGAGGAGATTATTCGGGCCGAGTAGATTGCCCGCAGCGCACTGTGCCGGAGCAGGTGTGGTAGGACACGGGGGCGAGATGATAAGACCAAAGTGCAGTCGGTCGGCCCCCGGGTACATGTGGTTCCTGGCAAACTCGAGATTCCTGGATAGTTGACTCGGTGATCAATATCTCACTTTAGCGGGTGAGTGAGGTTTGTGTAAGGAATAAATCACCAGCTGGTTAGGAATCGATTCGAATCGCCATCGCTCCTGGATAGTGAGCACTTGACTTGAGTGACTTCATCGTAGTAATGTTGATGGAACACTTGGATAGTTATAATGAATATGACATTATGAAAGTTGTTTAATGATCATTGGTTATCATTATCTGCTTAATCACATGTTTGCTCTAGTATAGGTGCAAATCTAGTCGACAGGTTATAATTAATTAACTTGGCAATAATGTTTTTAGAAAGGTTCTTGGAATGCTAAAAATGCTTTCTTTGCAAATGAGTCAGCTACCCTACTATAAAGCCTTCATAATCCTTGGTGTCACTTATTTTCGGTTATGTCGGGTAAGTCTAGCTGAGTACCTTCTCGTACTCAGGGTTTTATTCCCACTTGTTGCAGATGGGCAGATGTATTACGGCTACTGTATCAACTGCCTTTATCCTACGATGGGTGATGCTTAGGACCATGGGCATGGTCATTCCTTACGTCTCGTCTGATGCTTTTGTTGGAGATGATCATTCGCTGGCACTATATTTGAACTCCGTGTGAGTGTGTGTGGTTTGAACAAATGGCTTCCGCTACTTTTATTCAAACTTGTTTTGTAATAACTATGTTTAAACTCTGATGTATCTGAGATGCAAACTTTTATGTAATATGTGATGGTGACCGCTAAACTTATTACGATCTTGGCTGGAATGGAAGTTGGTTTGAAATCCTTCGTGATTTCACGGACTACCGGGTTATACGGGCTTAAGTTTGCTAAATAGTCTGCTCTGGCGGATGATTTTCTTACTTAATTTCGTATAATTGGTCGGTTCTGTTACACCATTGCTATGTGACAATGAAAGTGCCGTAAAGCTCACCAACAACCCGGTTCAACACTCAAGAATAAAGCATATAGATGTCTGTCATCACTTCATAAGAGATCACCAACAAAAAGGGGACATTTGCATAGAGAGTGTGGGCACCGAAGATCAACTTGCCGACATATTCACCAAGCCACTTGATGAGAAGAGGTTTTGCAAGCTAAGGAATGAATTGAACATACTTGACTTCTCAAATATGTATTGATGCACCCCCACTATATGGCATGCCTCTCCTTCGAGCCAAGCAAGGTAAAGTTGATTGACATGTCATCCATCCATTGCTAAGGACTTGTTTAGTGCATCTAGTCATTCCTATCATGTCCTAGGCTCATTCATGAAAATCAAATGAATTTAATGCTTGTATGGTATCGCTATTGCTTGTATGTTTGAAATGATCTAGTGGTAGCATATGACATGTTTGTGGGATTGTAAACCTAATGTTTGATTTAGAAAATGAGCTATAAGTGTTTAACTCAACAAGATACAAGATAACCCTTATTTAGAGGTGTGAAGAAGCTTGCCCTTGGATCAAACCGAGTTAAATATCTTTTGCAAGTAATCTAGATTGAACCAAATTGGGAAAATGATCCTCATTTCATAAGGTTTCACCCCAACCTATCTATAATTTGAGCTCACCTTTTGTGCTAATTGTTGACAAATGGGGAGAGAAACAAATATATGAGTGATAGGGGAGTATTTGACATAAGGGGAGAGATATGATAAAGGAAAGGGATCAATTAAAATCTTGATCACACAAGTAGGGGGAGCAAGCTCATAAACTTGTATGATGCATTTGAATGAACATTCCATATATTTGCTTGTATGGTACAAGTTCTTAATTTCAATATTCATGCTTGTGTGGTGTATGCTAGTTATAGGTTTGAATGATGAAATGAAAAACTAGCATGCATAGGCTAAAGTAACTAGACTTATGTTCATTCTATGGAAACTAGACCCTTGCATGTAATGTTGATCTAATGGGGTATTCTAGTTTTTGTGTATATCTAGTTACTAATGATGCTAAGGATGGTATATTGGTGTACTCCAATTGGTATCATGCTTCAAAGGTCCATCTCTTATACCTTAGCATCATTTGGTAGAAATTGACTCCTATATTTTCTATCTAAGCATATGTGCAAGCTACAATCTAAACTCTTAGCACATATGTAGGGGGAGCAATTACTACCATTTGGAGTTCATGAAACTTGTCCATACTCTTTTACACATGGTAGATATGCTTGGGCAAGCAACATGAATTCAATTAAATCTCAATTCATATCTTTGTGAAAGAGTTGTCATCAATTACCAAAAAGGAGGAGATTGAAAGCTCTAGTTTGGTTTTGGTTAATTGATGAAACCCTAAGTGCTAACCTAGTTTATCAAAGTGATTATGAGATAGGTAGCACTACTCCAAGTGATGAAGCAATGGCGAAGATCATGACAATGGTGATGGTCAAATGCTTAAACTTGGAAAAGAAGAAAGAGAAAAACAAAAGGCTCAAGGCAAAGGTAAAATTATAGGAGCCATTTTGTTTCGGTGATCAAGACACTTAGCGAGTGTGATCACATTTAGGATAGATAGCCATACTATTAAGAGGTGTGAAACTCGTATCGAAATGCGGTTATCAAAGTGCCACTAGATGCTCTAATTCATTGCATAAGGATCTAGTGGAGTACTAACACCCTTGAAAATGTTTGTGAAAATATGCTAACACATGTGCACAAGGTGATACACTTGGTGGTTGGCACATTTGAACAAGGGTGAAGAAGATAGAGTCGAAGAGGAGTTAGTCGCGCTGGTTACAGAGCGATCGGACGCGTCTGGTATGATGACCGAACACGTCCGGTATTCGGCGACAGACTCAGCGATCGGACGCGTCCGGTCACCACACCGGACACGTCCGGTATGACTCAGAAAAATAGTGTTCGGCAGTTGTGTTGATCGGACGCTGGCTGCGTCCGGTCCGGTATGACCGGACGCGTCCGGTCATGAGTGGATGCTTACTGTACTCGACCGGACGCTGAGGCTCAGCGTCCGGTCAGTTTCTAACAGAAGCGTCCGGTCGGCCCTGGTGTCTTACTAGACTCGACCGGACTCAGCGGTGTAGCGTCCGGTCAATTGAGTTTCTGTGTCCGGTGTGAGCGTCCGGTCGTCGGCAGACTGAGCAGCAACGGCTAGGCTGGTTTGAACAGGACACATGGCAGTCTGGGAGCTACCGGACACGTCTGGTATGCCGACCGGACGCGTCCGGTATTCACGACCGGAGCGTCCGGTGCAGCGTCCGGTGCAGTGTCCAGTGCAGTATGACCGGAGCGTCTGGTCGACGCGCAGTCAGCCCGTTTTTTGAGCCAACGGCTCTATTTGATGGGGGCTTCTATTTAAAGCCCCATGGCCGGCTCAAGCCACAATTCTTGCATATTTTCATTGACATAGCAACCTTGTGAGCTTAGCCAAAGCACTCCCACTCATCTCCATCATTGATCCATCATCTTTGTGAGATTGGGAGAGAATCCAAGTGCATTACTTGAGTGATTGCATCTAGAGGCACTTGGCATTCGTATTGCGCTGCAGATTTCGCTTGTTACTCTTGGTGGTTGCCACCACCTAGACGGTTGGAGCAGCGGTGGAGGATTGGCACGAGTTGGTGATTGTTTGTGGCCATCTCCGGTGATTGTGAGGGGAGTTGTACCTTCCCCGGTGGAGTGCCGAAAGGTAACTCTAGTAAATTGCTCGTGTCATTGAGTTACCTCACTTGTGGGTCGGTTCTTGCAGTGTCCTATCGTGTGGACGAGGTTTGTGAAACACCTCTTAGACGTCGAACCACCAAGTGTTGGTCGACACAACAGGGACTAGCGTGTTAGCAAGCACGTGAACCTCGGGAGAAAAATTGGTTGTCTCTTGTCATTTGCATTCTCTCGGTGATTGGCTTAATATTCATCTTGTGATTGGTTCATCCCTCGACACATCGGTATAACCATCCTACTCACTCATTTATATTCTTGCAAACTAGTTGTAGCAAGCTCTTTAGTGTAATTAGATTGAGAGCTTGCTTTGCTATTTAAGTTTGCTTAGTGGAGCTCTTTAGAGTAGAAAGTTTGAGAGCTCTTAGTGAGTAGTATCATAGCAAGTTGTGTGTCTAGCTATCATTGCAACTAGAATTGTTGGATAGGTGGCTTGCAACCCTCGTAGAGCTAGAGCAAGTTTACATTTCGCTATTTGTCTTACTAATCAAATTGCTCTAGTTGATTTGTAGAATTTTAAATAGGCTATTCACCCCCCCCCTCTAGCCATATTAGGACCTTTCACAGCGGTCACTAAGTTAGTGGCGCATGTGAGGCATTGGAACTCCCGATGATTGCCAGAGCTCCCGACCTCCGGAACTCCCAACGTTTGTTGGAACTCCCGACGAACCAAACCAAGAACACCGAGTAAATCACCACAGCTGACCTAATACCAGACACGTCTGGTATTTCCTGCTACAGCACAGTGAGTTAGCTCTTGTGTCACTCTTTCACTCAAACCTCACATGGGTTGGCCTGAGCACTTATGAATAATCATCTACCGACATGATGCATCCCTCTTAATAGTATGACATACCTATTAACTCAAGATCAAATGAAAAAAAGAAGTTGAGTCGCTTGAGTTGATTTCCTTTAAACCACATGCCATAGCTTCTTGATCATCAAGAATGTGAGGATGTCACCATGTCAATTTTGATTTTCTTCTTGAGCATAGCCATCTTGAGCATGTGACTTGATTCCATTCAACAAATGTGAGTTAACTCCAAATGTATCAAGTCACTACCACAATTCATCCAATGTGCTTGATTCTCCATTTCAATGTGACCATCATAGTTTGATTGGTACCTCAACTAAATGCAAGTATTTTTTCTTCACTCTAGCTAGGTTCCTTGGTCGTCAAGCCATCGCTTGCCCTTCATCCTTGCTTAGTACCTCGAAACCTTTCCTTGCTATCTTCACCATCTGAAGCCATCAAGTCACACTTGGTGTTGAATCATTCATTAAGATCATTTGTATAATTGTCTTTTAATATAGCAAGCTCTAAAAAGTGAGACCATTCCATATGCAATCCCTCGTGTCTCATTAATTATTTTTCAACGTGCTTGCTTTCATCGGAGTCATCGAAATCTCACAATGAATAAGCCTTGCTTGAGTTATATTTGCATTGTTGTCTTGTGTTTGAACTAGATTGTTTATACAACAACACATCATTTTAGCTTTCATCAAACACCTGTGAGATAACCTATTTTCTGTCCATCAATTAGCAAACATGTTAGACCTTTAATCACGTTGTCATTCAATCATCAAAACCCACTAAAGGGCTTGATGCACTTTCATGTATTCTTATCCGCCCAGTGCCCGAAGCGCCTGACTGCTCATCCATCCGCCCCTTCCCCCCATCACGTGCTCGTCGAGCTATCGCACCGTGCCCTTTCCCCTCGCCAACCGCGCCGTGCACCCTCGCTCCTTGAGTCACTCACCTGTGTTCCAGTCACTTGCGTCGCTCGCTTCCTCGCCGTCCATCCGTCGCCCATTGTCGTCGGGCGCGCCGCTGACCCTGCCATGGCCGCTGGGGCACACGTGTCGTGGCGCCTCAGGTCTTCCCGGGTGAGCCAAGGGCACCAATGAGCATGGTCGGTGATGGTGGTGCTCGCGCGCCGCCGGATCCCACCCTGACCACCGGAATCGACCGGCCTCGGCCTTCCCCTCCCTTATGTTGCAAATGTATGTTTCAAGTGTTTTAGATGTTTCAGAGGTATGTTGCAATTGTCACATATGGATGTTGCAAAAGTAGATCTGGATGTTGCACATGTTGTATATTTTTATAAGTGTTTCAGTGGTATGTTGCAAGCGTTTTAAAAAAAATGTTTCATATGTTTTAGACGTATATTGTAGCAAGTGTTTATCTAGATGTTGCATATGTTTCACACACATGTTGCAAGTGTTTTTATCTGGAATGTTGCATTTGTTTTACGCACATGTTGCAAGTGTTTTATCTGAATATTGTATATGGATCACGCATATGTTGCAACACTATATTTCGTATCCGACGTATGTTGCATCCAAGTATTTTCATGCTGCAAGAGTTTTAGGGGGCACGGTGAGTGATGGGTGCATGGCCCAAGCACCGGGGGATGAGGCGCGACATAGCTAGGGACCGGCGGATGGGGGCGCAGCGAGCTAGGGGCTGGCTCGCAGGTCCCGCCCACGCAAAGAGAGAGGTGGGGATCAGGGGGAAGGAGGAGGGCACAGCGGGAGGGGGGGGGGGCAGGGCGCGCAGCCATCGATCTGGACACGAGGAGTGGCAGTGACAGCGTCAAGGGTAGAGTGCACGTGTGAGTCAGAGCGAGGCAGACGGAGGTGGGCTACGCGGGCACACGTCCGAACGTCCGGTGCGCTAGCCACGCCCTAAAATATAGTTTCTTATAACTTGTGGGGGTAGTGTGTACCCACCAAACTTACCAACTACTAAGTCAATCCCTCAACAAGGCTTGCATGTGTATACTGCATGAGTACTACAAAGAGTTGCAAGCAAAAATATGATATCCAATCTCTCATTGTTCCATTTTAATTATCCCATGCATATCTGAACATGCCCCATACAAATAATTTAGATCAATTAATGATCCTCTTCATATCACAAAGACTTGCAAGGAAGAAATCAAATCCGGTGAGGTTCTCCACATTAATTCGGGGCTAGGGTGTAAAATAAGTTAGAAATGGTATAAAAAAAGTTACAGACGATTTGAAAATCTATCAGGGTTTTGCGTTCAAAAAAAGAAAATCGATCAGGGTGCGAAAAGGCAGTAACTAGCACTCGACCACATAGGGAGAAGGCATCCAGCGATGTTCCATGGTAATGGCTGTAGCATACAAACTGCCCATCAAATCATGGAGCTCACGGCATAGACATCCCAGTTTTTCTCCTACCTGGGCAGGTTCAACATAACACTGTAATAATATGAAACCAAACTGTCGGTGTTTCGTACAAGCACCGGCAAGTAAATTTATAGTAATGCGCGTTAGGCTCGGATGGTGCGCTAAAGGACACAGGATTTATACTGGTTCGGGCGGAACGTCCCTACGTCCAGTTTGTTGCTGCTTGTGTTATTAGCACCGTAAACGATCTGTAGTAAGGGATACAAATTGCCGAGAGAGGGACTGGTCCCAAGTCTCTGATCGAAGGATTGAAAGGTGGTCAAGAGCTTCGTAGCTGCTTGAATGTGTGTGAGTGCGTTCTATTGTTCGGTCCTCTTTTTTCCCGTCCCTTTGATGGAGGATGCGCCTCCCCTTTTATAGATGAAGGGGCTGGCTTTACAAGGGTGAGGGCTCCAGGATGCGTACTCTACTTAGCCTTGTGGCTCATGTCTACCTGGTCAGGTCCCCCATTCTGATGAGTGCGAAGGAAGATAAGTGCTTATGATGTCGTTGATATCTCTGTAGGATGTCAGATTAGTCACAGCATGCTGCCCCCAGGGTATGGGTTGTAGTACAGTGGTTTTGACTTAGGAGCCTCCCCCCAGCCTTGCTCCACACGCCTTCTGGTTCCCATGATTCTTGTTGGGAGAATTCGGGGTCGGGGTCCGGTGTAGCGCCGTGGCCAAGGCTCTCTGACTGGGAGGACCTGAGGGGTCGGGAAGAGGGCCCCCCCGCTCCCTCGGGTCCACAGCGCGGTGACGGAGTATCCGTCGTTCGTGGAGATAGCAAATCCGTTCTTGGAGCGTAGCGGTTGTCGTATATCTTCGTTGGGTTCCGTGTCCCGGAGCTGAAGGCGGCGCCTACAACTCTACAGAGTGAGGTGCACGCACCTGTAATACCTTTTGGGCTCTGCGGCGCCCAGAAGGGTCTAAAGCATCAGTCCTGTCATTCCCCTGGCAGTTCTTTTCCTGTCAGGGCGCAGGGTATGGTCGTTGGAGCCATGGTTGACCCGAACGTCTTGTCTCGTCCTGTACCCATCGTTATGAGGGATAGATATCGATCAGGGCGAGGCTCGTTCTGGGCCGTCGGGTGGAGGCCAATCCCTATCTCTTGGGCGAGACTAACCCTATCCCTCCGGGGTCGGGCGAGGCGGAATCTATCCCTTAGCCTTCGGGCGAGACCGAGCCCGCCCTATAGGCGTCAGGCGAGACGGAGATTAGCCTTGAGCCTTTGGGGCGAGGCAGGGTTATCCCACAAAGGCGTCGGGTGAGGCTGACCCCACCCCTCCGGGATCGGGCGAGTCGGAACTCATCCCTCAGCCCTCGGGCGAGACCGAGCCCGTCCTCAAGGCGTCGGGCGAGACGGAGTTTATCCCTCGGCCCTCGGGCGAGACCGAGCCTGTCTCAAAGGTGTTGGGCGAGGCGGAATCGAACCCCTGTCACTCGAACAAGGGATGACATGGCGCCCTTATGCGTCCAGGAGTTTTTTACATTTGGTGGTTATCGGTTCCACCTCCTGGGGTACCCTGGTATTATGTCCCCGACAGTAGCCCTCGAGACTCTAGGTGATTCGGGTAGAACCGCCTGGAGGGTGTTTTTTGATTTCGTTGAAGCTAATTTGCCGGAGGGTGCGCGCGAGCGCACCCAATGGGTGTAGCCCCCTGAGCCCCCGGGTGACTCAAGTAGAGTCGCCCGGGGGTTTGTATTGGCCCCTTCACGGGTAAGGCTGAAGGACTTAGTTTTACATCAACTGGGTGTCTCTGCCCTTGATGGCGGATCGTTCGCGGATTCCTTCTTAGTTGGGCCGGCCGGCGAGTCCCTGGGCCCTAGGTGGGCCAAAGAGAAAAGAACAGGCCTTTGTGGCTTGCGCTTCCCCGGTGGGTAGGGAGTCCGGATTTGTTCGGGGAAGGCGAACCGTCCGCCGAGATTTTTGGGGTGAGAGGATAGGGACTGCGGGCGCGTGTCCTGCGATGTGACGCGGTGGCGCGCGTGGCAGGCCCAGAGATCGAGGCGGACGGTTGCCCTTCTCGTGTCCGTCGCCCCCTATAAAACCGCGGGGTTCGCCCCCAGGGTTCCGTATTTCGCTCCCCTTCCTTTGCGTTCTGAGACATCCGCTGCCAATCTTCCCAGCCCCTCACGCCCGCACCGCCACCGTCGACCGACCTGCGTTCGTGTTCCAGCCGCCGTTAAGCTCGCGCCTGTCCTTCCCCCCTACTGCTTCAATGGAGTTGTGGGGCAGATCAAGCATCTCTTCTCGGCGTCTGGAGGGCCTCGTCCGCCGTGGCCTTCTCCGCCCACAATCCGCCATCCAGGAGTGGTTGCTTCCTGGCGACGAGGGTGAGCCGGTGCCGCCTGAAGGGTATGTCGTCTCTTTTGCCCTCTTCCATGAGCGGGGATTCGGGGTACCCGCGCATAGATTTCTTCGGGGGCTATTAGATTACTATGAGGTAGAGCTGCAGCATCTAACTCCTAATGGGATACAGCATATGGCAGCGTTTGTTGCCCTGTGCGAGGGTTTCCTGGGGATCGATCCCCATTTTGATCTGTGGCGGTATTTCTTTAGCGTTAGTCTGTCGAAGAGGAAGATTGGGGGGAAAGAAGTAGACGCGCCGATGGGGTGTGCCAGCATTCACCTGCGCCATACCCAGTCGAAGGGTTACCCGTACATGCGTCTGGCTACATCCAACAAGGGATGGCATTCGCAGTGGTTTTATGTTAGGGATGATGTGAGTGCCACCCTACCGAAGTACACCAGACGTCTTATTGTGGATGCTCCGGCGTCGTGGGGCTGGGGCGTCCAGACCTAAAGACAAGAAGCACATCTCCGACCTTCTCTCCGCCCTCCATGCCCTGAAGGGTCGGGGTGTAAAGGGGTCGGGGATTATCAGTGCCTACCACGCGAGGAGGGTGGCGCCACTGATGGCGCGTGTGCTTCCCCTGCATCAGGATGATGCCAGGGATATCGTTCGAGGGGACGGTGCTCGTTGACGAGGCGCTCCCTTATTCGGAAGTGGCGCAGCGTGTCAAGGAGGCGACGGAGCCGACGAAGGATTCTGCCGGCATGGTCCTCGACATCGTGTATCCGGTGCCCGGGCATCCTCCAATGCGGCCGGAGCCTGGTTCTTCGAATTCGTAAGCCCTCTTCCCCTGCACTCTTTTCTTTCTCCTGAATCTCCCTTCTTTAATACTTGCTTTTGTGATGTTGGGGCTTAGCCGAGGGGGCTAGTCTTCAAGGATAGCCCGGCTCCACTGCCGAAGGACAGGGCTGTGGCGGCGGCAAATCGACTCGCGGCCGAGCGGGACAAGAAGGCAAAGGAGGAGATGAAGAAGGCGAAACGACTGAAGCAGGAGGCACGGGATCGGGGAGAGGACGTGAGCAGTGAGGATGACGATGATGATGATGATGACGACGGCGATGACGAGGTAGCCGTCGACGTGGATTGGGGCGTCCTGGAGGATGAGGAGATGCTGACAATTGGCCACCCACCCGTGCAGGGGCCCTTCGCTTTTCACGCGGAGGGAAGTGAATCGACGAGGTCAGTGGAGGCCGGCGAGTCCGCCTCTTCGCACGGCGTGCCGGCCGAGGACCGGTGGATGGGGGAGGGTGAACCTGTCGCCGCCATCCCCGAGGCGATGATGGAGGGGAGCAGCTTCGGTGCTGCACCCCGTGAAACGATGGAGGGGGACGGCTCCGGTGCCGCGCCCGACGAGACGATGGAGAGGAGCGACTCCGGGGCCGCGCCCGACGAGATGAACCCCCCTGCCCCGGAGCAGGGGGCAGGCATGAAATGGTCCCGCCCAGATGAGTCAGGGCAGGGGTCTGGGGATCCATCCCCAAAACGCTTCCGCCGGCCGAGGACGTCAACGTAAGCTGTTGATTCCTCTGTTTTCATCCTTTTTCCATTTTTATTTTGACTTAATGGTTATTACCTTTGCGCAGGTTCTTGCGGACGGGTCACCCCCTGGGGCTGGCGCCCAAGAAGAGTCTCGCCCTTCAAGTGGGACAGACGGCGTCGCCTGGAGCCACCCCTGTTTGGGCAGGAGTGGTGCCGATGTCGGGGCCGCGTTGGCCGAACCGACGGCGTCCAAGGTGGCTCCCACACCCGCGGAGGTTACTGAGCGAGCGGTCTCTTCCGTGGCGGGCGTGGAATGGCCGGTCGAGGACCGCATACCGCCGGTGATGGTGGTCGTGACTGCGCCAAGCCAGGATCAGCCGGACGCGGTCGTGGTGGCACCCGAGGGCGTGGTGCAATCCGCGTCGCCAGGCGCCCATGTGGATCCACCCGTGGCGCTCGAAGTGGCCCAAACGGAGGAGGGTCCAGCCGGAGGGTCCTTGAGTGCGACGGTGGTGCCGCACAGGGTCAGGAGGGAGCCGCCACCGGCCCCTTTGTCGGGAGGAAACCGCTCCCCTGCGCGGGGAGAGCCGCCGCTCCAGTGGATGGATGCTCAGGACCCGACGTCGGCTCTTTTCTCGCTCGATGATCATTCCGAGAGCATGGAGCGGGAGGGTCTTGACATCGGGATCTCGACCATGCTGAACGCCCTGGACCAGGCCAGAGGAGCCCTCCGTGAGATCGTTATCCCTACCACTCAGGTATTTTCTGGACTTTCTTCTTTCTTCATGTGTTTTTGTGTTCTCGTATTCCTGATATCAGTCTTCTTCCTCCTCAGATTCTTGTTGCTCGTAGCCAGGGATAAATCCCAATTCCTCCGCGAACAGAAGGCGGAAGAGGGATCGCCTTTCCGAGGAGGCCCGACTGCGAGCAGACTTGGCCGCCCAGCTTGCTACTGTCCGAGAGCGGGAGGCCCAGGCGCGTCAGGATGCGGAGGAGGCGCACGGAATGTTCGAGGACCTGTCGGCGAGGTCTAAGCTGGATGGAGAGGAGATTGCCAGACTCAAAAAAGAGCGAGACGAGCTGCTGCAGAGGAATGCCGCGGCCAATGAGAAGGCCGGCGAAGTCCTGAAGGAGCTGGAGATGGAGCGGGACCTCCGGCGGAAGGCCGAGAGTAGGGCCACAGCCCTCCAGTAGAAGGTGGACGAGGACGTCGAGGTGGTCCGCTCTCTCCGGGCGGAGCTTGATGACGCGGTGAAAGGAAAGTCGAGTGCTGAGAACGCCGCCACCAAGCTGGAGAAAGAGGCTGCCTATACGCGCAGAGCCCTTCAGGCTGAGAGCGATGAGCACGATCTTCTACAAGCTGCGGTCGGGGTGGTCCTTAACGCCCTGAATGTGACGGAGCCGGTGGAGACCAGCCCGCTCGCGGCTCGTGTCGGAGGTATCACGGCTCGGGTGGGCCAGCTTGAGGAGAGTGCCTTTCACGCCGGGATTACCCAGGCCTTCACCGTCGCCCACGCCCACTATGAGAAGGAAATAAACCTGAAAGTGATGAGCGAAGGCTTTCCGTCCACCTACGAGGATGAAGAGCTGGAGGAAATGGAGCAGATGGTCGCTCCCCTTGCGAAGAACCTGGCAGACAGTCTGAAAGAAATGGTTCTCCCTTCGCGGGAGTAATTAATCGAACAATTTTGAGAACAGCTTATATGTAATATGTGAACAAGTGTCGGTACTTTTCGAGTCTGGACGCCTTTCGTGCTTTTGCGTCTTAATTTCGTTTTGTTTGATTTTTGCGATTTCATTTTTTACGGTCTTACCAATATGTTCCCCTGAATTATGCCGCTGATTATAATGCGAGGAGATTGTTCCGAAAGAAGGAAAGGAGGTGGCCGTACCTTAACAGCCCCCGAGTAAGGTCCGACCCCCGCACCTGCTGGGGTCGGGTGTTACTGGAGACCGGAATCGTGGTTCTGGTGATAATGGATGCCATCGCAATAATCCCCGCCCTGTCTTCCAACAGAAATCCCAACTGGGAACTCTATGGGCTCGGCAAGGTGGGGCCTTTGTCCCTGCATTATTTGGCCCGAGCCCCCGAGCCTTGTCAGGGTCTGATAGGGGTCGGCCGTTATTTGCGTGTTACCCCAGTCCTCGGTTTTCGCAATCGGAGGGGCTGAGTGAACGACACTTGCCTCGACTGGCTTGAGTACCGCGCTCAACGAGCTCGCTAACGGGTACGTTCGTGCGGAATCCGGGTCCATCATTTGCTGATGGGGTCGGCAGAGCCCTCTGGTGGCACTCCACAACTTCTTAACCCGCCTCCCGGCAGATGCCTGAGTCGTTCGATAAGCTCAGGGGGCCCGATGGCCTCTCCTCGATGGAGATTCTGTGGGTTTGGCTCGAGGTTAGAATCGAACGAGAGAAGGTCGAGACGTCCCGGTTCGCTTCTGAGCGGGGTCGGGCAGGGCCGCTGGGGCTCGTCTCGGTTATCTCTCCCTGGCTCTGTTCGGCGTGAGGCGGCCTCGAGCCCTTCGCGGGCCGACCTTCGAACCTCAGCCTGTGGTTGCCTATATCGGATAAGGCGACAGTCGTTTCGTGGTGCGACACGAATCATTGGGATGCAATTTTTTGCATATGAAATGTTTTGAATGCAAGATTTAATTGAAAATAAAGGTGGTGACGTTACCTTGGTGGTATGAGTGGCGGAAAAGCTCCTACCAGATGGGTTCGGGTCCTGACGTTTGTGACGAGGTTGGAAAAACCTGCGTAAGAATTGCCATTCTTTGTTTTGTGTCTCGGTGACGATCCGAGCTGTTCGATTAACTTGGGCGAACCTGACAGCTGTAGGCGGACCCCTTCGATCCCTTCTTTGAGAAAGGCGGACGTCGAAACTAGAGACGCGAGAGGCGTTTGAGCATGATTTTTCTGGTGAATAGAAACATTGTAGCTATCGGGGCGTAGGGTTTGCTAGTTCGTCCAGTTTTACTCAAAGCTTTGTGCCTGTATGTCGCGCCCTTAGTTTCAAGCGTACGGAGGGGTCGGGTGAAGAGGATGTCTGGATTGGTAGTCATCCTCGACAGCCCCCGAGTGATGTTCGCGTCCCTGCTATTCGACGGGGTCGGAATCTTGCGAACAAATTCTAACGCATAAAATGTGAAAGATGAGAGGCTTATCTTTCTTTGGTCGTTCGTTCGTCGTGTCTTCTGGGCCGAACGGTCGACCCAGGAGAACTGAAGGGTCCCGTCATCGGGTCGTCCGTGGTCCTGCATGGGAAGGCGAAAAATTTGTCTGCCTATGCGGGTGCCTTAATCGCCGCGTCCGGAGCGGGTCAGTGGCGGGCCATACCCAGGCAGTGTTCAGTTTGACCAAAGAGGGACGCTTCGTAGACCGGGGTTCGTCCCGTCACCTCTGGTGCGTCCCCTCAGATATCAATCAGCATTGATTGCGTATTTAAAAAGGGGAAGGGAGAGGGTTTTTCGTCCGACCTTTCGCCTTTCCTTAGTTACTGCGCCTCCTCTTTAAATAGGGAGGGGGAGAGGAGTTCTCAGCCCACCTCCCCTTCTGCCTCCGAGCCGCTATCTCTCCTTCTTCTTCCTTTCCGCCAAACGCGTCCGTGCGTCGCGGTGGTTCCTGAGTGAGGCAGAGTAATGCCAGAGAGAGATAGAGAACTTACAAACTTGCTCGTGATTCTGGTGCGTGATGTCGAGCCGGAGGTTATCCAACGTAGATGAGATGGTGCGCGCGGCCCTTGCTGAGGAGTCGCTGCTGCCGAAGGAAAGGAGGCGTCGGTGGGCGTCGTACGTCGTTGACTGCGCCGTCGTTCGCTGCGCCCCTCCCTTGGCGGGAGGCGTTTCCTGCCCATATGCCGTTATCAGGGTTATGGCTGGGGATGATGGCGTAGTCTCCAGACGTCATGGCGGTGGCGTCGCTGCCGGGGTCGCGGCTGACGACGATGGCGTAGTCCCCGGACGTTCCGGCGGAGGCGTCGTTGCCGGGGTCGCGGCTGACGACGATGGCGTAGTCCCCGGACGTTCCGGCGGAGTCGTCGTAGATGGTGGCGCCTTCGAGGATCCAGCGAAGATGTCGCCGATGGAGAGCGTGGCACGGCGACCGCAGTAGACTGAGCTGGCCCGTGTACACGCCCCGGACGTCGCCGATGGAGAGCGTGGCACGGTGACCGCTAGTAGACGAACTGGCCCGTGTACACGCCCCGGACGTCGCCGATGGAGAGCGTGGCGCGGCGACCGCAGTAACACTTGTGGTAGAGCTGAGCCGAGACTGTAATGAAATAACGTTGTGGGGAAGCCCCCGGGTAAACAGTCCTCGGAGTATATTGTTCCTTTTTTGTAATGACATCGCTTTGTAAGTGGTGAATTTGTGCAAAAAATGAACAAAATTGCATCCTTTGCTTATGGCAAGTCATTTTAACGCTTTCCAACTCTTCTCATGGTCTAAGTCATAGGAAACTAGGAACGTGGGCGAACTAATTCTGATTGAACTGGTGAGCAAAGAGGTTGCAGCCGCTGGGGCGTGGGTGCCTTGCAGTCCTACCAGTTGTATTCAGAATTGGTTCCCAAGATCTTAGCCCTCGAAACTCGTTTACGAGGCGAATGGAAAACTTAGAAAATGTTTGCAAGTATAACAGAGGGATTTTTTACAAGCGTAATACTTGTATTACACATGACATATGTTACGATCACATGCCAGCCCCCGAGTGAGGTCTGACCCCTCGCGATTTGCAGGGGTCGGTAGTCACTAAGGATCGGGGTTCTGTTAAGACAAAAACTGATAAGGAAAAGTGTAAGCTTATTTTAAGGATAGAAACGACGTAGCTGCTCAATGTTCCAGGCGTTGGTGAAGACCTCGCCTTTGATGGTTTTCAACCGGTAGGCGCCTGGGCGAAGTATTTCCGCGACGATGTAGGGCCCTTCCCAGGGCGGGGAGAGTTTGTGGCGATCCTTGTTGCTCTGCACAAGGCGGAGGACGAGGTCTCCGACGTTGAAGGCTCGACCCCGCACCCGTCGGCTGTGGTACCGCCGTAACGCTTGCTGGTACTTGGCTGAACGGAGGAGGGCGATGTCGCGGGCCTCATCCAGCTGGTCCATGGCGTCTTGGTGAGATGCCTCGGCTCCCTGTTCGTCATATGCTCTGATTCTTGGCGCTCCATAGTCGAGGTCCAGTCGGGAGAACGGCCTCGGAGCCGTAGATCATGAAAAAGGGTGTGTAGCCGGTGGCCCGGCTAGGAGTCGTCCTTAGGCTCCAGAGCACAGCCGGGAGCTCAGCGAGCCAACGCGCGCCGAACTTGTTCAACCGGTTGAAAATTCTGGGTTTGAGGCCTTGAAGGAGCATGCCGTTTGCGCGCTCGACCTGTCCGTTCGTCCGGGGGTGCGCGACGGCTGCCCAATCGATTCGGATGTGTTGTTCATCACAGAAACGAACGAATTTCCTACCGGTGAACTGCGTGCCGTTGTCTGTGATGATGGAGTTCGGTACTCCAAAGCGATGGATGATGTCGAGAAAGAACAAAACAGCTTGCTCGGATTTGATTGTGGATATTGGCCGAGCTTCAATCCATTTTGTGAACTTGTCTATGGCGACAAGCAGGTGGGTAAAGCCTCCGGGCGCTTTTTTAAGTGGCCCAACCAGGTCAAGCCCCCAGACCGCGAAGGGCCACGTGATGGGGATCATCTGGAGAGCCTGGGCCGGGAGGTGCGTTTGCCGAGCGTAGTATTGGCACCCTTCGCAGGTGCGTACAATTTGCTCGGCATCGGCTACTGCGGTGGGCCAATAGAAACCCTGTCGGAATGCCTTCCCAACCAAGGTTCTTGGTGCGGCATGGTGTCCGCATGCCCCTCCGTGGATGTCGCTCAGTAGGAGTTTTCCCTGTTCGTCAGGGATACAAAGTTGCAGAATTCCGATGTGACTTCGTTTGTAGAGTTCGCCCTCTACAAGAACGAAGGATTTGGCGCGTCGCGCGAGCCGTCGGGCTTCTGTCTTGTCGGTTGGTAGTACGTCGTGGAGGAGATAGTCGATGTAAAGCGTTCTCCAGTCATTGGGAGGATCGGACTCCATTGCTGGGTCTTCTTCAAGCTCCATGACCTCGGGGTCGGGAGGAACAGTTGGCGGATCGGCCTTGGGGGTCGGACTAGAAGGGCCATCGTCGGCTTGTTCCGACCCCGCGTAGCGTACCGAGGGTTTGTGTTGGTCACTGGCGAAGACGCCTGTTGGAACTGGCTCTCGGCTGGATGCTGCTTTTGCGAGTGTATCGGCCGCTTCGTTGAGGCGCCTGGGGATATGATTGAGTTCGAGGCCGTCGAATTTGTCCTCCAGACGTCGGACCCTCTTGACAGTATGCCTCCATCTTGGTATCGTGGCAGCCTCGACTCTTTCATGACCTGGTTGACGACCAGCTGAGAGTCACCCCTGACGTCAAGGCGTCGGATGCCCAGCTCGATGGCGATTCGTAGGCCGTTGATGAGCGCTTCGTATTCTGCAGTATTGTTTGATGAGGGAAAATGAAGCCGAACCATGTACCTCATGTGGACCCCGAGGGGGATACAAAGACTAGTCCTGCTCCGGCGCCCTTCTTCATCAGCGATCCGTCGAAGTACATTATCCAGTACTCTTGATCGACAGCTGCTGGGTGGCATCCTGGACCTCGGTCCACTCCGCGATGAAGTCAGCCAGTGCCTGAGATTTGATCGCCGTTCGGGGGACATAAGAGATGCCCTGATCCATCAGCTCGAGTGCCCACTTTGCGTTTCTTCCCATAGCGTCATGGCTACGAACGACCTCGGCCGAGGGGGAACGACGTCACTACTGTCACGGGGTGTGACTCAAGTAGTGGCGTAGCTTCCTTTTGGTGATGAGGACGGTGTAGAGGAGTTTCTGGATCTGGGAGTAGCGGGTTTTGGAGTCGGATAACACCTCGCTGATGAAATATACAGGGCGCTGCACCTTGAAGGCGTGCCCCTCTTCTTCTCGCTCTACTATTAAGGCGGAGCTAACCACTTGGGTGGTGGCCGAGATATATAGTAGGAGAGATTCTCCATCGCATGGAGGAACTAGGACCGGCGGCTTAGTTAAAAATTGTTTAACCATGTCAAGTGCTTCCTGAGCCTCGGCTGTCCACTCGAAGCGGTCAGTTTTCTTCAGGAGTCGATAAAGGGGGAGTCCTCGTTCGCCGAGGCGTGAAATGAATCGACTGAGAGCGGCAAGGCACCCGGTGATCCGCTGAACCCCCTTTATGTTTTGGATCGGGCCCATCCTCGTGATGGCTGATATCTTCTCTAGGTTGGCTTCGATGCCACGCTCAGAGACGATAAAGCCGAGCAGCATGCCCCTCGGGACCCCGAAAACACATTTTTCGGGATTGAGCTTGATGCCGTTCGCCCGGAGTTTCGCAAAGGTATGTTCAAGGTCGGCGACAAGGTGGTCAGCCCGCTTCGATTTGACTACGATGTCGTCGACATAGGCCTCAACGGTTCGCCCGATGAGATCTCCGAAGCAAGTAAGCATACAGCGCTGGTACGTTGCCCCAGCGTTCTTCAAACCAAACGGCATTGAAACGTAGCAAAATGATCCGAAGGGCGTGATAAAAGATGTCGCGAGCTGGTCGGACTCTTTCATCGCGATCTGATAGTAGCCTGAGTATGCGTCCAGGAAACAGAGGGTTTCGCACCCCGAGGTGGAATCGACTATTTGGTCTATTCGTGGCAAAGGAAATGGATCCTTTGGACACGCTTTGTTGAGGCCAGTATAATCAACACACATTCTCCATTTCCCGCTCTTTTTCCGAACAAGAACAGGATTTGTTAACCCGGAAGCTGATAGTCTTCGAGCCAAAGCCCGGGATTTGTTTCGCCGAAATATTTAGGAATGTTCATAGGTGGTCGATACCTTAGAGGGAACGCAGCGTTGAGGATGTGCCGGCCAAAGGCCTGAGGGCCTGGCAGGACGGGGCTCGGGCTTCGGTCCTCGTTGCTGTCGTAGCGCCCGCCACGTCGGGGATGATAGCCGCGACGCGCTACTTCTCCCTCGTCGCCGTGGGCACGTCTCCGGGCGTTGATGATGCTGCGTACGTCGCGGCCACGACCGAGGCGTTGATGTACGGGGACGACGGAGGGCTGCCCGCCGGCTGGTGGTGTTTGGTGTACGGATGCGTCCTTGGTGGGACACACTGAGGGTGCACGCTGGCTGGTGTTGGGTTAGCGTCGTCGAGACAACGAACTTTCCGCCTGCTGCGCGGCTGCACGTTCGAGCAACGTGCGAATCTCCCGATAAGCGCGTCGATCCTCGGACGTCGCGGCCTCCGGGAGGCCATGCAGCAAGGCGGTTGCTGCGGCGATGTTCTGGCTGGCTCGAGCAAAGTGAGGAAAGGCCCCATCGTCGGTGAGGATCCTTTGATGTACGGTGCGGGCTGTGGCGCGCGCGCGCCCCCCGTCTTTGCGGCGTTCAATCTCGCGATTGATGTCCGCGTATTCCCGTGCGAGCCCTTGCCCGGCCTCATCGATCTCTTGCTGACGAGCCCTTAGCTGCTCCATCCTCAGGCGAGATGGGGCTGTCCCTTCTTCCCCGGATCTGCTGTCAGGATTGTTTGTAGGGGTGGCCTCTTCCTTGGAGACGCTTTCGACGTGACCCTCGGGGGTCTGCGTCACGTAGCATTCCCGGGAAGGGTGGTGGCTCCCCTTACTGGAATCTGAGCTGGAGAGCGATACAGGTTCCTCGTTGAGAAGCTCGTAGAGGGTCTCCGTATCCCGCTCAATCACCCCCACGAACTCAATGTCCGTGGGTGGTTGAACCACACGTAGCGCCAGAAGGAGGCCAGTGGTTGTCGCAATGTTGCGGAGACCGAACGGAAACGCTGTCGGGGCGCTCCATACGGACCCTTCCGGACACATGGTGGCGTTGTGAGAGGCCTCTTTGGGTGACGGGACTCCTCGGGAGTTGCCCGGTGGGCCCCTAAGCCTGAGACGGCTGAGGTTGATCGAAGGGGGAGATGGGGCGGCTGAGTAAGTCAGCGCCAGCTCTCCTCCTAGTGTGATGATGAAATCTAGGTCGCCGAAACGCACGGGTGCGCCCGGGGCCCAGGTGATTGCGTGGGTGGCCATCTGAGACCTGATTTGGAACGCGCAAAGCCCCTACCTGGCGCGCCAACTGTCGGTGTTTCGTACAAGCACCGGCAAGTAAATTTATAGTAATGCGCGTTAGGCTCAGATGGTGCGCTAAAGGACACAGGATTTATACTGGTTCGGGCGGAACGTCCCTACGTCCAGTTTGTTACTGCTTGTGTTATTAGCACCGTAAACGATCTGTAGTAAGGGATACAAATTGCCGAGAGAGGGACTGGTCCCAAGTCTCTGATCGAAGGATTGAAAGGTGGTCAAGAGCTTCGTAGCTGCTTGAATGTGTGTGAGTGCGTTCTATTGTTCGGTCCTCTTTTTTCCCGTCCCTTTGATGGAGGATGCGCCTCCCCTTTTATAGATGAAGGGGCTGGCTTTACAAGGGTGAGGGCTCCAGGATGCGTACTCTACTTAGCCTTGTGGCTCATGTCTACCTGGTCAGGTCCCCCATTCTGATGAGTGCGAAGGAAGATAAGTGCTTACGATGTCGTCGATATCTCTGTAGGATGTCAGATTAGTCACAGCATGCTGCCCCCAGGGTATGGGTTGTAGTACAGTGGTTTTGACTTAGGAGCCTCCCCCCAGCCTTGCTCCACACGCCTTCTGGTTCCCATGATTCTTGTTGGGAGAATTCGGGGTCGGGGTCCGGTGTAGCGCCGTGGCCAAGGCTCTCTGACTGGGAGGACCTAAGGGGTCGGGAAGAGGGCCCCCCGCTCCCTCGGGTCCACAGCGCGGTGACGGAGTATCCGTCGTTCGTGGAGATAGCAAATCCGTTCTTGGAGCGTAGCGGTTGTCGTATATCTTTGTTGGGTTCCGTGTCCCGGAGCTGAAGGTGGCGCCTACAACTCTACAGAGTGAGGTGCACGCACCTGTAATACCTTTTGGGCTCTGCGGCGCCCGGAAGGGTCTAAAGCATCAGTCCTGTCGTCCCCTGGCAGTTCTTTTCCTATCAGGGCGCAGGGTATGGTCGTTGGAGCCATGGTTGACCCGAACGTCTTGTCTCGTCCTGTACCCATCGTTATGAGGGATAGATATCGATCAGGGCGAGGCTCGTTCTGGGCCGTCGGGTGGAGGCCAATCCCTATCTCTTGGGCGAGACTAACCCTATCCCTCCGGGGTCGGGCGAGGCGGAATCTATCCCTTAGCCTTCGGGCGAGACCGAGCCCGCCCTATAGGCGTCGGGCGAGATGGAGATTAGCCTTGAGCCTTTGGGGCGAGGCAGGGTTATCCCACAAAGGCGTCGGGTGAGGCTGACCCCACCCCTCCGGGATCGGGCGAGTCGGAACTCATCCCTCAGCCCTCGGGCGAGACCGAGCCCGTCCTCAAGGCGTCGGGCGAGACGGAGTTTATCCCTCGGCCCTCGGGCGAGACCGAGCCTGTCTCAAAGGTGTTGGGCGAGGCGGAACCGAACCCCTGTCACTCGAACAAGGGATGACATGGCGCCCTTATGCATCCAGGAGTTTTTTACATTTGGTGGTTATCGGTTCCACCTCCTGGGGTACCCTGGTATTATGTCCCCGACACAAACAGTAGAGTATATAACGATTAATAAGTTCTACACGGTCTTATGTGCTCTCGAGCACAATTCAATTACTTTTCTGCCAGGGGGTTCTTATTTTTAACATCGATGTTATCTGTTACTGTCACTTGTTCATCCTGATTCAGAAGAGCATGCCATAGTCACCCGCTGGCACTGCAGGACTCCAAGCCCATAGCACATCGTCTTGGGCAATCGGGATCACAGGGTCATCCATCATAGCATCGCCAATAGCGGCTTCTTCAGCTATTCGTTCATCTATTAAGTTGACCATCCCCGCCGACCTAAGATCATCACCCCATGCATTGTGACCTGCTTGCAGGACCCCAGGGCAAGGCTTTGCTGATCTTATGATCCTGCAACAGCGGCTTCTTCAGTCATTGGTTCATCTAATAAGTTGATAAGCCCCACAGATGTCAGAGCATCATCCCATGCAATGTCATCTACTTGCTGGAGATCCTCCATGCCAAGGCTTTGCTGCTCTTGCGATCCTTGAGTCACTGGTTCATCTACGTTAATCAGACCAACCGATCTCAGAACATCATTACATGTGTTGTCACGGAGATCCTCCAGGCCAAGGCTTTCTAGCTGACTCATTCAAAATGAATCTGCTTCCTCCCAGTCATCAGAAGGGCCTGTCAGGTCCATTGATGCATTGTACTCCGGGTCCACGATACCTTAGACAACAAGAAAGACTTTTAGTCCCAAGCAAGTTATTGCAGACTAGGAATGAAACCTCAGGAGTCAATAAATAAAAGATAGAAAGGTAAGAAAGGTATTAGCAAGGAAAGTTAACAGGGCATCTTCAAGCAGATCAGTGTTCATGGTACCTTCACGGAAATTATCCCCGTTCGGCTTACCCAGAAGCCGGCTTGTTCGGCTTCTTTTTTCAGTCGGAACAGTGTTTTTCTCTCACAACAATTCAGCCAGAACAGTGTTTTTTAGCCAGTTTCAACCAAAATTCAGCCAGCCGAACGGGAATGACTCATTGTTTCTGGCAGCTTCAGTAAGATTGTTTTGTCTGACTTGATCACTTGTTAACAGGCTGCTTGAACCGCCATTTTCTAAGGATGCAACATAAACTATCTCACCAGCATACAAAATTAGAAGAAAATAAGGTAAGGTATTAGCAAAGAAAACTAGTTAACAGGATGCTTAATCTTCAAGCAGATCAGTGTCCGCGATACCTTCAAGCAAATTAATGTTCTCCGTGTGGTCATTGTCTCTGGCAAATTCAGTACGATTGTTCTCTCTGTTGGTCCTCGATCTCCCTGCACAGGTGAGCAATCAGCTCACTAGCACCCACACACACTCACGGGCGGAGGTTGAAGAAAGGGTGAGAACAGAGTGCACACACACACTCGAGCAGCAGCTATGCAGCTCTGAATATGCAGCAAACTGAACTGCTCTTTCCATTACTAAACAAGCTGATATATACACAACTCTAATCAATTACAAGTCACAAAAAAAAACTCTAATCAATTACAGCTACACCTGCTACTGCTACAGAGTGAACTGTACACTTAAAAGATTGCTAAAGTTGCTGCTGCACAAAGTGGACTGTACACTTAAAAAGTTGCTATGCAGCAGGCCCCCTTTTTAAGTGTACAGTGGAGTGTGAAGCTGCTGCAAAAGGCTGGAGAGTGCAGCAGATTATCTCACAAATCTTCCCCTAATCCTGCTGCCTCTACTCCTTGGTCTTGAGCTCCACCATGTCAATCTTGTTCTTTAGTTCTGAGAACCAAAGGCGTCCAAGTGGCTTGGTGAGGATGTCCACGAGCTGTCGGTCGGTCTCGACAAACTCGAGGATGATCTGTCCTCCATCAACGCAATCCCGAAGGAAATGAAACTTGATGTCGATGTGCTTGCTCTGGTCGTGGAGGACATGGTTCTTGGCGAGGGCGATGGCGGGCTGATTGTCCACCATTCAGAGCTGGCGGACGAGCTTCCTCGCCGGTCCGCTCGCACAGCAGCCGGCATAGCCAGACCGCTTGGCACGCCGCTGTGGCCGCCACGACATACTCCACTTCACACGTAGACAGCGCCACCACCTTCTGCTTCAGTGGCTGCCACGAAATCGGGGCCGAACCAAGGAAGACGAGCACACCAAAGATGCTCCGCCGCCCATCAATGTCGTCCATCATGTCAGCATCGCTGAAGACTGTGAGCCGCAGCCCACCTCTGTCGTCGGTCTTGGGGAGTGCATCGCTGAAGACTGTGAGCCGCAGCCCACCTTCGCCGCCGGTCTTGGAAAAAACGATCCCCTGATCCACCGTCCCTTTGACGTAGCACAGCAGCCGTTTCACTGCAATCCAATGATCCTCGTGGGGATCCTCCGTGAACCGACTGACATACCTGACCGCAAACGTGATGTCCGACCGGGTATGAGTCAGATACCGCAGCCCACCGACGTGTCCGGCCATGTATGAGTCAGATACCGCAGCCCGCCGACGATGCTCCGATAACACGTCGCGTCCACCTTCGCCGCGGTGCTGTTCTTTGACAGCTTCAGCCTTTCCTCCATTGGATTCGCGCACAGCATGCAGTCTGCCATGCCGCCACGCTCCAGTAGCTTCTTCACATAGGCGTGCTGGCCTAGGGAGATGGAGTCGCTCCCCTGCTTCACCTCGATGCCGAGGTAGTAGGAGAGTTGGCCGAGGTCGCTCATGTGGAACCAAGCCGCCATCTCACGCTTGAAGGCCGTCGATGTCCTTCGCACGTGCTCCAGTGATGATCATGTCGTCCACATACACGCCGAAGACGAGCTCCTCCTTCCCCGTAGCCGCGTGTAGAGCGCGTGCTATGTTGCTCAACATGCGGACCCAAGCACGCGCAACGTGGCATTGAGCTTGGCGTTCCACGCCCACGGGGCTTGCCGCAGCCCGTAGAGCGCCTTGCGCAGCCACAACACCTTGTGTTCTGCTCCCTTGACGGCGAAGCCCGGAGCTTGCTTGACGAAGACCGTCTTCACCAGCTCACCATTAAGGAACGCCGATTTCACGTCCAGGTGGTGAACGCGTCAGTCCTTGGCCGCTGCCAAAGCCAGCAGCAGGCGGACGGACTCCATGTGCGCCACCGGCATAAAGACTTCCTCAAAGTCGATGCCCTCACATTGGATGAAGCCGAGGGCAATGAGGCGTGCCTTGTGCTTGACGATGGCGCCGCGCTCGTCCCGCTTCACCTTGTAGACCCACTTCAGCCCAATCGGCTGACAGCTTGGAGGTGGATCAACGAGCTCCCACGTCTCATTGTCTTCAATGGCCTTCATCTCCTCCAACATCGTCCGCCTCCAATTGGCATCCTGCTCGGCCTGCGCAAACGTGGGTGGCTCCTCTGCGCTAACAAGGAGCAGCTCCTAATCGCCGAGTAGTTGGCTCGCCAAGCCTGGTGCAGCCGAGTCGCCGACAAGGTTGTCCATGGTGCGGAAGCGTACACGTCGATGTTGCTTGGAGGAGAGGCGAGCTCGACCGGCGTTGCTGGAGGCATCCCCTGTCCTGCCGTAGCAGGGGATAGTGGTGGAGGCGTGTGCGCAATCAGCTCACTAGCACCCCCCCACACACTCACAGCTTGAGGTTGAAGAAAGGGTGTGAACAGAGTGCACACACACACCCTGAGCAGCAGCTATGCAGCTCTGAATATGCAGCAAACTGAACTGCTCTTTAAATTACTAAACAAGCTGATATACACAAGTCTAATCAATTACAGCTACACCTGCTACTGCTACAGAGTGAACTGTACACTCAAAAGGTTGCTAAAGTTGCTGCTGCACAAAGTGGACTGTACACTAAAAAAGTTGCTATGCAGCAGGCCCCTTTTTAAGTGTACAGTGGAGTGTGCAGCTGTTGCAAAAGGCTGGAGAGTGCAGCAGATTATCTCACACTCTCCCACTTGATTACTCGTTAACATGCTGCTTGAACCAGAGATTTCTGCGAATGCACCATAACCTATTTCAGCAACACGCAGAAAATGAGGATAAATAGGTAAATAAGTTCTTTTTAAAGAGAAGCCAGCAGATTAAACTACAGTTCTTTATATTAATAAAGGAGGAGTAAAAAAGGTAAATAAGGTATTAGCAAGGCAAACTAGTTAACAGGACTTAATCTTCAAGCAGATCAATGTTCATGATACCTTGAGGCAAATTAATGCTCCCCAAGTTGTTATTGTCCCTGGTAGCTTCATCATAACCGTTCTGCCTGACTTGATCACTTGTTAACAGGCTGCCTGAACCAGAGGTTCCTAAGTATGCACGGTAAGCTATCTCACCAGCACACAAAATAAACGACAAAAAGGTAAGGTATCAGCAAGGCAGACTACTTAACAGAGCGCTTAATCTTCAAGCAAATCAACATTGATAATACCTTCAAGCAAAATTAACGTTCCCCACATTGTCATTGGCTCTGGCAGCTTCAGAATGATTGTTCTCTCCCACTTGACCACTTGCTAACATGCTGCTTGAACCAGAGCTTTCTGTGGATGCACCATAACCTAGTTCACTAGCACACAGGAAGGAGGATAAAATGGTAAATAAGTAGCACGGCAAACAAGTTAACAGGACGCCTAATCTTCAATTATTCATGCAGACCAATGCTCATGATACCTTCAAGGAAATCAATGCTCCCACGGTGTTATTGTCTCTGTCAGTTTCAGCACGATTATTCTCTCCCACTTGATCACTTGTAAAGCTGCTTGAACCAGAGATTTCTATGGATGCACCACCAGGAGTTTCAGGGGCTTCATTTGGATCCCCTTCATCTGTGATAACAATATTGTTCTTCCCAGGCCACTGATGTTCGCTCATGAACTGCCAACGTTTCTTTTTCTCAGAGAATATTCTCTGCATGTTATTTTCATACTTATCCCACACACACACAGACTCTGTGTCCTCTCTGTAGTTTCCAGATGTGCATGTGTACATGTCAGTCTTCAGTGCCACTGTGTCCACCGACCTTTTCTTCATCTTTGTCCACAGCCTTAAGGGGTACACTTCCCCGTCTGTCTCAACTCTGGGTGTGATGGATTCAGAAGTGGCTTCATCATGCGCTGATATTATCAGCTCAGGAATTGATTTTCTGCTGGCATTCTCTTGGCGCTGTCCTCCTTGCTTTGCATTCCGGTGGTGCAATCGATGTTTCTATATCACATTTGAAGAGAAAATTGTCAAGCAAGGGACAAAGTTAGGTCACAGTATTAAAGGTCAAACTAATACAGCAATTTAAAGTGGCACTTTAGCAAAAGAACACCGTATGAGATCAGTTCAGCCATAGGTGTCAAGAGCTGAATGGAATTCAAGGAGGTGAATTGTTTAAGGTCCTTGGGGTACCAAGGGAAGGGTAACATAAGGTCAAGACCATCCCCCACCCACCCACACACACAAAAAGTTTAAGGCATGTTATCAGCCAGATGAAGCTAGAAACAGGAAGGGCAGGTGCCGATTTGTCAGATTCCACAATAAATTACCAGAACGCATATAGATCCCACAAGGGCAAAACAAACACACACACACATGCCAACAAAAATGCTTTGAACTCATGGATACTAAAGAACATGGAAGTGTGACACACACACATACACACACATGCCAACAAAAATGCTTTGAACTAATGGATACTAAAGACCATGGAAGTGTGAGCCAAAAATACGCCGAACAGAAGGGTGGCGAAGACTTTTAATGCCAATAGAAAAGATACGAGCGAGCGAACAAGTTGTCAACTTGTGCTGCTTAATCACAACTATCCTAAACGACGTCTTTCTCTTCAATGTATTGAATGTTAAGGTCACAAAATTAGTGCTTCCCTTGAAAGCTCCAATATTAGAAAATCAAGCTTATAAGGAAGCTTTAGTGGATGGGGCCTTTGGTACAAATAATCAATTAATCACCCACCTGGAGATGGCTGCCTATATGCTTCGCAGTTAAACCCTTTATATTCATCAGGTGGAGGATCCCCTCAGGTGTAGCATCTGTTAGCCACCCAAAGAAAATAAACAGCACATGGTCATGTTTTAGCTAATAAAATAACAAATAGCTAATTCAGATTTCAAGCCATGTGTAGGTATGAGCTATACTTACACTCGTCCCCCCCCCCCAAGAGCTTCGATAGCCTCCAAGAACTTTTCATGGAGCTCAATGGTCCATGTGATCCGATTCCACTTCTTTGGCTCTTCATATCCATTGCTTTCAGGATCGGATAAATCGTTTCTCTCTAGGATAAGCACTTCCTTGGGCTTTTCAATAGATGATGAAACCATTCCATTTCTGGTACTATTAAGAGTTGGTCCTTGAGGTGCTGCCTTTTTAGACTTGTGTTCCAGTGCTTGGTGCCACAGAATGCTGAAGCTTCTTCTGTCCAGTGGCTTCAGCACATGGAAGCATGCACCCAGGTTCATACATTTGGAAAGTGCCTCTTCATCGTCACAAGAACACATTGTGTCAACAAGGCGGAATAACCCTTGGACGGTGAGTTTGGGATAGGTGAGAAATTCTTAAAAAAATAGGGCTCCAAATATAAACTCTTACCGGTAAGAGGGACTTGAAGTTCACTCAGTATGTAATAATGGAGCAGATCAGAGTTTGCCGAAGTGCCTGGTGCCATAATGTTAAGATTAACCTCCACCAATACCAAATCAACCTCCGCATCTTTAGCAGCCCCACGTTTAACGAAATCCAGGGCCGCTCCTGCTGTTTGGAAGGGGAAAACTATGCAGCGATAAAGGTAATAAAATTAAAATATTTGGAAAATTCATACCACAGTGTATGTAGCACTGTTCTACAATTAATGGACACTGCACTTGACAAATAGGCCCAACAAATAATTTTTAATTAGACTCCTAAACAAAACTTCATGCTGGGAAATTCCAGCAAGACAATGTGAAATCACTTTATTTCAATGGTAAGTTGACCTGTATTTGGACTGGTGCACAACAAAAGTTAGTAGAGAGATACAGGAGATATGGTGACTTAAGCAATACATGAGAACCCAAAGTCAAGACTATATTTTTCTATGCAAAAGCTTGTAACCATGTTGCTTTCAGGGTGTCACACTCTTTGAGGTATGAGGAATTAGTTTTAAAGAAAAACCTAGTATGAAACTGGGTAAAACATACTAACAGATACAAGCAAACCTCTACTGTTCTGTTTCTTCCTCTTTGTTTCGGATTTGTAGCGTCAAATTTGACATGCTAAGTATGGATGCAATTTCAGGAACCACTGAGTATCAAACTGTGATGGCAGTAATTGCCACAGCACCTGGTTTTAGAATGTCCGTGGGGCATTTACATATTTACCATTATTACGGATGTCATCTTAACATGTGTCACTGACACATGAGTCACTGACGTAGTATTTTATATACCACTCACCTCGTAATGATGGTACAAAAGAACATGCAGAAAATGAGGGCAAAGGACAACAAAATCGCATTAAATGAAGCCCTGGCGGATTCGGTGCCATTAGTTAGTATCATAACACAATAATATAGCAGTCCCCTGGGACACGAATATATGTCATACTACAGCTACACCTGCTACTGCTACAGAGTGAGCTATACACTTTAAAAGTTGCTGCTGCACAGAGTAAGTGGATTGTACACTTTAATAGTTGCTATGCAGCAGGCCCCTTTTAAAGTGTACAGTGGAGTGTGCAGCTGCTGCAAAAGGCTGGATAGTGCAGCAGATTATTTCACAAATCTTCCCCTAATCCTGCTGCCTCTACTCCTTGGTCTTGAGCTCCACCATGCCAATCTTGTTCTTCAACCGAAGGCGCCCAAGTGGCTTGGTGAGGATGTCCGCGAGCTGTCGGCCGTTCTCGACGAACTCGAGGATGATCTGTCCTCCATCGATGCAATCCCGAAGGAAATGAAACTTGACATCGATGTTCTTGGCGAGGGCGATGGCGGCCTGATTGTCCACCATCAGAGCTGGCGGACGAGCTTCCTCGCCGGTCAGCTCGCCCAGGAGCCGGCGCAGCCAGACCGCTTGGCACGCCGTTGTGGCCGCCGCGACGTACTCCGCTTCGCACGTAGACACCACCACCACCACCTTCTATGACTGCCATGAAATCGAGGCCAAACCAAGGGAGACGAGCACGCCACAGGTGCTCTGCCGTCCATCAATGTCGCTCGCCATGTCAGCATCGCTGAAGACTGTGAGCCGCAGCCCACCTCCGTCGTCGGTCTTGGGGAGTGCCTCGCTAAAGACTGTGAGCCGCAGCCCACTTCCGCCACCGTGCTTGGGGAAGACGATCCCCTGATCAACCGTCCCCTTGACGTAGCGCAGCAGCCGCTTCACCGCAATCCAATGATCCTCACGAGGATCCTCCATGAACCGACCGACATACTCGACCGCAAACGTGATGTCTGGTCGGGTATGAGTCAGATAGCGCAGCCCGCCGACGATGCTCTGGTAGCGCGTCGCATCCACCTTCGCCGCGGTGCTGTGCTTTCACAGCTTCTGCCTTTCCTCCATTGGAGTCACGCACGGCTTGCTGTCCGCGATGCCGCCACGTTCCAGCAGCTTCTCTGCGTAGGCGCGCTGGCCTAGGCAAATGGAGTCGCTCCCTTGCTTCACCTCGATGTTGAGTGTTAGACAGTAGTATGTCATGCGTGTGTATGGGTCCAGCGCTAGGTTGCTTAGCCAACCGGCCTTGGTTTGTTTAGTCAGAGAGATGAGAGGAGTAGAGAGATGAGAGGAGATCTCAGAGAGAGTAGAGGTGCAGAGAGGTTGTACGAGATCTTGACTGGTGTTACTTCTACGAACCACAAGATCTCCTCACCCTCACCTATATAAAGCTCCCCTTCTCTGAATCAATCGATCATGCAATTCCACGCAATCTCTCCTTTCACCAAGGTAGTAGGAGAGCTGGCCGAGATCGCTCATGCGGAACCGATACGCCATCTCGCGCTTGAAGCCGTCGATGTCCTCCGCGCGCGCTTGACGATGAGGTCGTCTACATACATGGCGACGATGAGCTCCTCCTTCCCCCGTAGCCGCGTGTAGAGCGCGAGCTCCGTTGTGTAGCGTGCGAACCCTAGGGCGCGCAGCGTGGTGTCGAGCTTGGCGTTCCACGCCCGTGGTGCCTGTCTCAGCCCATACAGGGCCTTGCGCAGCTGCAGCACCTTATGCTCAGCTCCCTTGATGGTGAAACCCGGAGCTTGCATGACAAAGACCGTCTCTGCCAATTCGCCGTTGAGGAAGACCGACTTGACGTCCAGGTGATAAACGGCCAGTCCTTCACCGCTGCCAAGGCCAGCAACAAGCGGACCGACTCCATGTGTGCCACCGGCGCAAAGACTTCCTCGAAGTCGATGCCCTCGCGCTAGACGAAGCCGCGAGCAACAAGACACGCCTTGTGTTTGACGATGGCACCGCGCTCGTCCCACTTCACCTTGTACACCCACTTTAGCCTGAATGGACGGCAGCCTAGAGGTGCATCAACAAGCTCCCATGTCTCATTATCCTCAATGGCCTTCATCTCCTCCAACATCGCCTGCCTCCAATTGGCATCCCGCTCGGCCTGCCTGATCGTGGGCGGCTCCTCTGCCCTGACAAGGAGCAGCTCTAGATCATCAAGGAGTCAGCTTGCAGTGCCACCGAGTCGCCGACGAGGTTATCCATCTTGCGGAACTGCACCTCCTCACCGTCGTGGAAGGCGTCCACGTAGTTGTCGATGTCGCATGGAGGAGAGGTGAACTCGTCCGGCGTCATCGGAGGTGTCCATGTCCTGCTGCAGCAGGGGACAGTGGTGGTGGCGTGTGCGCGGTTGTTGGTGGAGATTGCTCGCCAGCACCTGCCATGGCCGGACTTGGCAGCTCACCGGTGCCGCCACAGCTGCTGGACTTGGCGCGTCCACAGCTGGCTCCTCTGCTCCAGCATCTCCGCTGCCACGGATCACCAAGTGCTCGATGACGATTGTCCCGACGACGCCACGGGCTTTCCCCATGCCTAGATTCTCCCAATCCCAGGCTGTCATTTCGTCGAACACCACGTCCCGTGAGCCCACCACCTTGCCTCCTCTCGGATCATACTGCTTGTAGGCCTTGCAGCCCTCCTCATAGCCCAAGAGCACCATCGGAGTGCTCCTATCCTTTAACTTGGTGAGGTTCGGCTTCGTCTTCTTGACATGGCCAATGCACTCGAACGTCCTAAGGAAGGAGACGTCGGGCTTCCTTCCGAACCAAGCCTCGAACGGCGTCATGCCCTTTAGGCTCTTGGTGGGCGCGCGGTTGAGGATGAACACCGCCGTGCTCACCGCCTCTCCCCAGAACTCCGCCTTCATGCCCTTCGCCTTCATCATGTTGCGAGCCATGCCCACTACCATCTGGTTCCACCGCACCACCACGCTGTTCTGTTGCGGCAAGTACGGCGTGGTGTGATGGCACACCACCCCATGATCCACACAGCACGCGGCGAACTCCACAGAAATGAACTCACCACCGCGATCTGTCATCGACACGCGTAGCTTCTTTCCAGACTCCGCCTCAGCCCGCGCCTGGAACTGCTTGATGAGCTGCAGCCACATGTAGCGGCTGTAGTCATCCATGGGCAGCAAGAAGTAGCACCGCCGCCGTGCATGACTGGCGCGATAGGCCCGCAGAGGTCGCCGTGGACAAGCTCAAGCACGTTCCCCACGCGATACTTGGCCGACTTTGGAAATGGTTGCCTCCTCTGCTTTCTCACCAGGCAGCTGTCACACAGCTCACCAGTGTGCTCGAGGTGGCACAGCCCTCACACCATCTTCTCCAACCGCCCGAGCGTGTCGAAGCTCAAGTGCCCGAACCGTGCATGCCACAGCCACGGCTCCTCGGTGTGCCGCGTCGCCAGGCACACCGGCTGCTCCACCTTCAAATCGAGCAAGTACAACCGGTTACGTGAGCATTGTACTTTGGTGAAAAGACGCTACTCCAGATCCCGAATCCTCAGCACGCCGCTCTTGACGAGCACTTCACACACATCCGTCAGCGCACGGTGCTCCCCGTTCTGGCACCGGAAGATGATGGTGCCACGGCCTCGAATCTCCACCTTCGAGCCGTCACCGAACTTCACCGACCCCGTCACACCGCCGTCGAGCTCAGAGAAGGCCTCCTTGGAGCCGGTCATGTGGTTGCTGGTACCGGAGTCTAGGTACCACCTCTGCTCCATGCCGCCGCCCACTCGTCCAAGGTGGACTTGGGCATGCGACTCGTCGAGGTGGATGGCCTGCGATGCCTTCCCTTACTCCGCAGCGCCACCTCCTATTCTGCCTCCAACTCTAGCTTGACGTCATGCAGCGCACAGAACGTCGTCATAAGGAGAGTAGGCTCGTCGTCGTCCGCCTGCGCGAGATGCGCCTCTGTCTTCTTCTCCTTCTTCGGGTTCTTGCACTCCTTCGCCCAATGGCCAATCTTCCCGCAGCGCCGGCAAGCGTTCTTGTCAAAGGGCTCACTGTCTTTCTTCTTCTTCTGCGGGCCTCGCCGCGGTGCTTGCCGTCACCGCCGCGACTGGAGGAGCCTTCCCCGGACTGCTCTCCCGCATCCGGGCCACCCACTCCTTGGTCAGCAGCAACTTGCCGCCGGCCTATGTCGTAGTCGCCTCTGTGCAATCGTCCACTGCCCGCAAGCGCCCAGTCACATCCTCAATCGTGAGGGTGGACATATCGATCAGTGTCTCAATGGAGAGCGTGATCTGGGTGTACTTCGGCGGCACGACGCGTAGATACTTGGAGACTGCTTCCTCATTGTCGATGGTGACACCATGCATTGCCAGCTGACTGACAAGCGACTGCAGCCGGAGGGAGAAATCCTCCACTGCCTCCCCGCCGCAGCTGCTGCGCCTTCGCCTTCTTCGCGCGATTAGACCCGATGCGCATGGCCTTGAGGGCGTCCCAAGCTTCCTTGGCGGAGTCCTTCGACCCCAGTGGATCCCGATACTCCAGAGGCACGGCGGCTAGGATTGCCTCTAGCGCTGAGCAGTCTTCTTCGTCCTCGGTGCCCTGGTCGATGACCTTCTAGAGCCTCCAAGCTTTGAGCTTGATCTTCATGGTCACCGCGCACTCACCGTAGTTTGTGCGTGTTAGGACCGACCAGTTAGCCTCACTAACATCCTGCACGGCCCTATGCACGATGAGCTCTTGATGTGGCGGTGGAACCTTTGCTCCACCACCGTTCGCTGGTGAGCCATCCTCGCCTACCATTGCCGGTGATTAGCCGCGCAACAACAGCCTAGGCTCCGATACCACTTGTTGGCCCTCCGACTCCCTGCACAGGTGAGCAATCAGCTCACCGGTACCACACCATACCACACTCATTCACGACTGGAGGTTGAAGAAAGGGTGAGAACAGAGAGCACACAAGCACAGCACAAGCAGCAGCACAGCTGCTCTGAATTGTGGCAAACTGAACTACTTTTTCCATTTACTAAACACCCTGATATAAACACAACTTAATGCACCTGCTACTGCTACTGTGCGCTTTAAAGGTGGGATGTGCTCTGTGCACTTAAAAAATAAGTGTGTGCAGCAGGGTGTAGCTGCTACTACATGATGTGCACTGTGCACTTAAAAAGTAAGTGTGTGCAGCTGCTACTACTGGATGTGCACTGTGCACTTAATAAAAAGTAAGGGGTGAGTGCAGCAGATTATCTGACACACGATACCTTCAAGCAAATTAATGTTCTCCATGTGGTCATTGTCTCTGGCAAATTCAGTACGATTGTTCTCTCCCACTTGATTACTCGTTAACATGTTGCTTGAACCAGAAATTCCTGTGAATGCACCATAACCTATTTCACCAACACACAGAAAAGGAGGATAAATAGGTAAATAAGTTCTTTTTAAAGAGAAGCCAGCAGATTAAACTGCAGTTCTATATATTAATAAAGGAGGAGTAAAAAAAGGTAAATAAGGTATTAGAAAGGCAAACTAGTTAACAGGACACTTAATCTTCAAGCAGATCAATGTTCATGATACCTTGAGGCAAATTAATGCTCCCCAAGTTGTTATTGTCCCTGGTAGCTTCAGCATAACCGTTCTGCCTGACTTGATCACTTGTTAACAGGCTGCCTGAACCAGAGTCTCCTAAGTATGCACGGTAAGCTATTTCACCAGCACACAAAATAAACAACAAAAAGGTAAGGTATCAGCAAGGCAGACTACTTAACAAAGCGCTTAATCTTCAAGCAAATCAACATCGATAATACCTTCAACCAAATTAATGTTCCCCACATTGTCATTGGCTCTGGCAGCTTCAGAATGATTGTTCTCTCCCACTTGACCACTTGCTAACAGGCTGCTTGAACCAGAGCTTTCTATGGATGCACCATAACCTAGTTCACCAGCACACAGGAAGGAGGATAAAATGGTAAATAAGTAGCACGGCAAATAAGTTAACAGGACGCCTAATCTTCAATTATTCATGCAGACCAATGCTCATGATACCTTCAAGGAAATCAATGCTCCCACGGTGTTATTGTCTCTGTCAGTTTCAGCACGATTATAATCTTATTTCTAAAAAAATGCAGAAAAGGAAAGGGGGTTCCAAAATGGAATGGTTCAAGATCCACATGCACCTTTGAAGTTAAACTTTGCAAGCTGTCTCAGAGATGGTCGACAAGGACACTGGGTCACCAAGCCTTTGCATCATTGTGCCACCATGGGATTTTGAAGGCAAACTTTGAGTATTTGTTAAGGATGTACAGTCTGCTTTCTGGTGTGAGACCTTCGTAGTTGGTCAGAGGTAGGCACTCTTTATATATAAAAAAATTAGAAAAAGACGAGGCTTCAAAATGTGTGTGTCACACGCCTGATTATGGGCTCGCACACCGGGATCAGCGGGCCAAGCGAGGCCTAGCGGAGGGCCACGGGCAGCCTCGGCCAGTTCCACCACGCCGCAAGGAGGGCGCGCGCGCCAAGAGGGGCGATCTCGGCGCCCCCCTCGGTCTCCACCCAGAAGGAATCCGGAATAATTGGTAGAATTAAGAATAAATAAGAAATTAAATTAGGATCTTGGATTCAGGAATAAGATTATATTTGTTAAGATAGGAGATTGGTTTGTTTAGGAAGGGGGAGTTCAATCTATAAGGACTTCTCCCATAGCTTGCTTGGAACACAAGTCCTATATGGACAGATGTAATCATTCTAATCTTAAGCAAGAATAGAGCTATTGCTCCTTCCCATATCTCCCTATCTCCTTGCCGCCGCCCACCTCTACCCTAGCCGCCACCCCTTACCCTGGGTTGAACTACGGCGACAACCACAACGATGCCGCCATGAAGGCGCTAATCGACGGCCTCGTCGCTGACCTCAACAAATAATTTGAAGCCATGAAGGACCAGTTCACCAATCTGGACAACCGTCTGCGGAATGTGGAGCAAGGAGGCCACACCGATGAAGCCGCCACTGCCGCCCAAGCAAAGCGGGAGCGTGAGGTCGCCGCCAACACTTTGGAGGCGGATACCAGGCACGCCATGGAAGCCACCGGCAGAGCCTTCCTCAAGGAGCAGAAGGAGACAGCCGCGTCATCCACAATCCCCGAGCTCGTGGATGAGGTGACCAACAAGCTGTTCGACGTCAACACCAATAAGGAGAAGGCGCCCAAGACGATGCTTCCACCACCGTACCCGTACCAGGGACACCACCAGGCTCCTTCCCTATCTTACAACCACGCATCCACAAGCTGTCGTTCCCCACGTTCGACGGCAAGAACCCGTTGCCATGGCTTAATCGCTGTGAGCAATTCTTCAGAGGCCAGAAGACCCCCAAAACCGAACAAGTGCAGTATGCCTCTTTTCATCTGACAGGTGGTGCACAGCAGTGGTACATGTGCCTCACGCAGGACAAGGTGGTGACGGATTGGGCATATTTTGCCCGATGTGTCAATGAGCGGTTCGACCCCCATACCCGCCGCAACCCACTGGAGGAACTGGCATCACTGCGGAAGACCTGTAGCGTCGACGACTACACGGAGCGCTTCCTAGCGCACGTAGCCCACGCCGGGACCCTGGACGAGCAACAACAGGTGAACATCTACACCGCCGGGTTGCTCGAGCCGCTGAAGACGGATGTCGAGCTTCAGAACCCCAAGGACATGGAGATGGCCATGTCCCTCACCCGGGTTTATGAACGGCGGGCTGTTGTGGTCGCCGACGCCAACAAGTCGACGGCACCAAGGACGTCGAACCGGCCCTTGCCTCTAAAGGCGCCCACTCCTTCATCGTCCACACCAGCATCGACGACACCACCATCAGCTACTCCGCAGCAGCCATTCAAGCGCCTCACCGCCGATGAGATGGCAGAGCGCCGCCGCTCGAGACTGTGCTTCAACTGCGACGAGCCCTTCACCCGCGACCACAAGTGCAAGCACCTCTTCGACATCACGGCCATCAACGACTACGACACCGACGACATCGACAACAGCCTCATCACGATGATCGGTGCCCCACAATCAGTCGTGCGCGGCTGGCGCACCATGTGCCTTGCGGGAGCGATTCTAGGCACCGGCGCCCACATACTCATCGACATAGGCGCAACTCACAACATCATCGACATCAACTTCGCTCGCCTCATTGGCCTCTTGGAGCAGCACATCAACATCACCATCCTCGTTGGCAGCGGCACGAGGTCAAGTGCTGGGGGGCATGCTTCAACGTCCCGCTCCGTATCGACACGGAGACATTCCAGATTGACGCCTTCCTCCTCGACATCGGCAACGACATCGACATCATCCTGGGTACACCATGGCTTGCTGACATTGGGCGCATCGCATGGGACCAACTCCATGGTGATGCAATTCTAGCGGGACGAGCGCACCATCTCCTTCACCATCGTCCCTCGACGACGCACACCGTAGAACGTCCTCGCGCTACCAGCTCTGATGGTGGACAATCAATCCACCATCGCCCTCGCCAAGAACCCTGTCCTACATGACCGGAGCAAGCACATCGACGACAAGTTTTATTTCCTTTGGGATTGCGTCGATGGAGGACAGATCATCCTCGAGTTCGTCGAGACCGGCCGACAGCTCGTGGACATCCTCACCAAGCCACTCGGGCGCCTTCGGTTCTCAGAACTGAAGAACAAGATTGGCATGGTGGAGCTCAAAACCAAGGAGTAGGGGCAGCAGGATTAGGTGAAGATTTGTCAGATAATCTGCTGCACTCTCCCCTTACTTTTTAAGTGCACAGTGCACATCCAGTAGTAGCAGCTACACACACTTTTTAAGTGCACAGTGCACATCCAGTAGTAGCAGCTGCACCCTGCTGCACACACTTACTTTTTAAGCGCACAGTAGCAGTAGCAGGTGCATTAAGTTGTGTGTGTGTGTGTGTGTGTGTGTGTATATATATATCAGGTTGTTCAGTAAATGGAAAAAGTAGTTCAGTTCAGCCACATTTTCAGAGCAGCAGAGCTGCTGTTCGTGGTGTGTGTGTGTGTGTGTGTGCTGTGCTCATCTTCTTCTTCTACCTTTAGCTGAGTGAGTGTGTGGGTGTGGAGGTGAGCTTACTACTCACCTGTACAGGGAGATCGAGGGCCAACATGCTTGGTGCCACAGAATGTTGAAGCTTCTTCTGTCCAGTGGCTTCAGCACATGGAAGCATGCACCCAGGTTCATATATTTGAAAAGTGCCTCTTCATCGTCACAAGAACACATTGCTGTCAACAAGGAGGAATAACCCTGGAATGGTGAGTTTGGGATAGGTGAGAAATTCTTAAAATAATAGAGCTCTGAATATAAACTCCGCCTATGGTGGGGCGCCTTTGGTGTCCCAGCATAGCAGGTCCCAAGCCCTGGTAAAGGAGGAGGGTTGTGTTAGGCGTGGCGAGCCAATGTAAAAACTTAGCCACTTAAATGGAGATGAAACCCGAAAGAAAATCGTTGGGGCGTAACCCTCTTAGCGACGCGCCATATCGGAACCCGGGTATGGTGTTAAATGGGCAAGGGCCGGGTCGTCACCCCCGTGACGCGCCGTGTCGTGATCTGGGCATGGTGTCAAGTAACCAAGGATCGGGTCGTCGCTTCCTTAGTGGCGCGCTACATCGGCGCCCGGGTGTAGTGAAAAATGAGCAAGGGTCTTCGCATCAGAGTCGACGGGTGCGAAGGGTAAGGAAGCTAGTCGAACCAACTAGGATCCGTTTAGGTAGTTGGAATGTAGGGTCACTTACAGGTAAGTTAAGAGAATTAGTTGATACCACGACTAGGAGGCGTGTAAATATATTATGTGTTCAAGAGACTAAATGGAAGGGTCAGAAGGCGAAGGAGGTGGACAATACAGGTTTCAAGTTTTGGTACACAGGGACAGTCGTGAATAGAAATGGAGTAGGAGTTTTGATTGATAAGAGCCTCAAGAATGGTGTGGTGGGAGTGAGAAGGCAAGGAGATAGGATTATCTTAGTCAAGCTTGTCGTTGGTGATATGGTCTTGAACGTAATTAGTGCGTATGCCCCCCAAGTAGGCCTCGACGAGAGTGCTAAGAGACAGTTCTGGGAAGACTTAGATGGCCTGGTTAGAGCTATACCTAGTAGTGAGAAGCTTTTTATAGGAGGAGATCTTAATGGGCATGTAGGTACTACAAGCGCAGGTTTTGAGGCAGTTCATGGAGGTTTTGGGTATGGTAGTAGGAATCAGGAGGGGGAGGAAGTTCTGGACTTCGCGGTAGCTTTTGACCTGATGATAGCCAACACTTTCTTTAGAAAGAGAGAATCTCATCTAGTGACCTTCAGTAGCGGACAACACTGTAGCCAGATTGACTTTGTCCTCGCAAGAAGAAAGGACAAACGAGCATGCTTGGATTGCAAGGTGATACCAGGGGAGTGTGTTGTTTCTCAACATAAGCTTTTGGTGGCAGATTTTCGTTTTCAGGTGCATGCCCGTAGGGATAAACAAGCTAAGATTGAAAGAACAAAGTGGTGAAAACTAAAAGAGGAGACGTCAGAGGTATTTAGGAAAATGGTTATCAAAGAGGGCTCTTGGAAGGAAGAAGACGACATAAACAATATGTGGGACAAGATGGCAACCAACATTCGGAAGGTAGCCTCAGAGGTGTGTGGAGTAACCAAAGGAAGGGGACGCGAGGCTAAAGATACTTGGTGGTGGAACGAGGAAGTCCAAAGGGCTATTAAGGAGAAGAAAGAATGCTATAGACGCTTGTACCATGATAGGAGTGTGGACAACATAGAGAAGTATAAGGTGGCAAAGAAGACTGCAAAGCGAGCTGTAAGTGTGGCAAAGGGTAGAGCGTACGAGGATCTTTACCAACATTTGAGTACGAAGAAAGGAGAGAAGGACATTTATAGGATGGCTAGGGTTCGTGAGAGAAAGACACGGGACCTCAACCAAGTTAAGTGCATTAAGGATGAAAGAGAGCATCTCTTGGTAAAGGAGGATGAGATCCGACATCGATGGCAAGAGTATTTTGACAAATTGTTCAATGGTGAGAATATGGACACAACATTTCAGTTGGATGACTCTTTTAATGACACCAATAGGCGTTTTGTGCGGAGAATCCAAGAATCTGAGGTCAGAGAGGCGTTGAAAAGGATGAAAGGAGGTAAGGCGATGGGACCGGATGGTATCCCAATCGAGGTGTGGAGATGCCTCGGGGACATAGCTGTAGTATGGTTAACCAAGCTGTTCAACCATATTTTTCGATCGAACAAGATGCCTGATGAGTGGAGGAGAAGTATATTGGTACCGATCTACAAGAATAAAGGGGATATTCAAAGTTGTATAAATTACCGGGGAATTAAGTTGATGAGCCATACTATGAAGCTATGGGAGAGAGTTATCGAGCATCGCTTGAGAGTAATAATGCGGGTCTCTATGAACCAATTTGGTTTCATACCCGGAAGGTCAACCATGGAAGCCATTTTCTTAATAAGACAAGTTATGGAGCAGTATAGGGAGAAGAAGAAGGACCTACACATGGTTTTTATTGATTTGGAGAAGGCTTATGATAAAATACCAAGGAATGTTATGTGGTGGGCTTTGGACAAACATAAAGTCCCAACGAAGTACGTTGGGCTCATTAAGGACATGTACAACAATGTTGTGACTAGAGTTCGAACAAGTGATGGAGACACGGATGACTTCCTGATTAGGATAGGACTACATCAAGGGTCAGCTTTGAGCCCTTATTTGTTTGCTTTAGTGATGGATGAGGTCACAAGGGACATACAAGGGGACATCCCTTGGTGTATGCTTTTCGCGGACAATGTAGTGCTAGTTGATGAAAGCCGGACAGGAGTGAATCAGAAACTGGAGTTATGGCTGGAGACTTTGGAGTCCAAAGGTTTTAGACTTAGTAGAACTAAAACTGAGTATATGAGATGTGACTTCGGCACTACTACTCGGGAGGAGGAAGATGTTAGTTTGGAAGGTCAAGTAGTGCCTAAGAAGGATACCTTTCGATATTTAGGATCAATGCTACAGAGGGACGGGGATATTGATGAAGATGTTAGCCATAGAATCAAAGCAGGGTGGATGAAGTGGCGGCAAGCGTCTGGTGTCCTATGTGACAAAAGGGTACCACAGAAGCTAAAAGGCAAGTTTTATAGGACGGCGATTAGACCTGCTATGTTGTATGGTGCAGAATGTTGGCCTACGAAAAGACGACATATTCAACAGCTAAGTGTCGCGGAAATGCGTATGTTGCGTTGGATTTGCGGTCATACAAGAAGGGATCGAGTTCGGAACGATGATATACGTGAGAGATTAGGGGTAGCGCCAATTGAAGAAAAGCTTGTCCAACACCGGTTGAGATGGTTTGGACATGTGCAACGGAGACCTCCAGATGCACCGGTGCGTAGTGGAATCCTAAGTCAGGATAGTAACGTGAAGAGAGGCAGAGGAAGACCGAAGTTGACTTGGGTAGAGGCAATAAAAGGAGACTTGAAAGGATGGAATATACCCAAAGACTTAGCCTTAGATAGGAGTGCTTGGAAGACAGCTATTAACGTGCCTGAACCTTCATTGCTTCTGTTGGGTTTCAACTCTAGCCTACCCCAACTTGTTTGGGACTTAAAGGCTTTGTTGTTTTTGTTGTTGTTGTTGAATATAAACTCTTACCAGTAAGAGGGACTTGAAGATCATTCAGTATGTAATGGAGCAGATCAGAGTTTGCTAAAGTGCCTGGTGCCATATTGTTAAGATTAACCTCCACCAATACCAAATCATGCTCTGCATCTTTAGCAGCCCCGCTTCAACGATATCCAGGGCCGCTTCTGCTGTTTGGAAGGGGAAAACTATGCAACGATAAAGGTAATAAGATTAAAAATTTGGAAAATTCGTACCACAGTGTATTTAGCACTGTTCTACAATTAATGGACCATGCACTTGACAAATAGGCCCAACAAATAATTTTTAATTAGACTCCTAAGCAAAACTTCATGGTGGGAAATTCCAGCAAGGCAGAAGGAACCAATAAACAACTATAAACAAACAGGAGCTGCCCTCAGTGTTCCAAAAGTACACCCAAACTTACGATACACGACAAAATGGAATATTCAGAGATTGGAACCTAAAGTGTCATATCATATACCTAAATTTATGATATGCAACAAATCGAATATACAGATAACCGTAGATCGGATCCCAAGCAAGCACTCACAAATAGGAAAAGACACCAAACATCCTTGAAACATAATATGCTACAGAAGCCCCTTGAATATCATATAGTAGGTGTAGATTGATTTTTAGGGCGGAGGATATGAGTTCCTCTACTTCTTTGTCAAGAGAAGGAATCCTTTAAATAAAAAAAGGGCGTACCCAGTGCAGAAAGCTCCCGCTCTGTGCGGGGTCTGGGGAAGGGTGTCAGTGGCAAGCCTTTAAATATTGCCAAAAATAGATCTAGGAAATATTGCCAAAAATAGATCTAGGTCAACATGTTTCTCCCCCATCACCTTCAGGAATCATACAGACTGCAAATATGATACCACAGCTAACATATATAGGAATTCTTTTTTCAGGGAAAATAATAAGAGTTAGTTCGATATACAGGTTCCTCAGTTTTATTAAAGATTTCAGATTTCTTGAAATGAATACTGTGCCTATTGACTTCCTTTTTCTTCTAGAACACACTTCATTTTTTTCTAAAAAAATGCACAAAAAGAAAAGGGGTTCCAAAATGGAATGGTTCAAGATCCACATGCACCTTTGAAGTTAAACTTTGCAAGCGTCTCAGAGATGGTCGACAAGGACGCTGGGTCACCAAGCCTTTCCATCATTGTGCCACCATGGGATTTTGAAGGCAAACTTTGAGTATTTGTTAAGGATGTACAGTCTGCTTTCTGGTGTGAGACCTTCGTAGTTGGTCAGAGGTAGGCACTCTTTATATATAAAAAATTTAGAAAAAGACGAGGCTTCAAAATGTGTGTGTCACACGCCTGATTATGGGCTCGCACACCGGGATCAGCGGGCCAAGTGAGGCCTAGCGGAGGGCCACGGCCAGACTCGGCCGGTTCCACCTCGCCGCAAGGAGGGCGCGCGCGCGCCAGGAGGGGCGACCTCGGCGCCCCCTCGGTCTCCTTCACCCAGAAGGAATCCGGAATAATTGATAGAATTAAGAATAAATAGGAAATTAAATTAGGATCTTGGATTCAGGAATAAGATTAGATTTGTAAGATAGGAGATTGGTTTGTTTAGGAAGGGGGAGTTCAATCTGTAAGGACTTCTCCCATAGCTTGCTTGGAAGACAAGTCTATAGGGACTATATATAGGGGAGATGTAATCATTCTAATCTTAGGGCCCGTTTGGATCTTTGGAATTGAATTCATTCTAATAATTATAATTTAGACATAGATTAATTAAGCTAATATAGTTGTATATAGAATATATTTGTATATTTATTGTTAGGCATACCAGGGACATACTTATATATTGCATTTCTATTGTAGGGAAGCAAGTTGAAGAGGGTGCTATAAGTTGGAGAGTAGAATTATAGCATAGTGATCTATAGAATCCATTTCCATCTCCCACCCTATGAATTTGAGATAGGTTTATTTGTGAGCTTGGGAAAGTTATGGAATGTCAAATTCCAAGCCAAATAGCCTAATCCATTAAGTAGATTTCAATTCCTCCAAAATGAAGGGATCCAAACATGACAGTGTGACAGTGTGAAATCGCTTTATTTCAATGGTAAGTTGACCTGTATTTGGACTGGTGCACAACAAAAGTTAGTAGAGTATTACAGGAGATATGGTGACTTAAGCAATACATGAGAACCCAAAGTCAAGGCTTTGTTGTTGTTGTTGTGAAAAGCTTCTAACCACGTTGCTTTCAGGGTGTCACACTCTTTGAGGTACGAGGAATTAGTTTTAAAGAAAAAACTAGTATGAAACTGGGTAAAACATACTAACAGATGCATGCAAACCTCTACTGTTCTATTTCTTCCTCTTTGTTTCGGATTTGTAGCGTCAAATTTGACAAGCTAAGTATGGATGCAATTTCAGGAACCACTGAGTATCAAACTGTGATGGCAGTAATTGCCACAGCACCTGGTTTTGGAATGTCCGTGGGTATCTGTTGACAAAAGAACATGCAGAAAATGAGGGCAAAGGACAACAAAATCGCATTAAATGAAGCCCTAGCGGATTCGGTGCCATTAGTTAGTATCATAACATAATAATATAGCAGTCCCCTGGGACACGAATATATGTCATACTATATTTGTGGGCAGTCCAAAATGGCACAACATATTAATTGCAATCTACTTTCTCCCTCCCCCCCCCCCCCCCCCCCCCCCCCCCCCCCCCCCCCCCCCCCCCCCCCCCCCCCCCCCCCAAAAAAAAAAAACTGCCCTGTTTACATCTCTACGAAACCATGAGAGAAAGTAAAATGGCAGTCCTTGAGAGAGAAATATTTACTAGTCCTATAAAGATATACGCCCGAAGGGCGGGCCTGGTGCAAGCGGTAGAGTCTTACTGCTTGTGACCGGAAGGTCTCGGGTTCGAGTCGCGGTCTCCTCACATTGCACATGCGAGGGTAAGGCTTGCCATTAACACCCTTCCCCAGACCCCGCACAGAGCGGGAGCTCTCTGCACTGGGTACGCCCTTTTTTTTATAAAGATATACGCCCGAAACAACACAACCAATCTGCAATTCCCAGTTCCATTTGGATAAGAGTTTCACGATAACATATATGCTTAAACTAACTCTGGAAAGATTCTGTTCTATTTCGTGCATTTCAGCAAATCTTGCTACAGCTAATATTGTGGAACCAGTCCCCCTATGGTGTAATGCAATCTCCAAACATGTTCTCTGATTGTATATACCATATCATACTAGGAACAACCTGCATTCATCAATCCTAGCAAATGGAAAGCCTGGATTGCCAAAAGAAGAAGAAGAACCCATGAAAGTAAAATATATCAATGCTATATGTACTCAGTATTCCACGACTAATTACCGACCGGCGTACGATCTGGAAACGCACATGGTAGAAAGTACCACAAAATCCGCTAATCTAATACTGCGGCGCCGCGTAATTACAAACTAAGGTGTTTATCCACCTGCAGACACTCCCTGCTTGGAATTGGAACTAAAAAATCGAGCAGGCCCGCGGCGCACAAACCGACAGACGGACGGGGCGGAGGCACCGCCCCCGCCGGAGACGTGTCCGCGTCCACATCCGCGGCGGCGCGGGCTGCACGCGCTGCGCGCGCTCTCAGCACGCCGTCCCCGCCTGTCAACAGGCGGACGGAGAGAGCTCGGGATGGGCCGAAACCCGTTACTGCGTAAGATTTGAGCCGTGGGCCATGGGAATCAAGGAAGGAAGGCCACGGGCGTGGGCCTGGACGGTGGGGCCCAGAGCACCGCCAGATGGGTCAGCGGCGCGCGTCATACGGGACGGTGGATGCGCGTAGGCCCAGCCCCAGCCCCAGCCTATAGATAGAACAGTGAAATATGTGAAAGAGTGGTTAGTTATAGCAATTAGGTAACGTAGTGAGATTCAGCATTCACATCAACACGGCACAGGAAAGAATCTCATAGGGTATTATAATACCCACTTTGATTAGAGGTGGCCGCACACGTGTAGTAGTGGTAGCTAGGGCCTGTTTGGATTTCCCTCGAAATTTTAGAGCTCTAAACTTTAGAGCTGAAGTTCTAAAGAAGTGGTCTAAAGTTAGCTCTAAATTTTAGCCCACCTCACATTAGAGCTTTAGAGCTCAAAAGTGAGCTAAGGTGCTCTTATTAGAGCTCTAAAGTTTAGAGGAGGGGATCCTGTCATGTGGGGCCGCACTTACGCACGTCAGCGGAGGGCCCGTGATGTCAGGCGGGCCGCAGCACGCGCTGAGGCAGCAGGCGCGGGTGATCAGGGGGAAGGTGCGGCTAAAAAAAGTGGCTGATTTGATTAGATGAGTGATTGGCCTAAAGTTTAGGGGATTCATCCCTAATTAGTTATTTCCTATTTTATTGTTGCCAAGTGTGGCAGCCCACAGGCCTATATAAACTGTACTAGAGGTCATGATAAAGTAAGCAAGAAAGTTATCCCTAATCTCTCTCTATTCTCTGTAAGCCTACGGTAGAGGGGTATAACCTCACCGGAGAAGACGGCCGACGGCTACGAGCTCCGTAGCCGCGGTCCAGCCAGCCAGGGGTTTGCTGCCCTTGACAACCTGGTATCAGCCTCCAGGCGTTCCCATTCCCGGCGATCCTCGCCCACCCGCTCCACCCAATCCACCACAGCCGCCGCCCACCATCCCAGCAGCCCGCCATCACCACCATCATCCTCCGCGTCCGCGCCGCACCCAGCCACCATGAGTGAGCCGACCATGGCCGATGTGATGGAGATGCTGAAGGCCCTCAATTCGGAACTGTCAACGATGAAGTCCGACATGGCGGCCATGAAGGACAAGGCGTCGTCCTCAACGGACAGCAGCGCCGGCGGCCGCCAGGACGGGCCGCGCGATCTGGATCGCCCTCCGAAATTCCAGAAATTGGATTTTCCCCGTTACGATGGTAAGACCGATCCGCTGCTCTTCATCAACAAATGCGAATCATACTTTCGCCAGCAGCGTACCATGGCGGAGGAGCGAGTTTGGATGGCCTCGTACAACCTGGAGGACGTCGCCCAGCTCTGGTTCATCCAGCTCCAAGAGGATGAGGGTACGCCACCATGGGGGCGCTTCAAGGACCTCCTGAACCTCCGGTTCGAGCCTCCCCTCCGTTCGGCTCCGTTGTTCGAGCTCGCCGAGTGCCGGCGTATGGGTACAGTAGAGGAGTACTCCAATCGCTTCCAGGCCCTCCTGCCGCGTGCGGGTCGTCTGGAGGAGGCACAGCGCGTCCAGCTCTTCACCGGCGGGCTCCTGCCACCACTCAGCCACGCCGTCCGCATCCACAACCCGGAGACGTTGGCGGCTGCCATGAGCCTGGCCCGCCAGCTGGAGCTGATGGAGGCCGACCGCCCGACGCCGGCCCCAGCTCGCGCGCCACCGCGCGGCATCATGCCTGCGCCCGCGCCACGACCAGCACTTCCGGCGCCCCCGGCGCAACTGGCGCTTCCGGCTCCACCAGCGGCCGCCCAGCAGGGCCGCATTGAGGGCAATCACCGGCGCCTCACCCCGGACGAGATGGCGGAGCGGCGTCGTCTGGGTCTGTGTTTCAATTGCAATGAAAAATACACACATGGCCACAATCGGTTCTGCAGGCGCATCTTCTTCGTGGATGGCGTGGAGATTGAGGACGCGCCGGACGCCGCGGACGACGTCGAACACGACGCCACGGCGCCCTGTTTTTCCCTACAGGCAGTGGCTGGGGTCCCCGTGGCGGGCACTATGCAGATCGCCGTGGTTCTCGGTACCGCGGCCCTCGTCGCCCTGCTGGACTCCGGAAGCACGCACAACTTCATTTCGGAAGAGGCAGCTCGACGCTCCGGTCTACCCCTCCACCAGCGGCCTCGCCTCACCGCCTTGGTCGCCAATGGTGAGCGAGTCGCCTGCGCCGGGGTCATCCGCGACGCGCCCCTCCTCGTCGATGGCGAGGCGTTCCCGGCCGATCTCTACGTCATGCCGCTGGCCGGGTACGACGTCGTCCTCGGGACCCGGTGGCTCGGTGAGTTGGGGCCCATCGTCTGGGACCTTGGCAACCGGCGCATGACCTTCCAGCGCCACGGGCGCCCCGTCGCGTGGACCGGCGTGGCCTGTCCTTCGGTGCCAGCCTTACGCGCGACAGCACAGGCGCCGAGCGCGTCCCTCCTCGATGAGCTGCTGGCCACATTCAGCGACGTCTTCACCGAGCCCACGGGCTTGCCACCGCCACGCGCCCGCGACCACAGCATCGTCCTCCAACCTGGCGCACCTCCAGTGGCCGTCCACCCCTACCGGTACCCGGCGGCCCACAAGGACGAGCTCGAGCGGCAGTGCGCCGCCATGATCGCCCAGGGGATCGTCCGCCGCAGCGACTCGGCGTTCTCCTCGCCGGTCCTCCTCGTCAAGAAGGCGGATGGTTCGTGGCGGTTTTGCGTCGACTACCGCGCCCTGAACGCCGTCACCATCAAGGACGCTTTCCCCATCCCCGTCGTCGATGAGCTGCTGGACGAGCTGCACGGGGCACGCTTCTTCACCAAGCTCGACCTCCGGTCGGGGTACCACCAGGTGCGGATGTGGCACGAGGACATCCACAAGACGGCGTTCCGCACCCACGACGGCCTGTACGAGTTCTTGGTGATGCCATTCGGCCTCTGCAATGCCCCAGCAACATTCCAAGCCCTCATGAACGACGTGTTGCGTGCCTACCTCCGCCGGTTTGTGCTTGTTTTCTTCGACGATATTTTGATCTACAGCTCCAGCTGGGCGGACCACCTCCGACACCTCCGCGTCGTCTTGACTCTACTGCGCCAACACCGCCTCTTCGTCAAGAGGTCGAAGTGCTCGTTCGGCGTCGACTCCGTGAGCTATCTCGGCCACATCATCTCCGCGGCCGGCGTAGCCATGGATCCCGCCAAGGTCCTGGCCATACACGACTGGCCACAGCCTCGCTCCGCGCGTGCTGTACGCGGCTTCCTCGGCCTGGCGGGCTACTACCGGAAGTTCGTCCACAACTACGGCACCATCGCCGCGCCCCTCACCGCGCTCCTGAAGGAGGGGTTCACGTGGAACAACGACGCCACGGCTGCCTTCACCGCCCTTAAGGCAGCTGTGACGTCCGCCCCGGTGCTGGCACTTCCGGACTTCGGCAAGCCCTTCGTCGTCGAGTGCGACGCGTCTACCTACGGCTTCGGGGCGGTCCTCATCCAGGAGGCGCATCCGATTGCGTTCTTCAGCAGGCCGGTGGCGCCACGACACCGCTCCCTTGCGGCATATGAGCGGGAGCTCATTGGCCTTGTCATGGCTGTGCGGCATTGGCGGCCGTACTTGTGGGGACGTCGCTTCTTCGTCAAGACGGACCACTACAGCCTTAAGTACCTCCTCGACCAACGCCTCGCGACGATCCCACAGCATCACTGGGTCGGGAAACTACTCGGTTTCGATTTCTCCGTCGAGTACAAGTCGGGGGCGACCAACACGGTGGCTGATGCCCTCTCGCGCCGCGACACCGACGAGAACCCGGCGGTTGCACTCATGGCGATCTCGGGCTCTCGCTTCGACTTCATCAGCCGTCTACGCCAGGCCCAGGCAACCAACCCCGCCTTGGTGGCCATCCACGACGAGCTTCGCACGGGCACCCGCGCCGCCCCATGGGGATTGGCCGACAGCATGGTCACCTACGGTGGACGCCTCTACATTCCGCAGTCATCGCCACTACTGCAAGAGATCCTGGCGGCCGTCCACGACGATGGGCACGAAGGTGTCCAGCGCACCTTGCACCGCCTCCGCCGCGACTTCCATTTTCCCAACATGAGTCGCTGTGTGCAGGACTTTGTGCGCCAGTGCGTCACTTGCCAGAGGTACAAGTCAGAGCATCTTCATCCAGCCGGGCTGCTACTGCCGCTGCCCATTCCCACAGTTGTCTGGGCCCACATTGGCCTCGATTTTGTGGAAGCGCTGCCACGGGTGAATGGGAAGTCGGTGATCCTCTCCGTCGTCGACCGCTTCAGCAAGTACGGCCACTTCATACCTCTGGCGCACCCATACACTGCTGAGACAGTGGCTCAGGCGTTCTTCACCGACATCGTGCGCCTCCATGGCCTGCCGCAGTCCATGGTGTCCGACCGTGACCCAGTGTTCACTTCGCTGTTCTGGCGCGAGTTGATGCGCCTCATGGGCACCAAGCTGCACATGACCTCCGCCTTCCACCCCCAGTCCGACGGCCAAACGGAGGCGGCCAACAGGGTCATTGTCATGTACTTACGCTGTTTTACAGGTGACCGACCCCGGCAGTGGCTGCGATGGCTTCCATGGGCTAAGTACGTGTACAACACGGCCTATCAGTCCTCACTTCGGGAGACGCCGTTCCGCGTGGTGTACGGCCGCGACCCGCCCACCATCCGTTCATACGAGCCTGGTGAGACGCGCGTTGCGGCAGTGGCGCGCGACATGGAGGAGCGCGAGGCCTTCCTAGCTGATGTTCGCTACCGCTTGGAGCAAGCACAGGGTGTCCAGAAGCGCCACTACGACCAGCAGCATCGCCCGGTGCACTACCAGGTCGGCGATTGGGTGCTGCTGCGCCTTCGACAGCACACCATGGCGTCCCTTCCTCAGGCGTAGACCGGCAAGCTGAAGCCGCGCTACATCGGGCCCTACCGCGTCTGCGAGATCATCAACGATGTGGCTGTGCGTCTGGAGCTTCCCCCGCAAGCTCGTATACATGATGTGTTTCATGTTGGTACCCTCAAGAAGTTCGCTGGCACCCCCCGGACGCTCCACCGGCTCTGCCACACATCCACCATGGTACGGTGGCTCCCGAACCCAGCAGGGTTGAGCATGCTCGCTTGGCGCGAGGCGTTCGTCAGCTGCTCGTCCATTGGCGCCGCGAACCTCCAGAGTCGGCCACATGGGAAGATGCTGAATCCTTCCGCGAGCAGTTTCCAGACTTCCAGCTCGAGGACGAGCTGACTCTCGAGGGGGGGAGAGATGTCATGTGGGGCCGCACTTACGCACGTCAGCGGAGGGCCCGTGATGTCAGGCGGGCCGCAGCACGCGCTGAGGCAGCAGGCGCGGGTGATCAGGGGGAAGGTGCGGCTAAGGAAAGTGGCTGATTTGATTAGATGAGTGATTGGCCTAAAGTTTAGGGGATTCATCCCTAATTAGTTATTTCCTATTTTATTGTTGCCAAGTGTGGCAGCCCACGGGCCTATATAAACTGTACTAGAGGTCATGATAAAGTAAGCAAGAAAGTTATCCCTAATCTCTCTCTATTCTCTGTAAGCCTACGGTAGAGGGGTATAACCTCACCGGAGAAGACGGCCGACGGCTACGAGCTCCGTAGCCACGGTCCAGCCAGTCAGGGGTTTGCTGCCCTTGACAGATCCAAACATCGCATGTCCCAGAAATTTAAAGTGAATCATACTAGTATATGTCTCTTGGACAAATATAGTTAACTCCAGGTTAAACTAGTGATGATGAAAAATGAAGCAAGGTGCTATGCATGTGTAGGCCTGTGCTTATCGTTAGTGGAGTGAGAGCAATGCTTCAAGCAAATGTTAGAACTGAGGTGCCACATACATATTGCAATATACATTCAACAAATTTGTTCTAAATAGGCCTCCTTATCATGCCAAGGTGATATACAGATGACTACTGATTGCCATGGATTAGTTTTTGAAAGTAACTTAGAGAAAGAAATAATTGCAATATTGTTTCTTAGAGAAGAGATCCCAGCAATCTTTTCCCATTGATGCAAACCTGCTCCATGTGTACAGTCCTTTGCCCAGGCTGTCCCCTCTCACAGTCACAAAGAAAAAAGGGCTGTCCCCTCTCACAACTACGATCCAATTCCATCAGTAGAAACGAGAGAGCATGCATTCCGTTGATTGTTGCGTAAGAGGTTAAGGGTGTACCTCTTCATTCCAGCTGGTTCGAAGCATCATCACAACCAAAGCAAATATCTGCACTGCCATAGCACATATGATTCCCAACCAAAGGCCCTGGCACATGAAGGAAACACATATCAATATATATCTTGTCATAATTACATAAAAGTAAAACATAGTCCAACCTACCATACCACCAATCTTCAGAATAAATGCAAAAGTAACAGCTGAAGGGAGACCAATAGCATAGTAAGCAAACAGGTTGATAACCGAGCATACTTTCTGCCAGACACATCCTCGAGACGCGCCTTAAAAGCAACATGCAGATAATGAACATATGTCAGCCAGGAGTAGTTAGACAAAGGATTACTGATATTATGATTATGGAATGTCACGTTAAAATCACTGAGAAGTCTGATTCAGGAACTACCACTCTTGTACATAACACTTGTGCCGCTCTTCTTTGGTAAAGGAATAAATACAACAACAACAACAACAACAAAGCCTTTAAGTCCCAAACAAGTTGAGGTAGGCTAGAGTTGAAACCCAACAGAAGCAATGAAGGTTCAGGCACGTTAATAGCTGTCTTCCAAGCACTCCTATCTAAGGCTAAGTCTTTGGGTATATTCCATCCTTTCAAGTCTCCTTTTATTGCCTCTACCCAAGTCAACTTCGGTCTTCCTCTGCCTCTCTTCACGTTACTATCCTGACTTAGGATTCCACTACGCACCGGTGCATCTGGAGGTCTCCGTTGCACATGTCCAAACCATCTCAACCGGTGTTGGACAAGCTTTTCTTCAATTGGCGCTACCCCTAATCTCTCACGTATATCATCGTTCCGAACTCGATCCCTTCTTGTATGACCGCAAATCCAACGCAACATACGCATTTCCGCGACACTTAGCTGTTGAATATGTCGTCTTTTCGTAGGCCAACATTCTGCACCATACAACATAGCAGGTCTAATCGCCGTCCTATAAAACTTGCCTTTTAGCTTCTGTGGTACCCTTTTGTCACATAGGACACCAGACGCTTGCCGCCACTTCATCCACCCTGCTTTGATTCTATGGCTAACATCTTCATCAATATCCCCGTCCCTCTGTAGCATTGATCCTAAATATCGAAAGGTATCCTTCCTAAGCACTACTTGACCTTCCAAACTAACATCTTCCTCCTCCCGAGTAGTAGTGCCGAAGTCACATCTCATATACTCAGTTTTAGTTCTAGTAAGTCTAAAACCTTTGGACTCCAAAGTCTCCCGCCATAACTCCAGTTTCTGATTCACTCCTGTCCGGCTTTCATCAACTAGCACTACATCGTCCGCGAAAAGCATACACCAAGAGATGTCCCCTTGTATGTCCCTTGTGACCTCATCCATCACTAAAGCAAACAAATAAGGGCTCAAAGCTGACCCTTGATGTAGTCCTATCCTAATCGGGAAGTCATCCGTGTCTCCATCACTTGTTCGAACTCTAGTCACAACATTGCTGTACATGTCCTTAATGAGCCCAACGTACTTCGTTGGGACTTTATGTTTGTCCAAAGCCCACCACATAACATTCCTTGGTATTTTATCATAAGCCTTCTCCAAGTCAATAAAAACCATGTGTAGGTCCTTCTTCTTCTCCCTATACTGCTCCATAACTTGTCTTATTAAGAAAATGGCTTCCATGGTTGACCTTCCGGGCATGAAACCAAATTGGTTCATAAAGACCTGCGTTATTGCTCTCAAGCGATGCTCGATAACTCTCTCCCATAGCTTCATAGTATGGCTCATCAACTTAATTCCCCGGTAATTTGTACAACTTTGAATATCCCCTTTATTCTTGTAGATCGGTACCAATATACTTCTCCTCCACTCATCAGGCATCTTGTTCGATCGAAAAATATGGTTGAACAGCTTGGTTAACCATACTACAGCTATGTCCCCGAGGCATCTCCACACCTCAATTGGGATACCATCCGGTCCCATCGCCTTACCTCCTTTCATCCTTTTCAACGCCTCTCTGACCTCAGATTCTTGGATTCTCCGCACAAAGCGCCTATTGGTGTCATCAAAAGAGTCATCTAACTGAAAGGTTGTGTCCGTATTCTCACCATTGAACAATTTGTCAAAATACTCTTGCCATCGATGTCGGATCTCATCCTCCTTCACCAAGAGATGCTCCCTTTCATCCTTAATGCACTTAACTTGGTTGAAGTCCCGTGTCTTTCTCTCACGAACCCTAGCCATCCTATAAATGTCCTTCTCTCCTTCCTTCGTACTCAAATGTTGGTAAAGATCCTCGTACGCTCTACCCTTTGCCACACTTACAGCTCGCTTTGCAGTCTTCTTTGCCACCTTATACTTCTCTATGTTGTCCACACTCCTGTCATGGTACAAGCGTCTATAGCATTCTTTCTTCTCCTTAATAGCCCTTTGGACTTCCTCGTTCCACCACCAAGTATCTTTAGCCTCGCATCCCCTTCCTTTGGTTACTCCACACACCTCTGAGGCTACCTTCCGAATGTTGGTTGCCATCTTGTCCCACATATTGTTTATGTCGTCTTCTTCCTTCCAAGAGCCCTCTTTGATAACCCTTTCCCTAAATACCTCTGACGTCTCCCCTTTCAGTTTCCACCATTTTGTTCTTTCAATCTTAGCTTGTTTATCCCTACGGGTACGCACCTGAAAACGAAAATCTGCCACCAAAAGCTTATGTTGAGAAACAACACACTCCCCTGGTATCACCTTGCAATCCAAGCATGCTCGTTTGTCCTTTCTTCTTGCGAGGACAAAGTCAATCTGGCTACAGTGTTGTCCGCTACTGAAGGTCACTAGATGAGATTCTCTCTTTCTAAAGAAAGTGTTGGCTATCATCAGGTCAAAAGCTACCGCGAAGTCCAGAACTTCCTCCCTCTCCTGATTCCTACTACCATACCCAAAACTTCCATGAACTGCCTCGAAACCTACGCTTGTAGTACCTACATGCCCATTAAGGTCTCCTCCTATAAAAAGCTTCTCACTACTAGGTATAGCTCTAACCAGGCCATCTAAGTCTTCCCAGAACTGTCTCTTAGCACTCTCGTCGAGGCCTACTTGGGGGGCATACGCACTAATTACGTTCAAGACCATATCACCAACGACAAGCTTGACTAAGATAATCCTATCTCCTTGCCTTCTCACTCCCACCACACCATTCTTGAGGCTCTTATCAATCAAAACTCCTACTCCATTTCTATTCGCGACTGTCCCTGTGTACCAAAGCTTAAAACCTGTATTGTCCACCTCCTTCGCCTTCTGACCCTTCCATTTAGTCTCTTGAACGCATAATATATTTACACGCCTCCTAGTCGCGGTATCAATTAATTCTCTTAACTTACCTGTAAGTGACCCTACATTCCAACTACCTAAACGGATCCTAGTTGGTTCGACTAGCTTCCTTACCATTCGCACCCGTCGACTCTGATGCGAAGACCCTTGCTCATTTTTCACTACACCCGGGCGCCGATGTAGCGCGCCACTAAGGAAGCGACGACCCGATCCTTGGTTACTTGACACCATGCCCAGATCACGACACGGCGCGTCACGGGGGTGACGACCCGGCCCTTGCCCATTTAACACCATACCCGGGTTCCGATATGGCGCGTCGCTAAGAGGGTTACGCCCCAACGATTTTCTTTCGGGTTTCATCTCCATTTAAGTGGCTAAGTTTTTACATTGGCTCGCCACGCCTAACACAACCCTCCTCCTTTACCAGGGCTTGGGACCTGCTATGCTGGGACACCAAAGGCGCCCCACCATAGGCGGAGTTTGGTAAAGGAATAAATGATACCTAGAAAAAGAAAAACAACAATAATCCTAATTTGGACTGTATGGCTTACTGGTGAAACCCTCTTACTTGTAGCATGCAATACAAAACAAATTGGATCTTTTCTTTTTCTCTTATGACTTATGAGAGCACTGAGCATGTTGGATATGTGATCATTTTTTACATTAACCTGCTCAGGCGGCATAGCAAAGACAATTAATCTACATGAATTGACGGCATCATAATGAGGCAAGCAAACCAACACCAAGACCAACTGGCCAAGTGGTCAAACAAAATAAAAGCTAAGCAACTTTACAATAATGATATTCTGATTACAGTATCTGTATATGAATTTCCCAACAGGGAGCAGAAGTACGATGTGATACAAATGCTGCATACTAGACAATGCAATTATCCCAAACCTGATAGCGTGCATTGTATTCCATCCATGAAGTCAGAAGTAGCGAGAATTGGCATCGTAATCGATACATGCTTCACTACCTCTTCTTAATTGCTGTACAAATAACCCCAGACATCTTGCACTAATACTGTGATGATAGCTACAAAAAGGCCCTCAGCTAGGAAAAAATGATTCCTGAAACATAAACTGATAGGCGTGCTGCATGTGGATTCCCAGCACCTAGTTCATTGGACACTCTAATACTGCAAATAAACAAAGAACCATGGGCCAAAACTAGTTAACCACAAGTTTCTTTTACCACAGAACAAAAAGGAGTGGGCACTACGAATTTATGCTTCTCTGACCTTATTGCGCTGCTGAGGCCACTTGGAATTGTATAGACCATCCACATTGTGTTTAGGCTGCAAGAGTCAAAGTTACATTACATCAAGCACTGAAAGCATCATTACTGAACAACATCGGATCTAAAAGATTGATCAGTTTAATAGAATTTCCAATTACTGAAAGGGAGGAGATATTTCAAGTTTCATTTGCTTACCTGACTGACAAAATTGAAGTTTCCAGTGTTGGATCTGGAAGAAATCCCACTAAGAGAACCACCATCTCAAATGCCCAATACTCCAAGCTGAGCTATCTTGCAAGTCAAATAACCAGTTCCATGCAGAAAGTAGGTAAAGGTACACATTACTTCTTTGCCAGATCATAAATTTAACATTGAAGACTTATTGAAATACATGTTTTTCACATGGTGCCCCACATAAGGCTTACCAGGTCATAAAGGTGGATGGAATTGCTAGCTTTAGATACACTTTGGCATTCTTTAACTTTAGTGCCTCCCTTGACCATCCATGCCAACTTCTTCTGCCAGCTTCAGAGACTTTCACATACACAGCTAGCAATGCCACATTGAACCAGTAAGATACTGAGGTTGCCAGAGCTGCGCCTGCGCCTTTGTGGCCAAGGCCAAAACTTCGAACCAGCAACCAGCATGGCATAACGTTTAGTAGCAAAGTAAGTCCAGAGCAAGCTACCAATATCTGGACAATATTTTGGGTCTGCAGGAATCTGGTAAGGCACTGGAGCAAACCATACACGAAAAGACCAGGAATCAACCACTGAGCATACAGTCCAGCTTCGAATGATATCTCAGGATTTTGACCGAGAGCGACCAGCGAAGCCCAAAACAAAGGCCAGAGGAACACCCATAAGCATAAGAACAATTATAGCCCTTTACGTGTGTGTCCCCAGCATGTCATATTGTCTTGCTCCGTATGATTGTCCACAAAAGGTATCCAATGCGCTTCCCATACCCAGCTTGACATGGAAAAGAGGAGCACGAATTCCAATTATTAATTAATTTACTGGTAGCACAATAGGCATCACGCAGTATAGCACTGGCCACTGTGCAACAAGTCAAACTCATACGCCCCTTACTTGTTACTTCTAGTAAGTACAATTATGGAGCATGTGGAAAACTAATTGGCGTAATGCGAAAGTATTTACAGAATCCGTAATAATTTTGGTTACAAATTCCTTAAATAACTAGGTTCTACAGTGTACATGTTCCGATTCACATTTCCCCATGCTCTTCAGACTTGATACACAGGCAGTAGCATATACCGAGTTGCACAAATGGTTTAGTGAAGCGAGGTTACTACCGCACTTACCAGGACGCTGAAGCCGGTGACGTTGGCGAAGGAGGCCGCGACGGAGGCCCCGGAGAGGGAGAGCTCCCCTAGGTGTCCGGCGAACATGACGGAGACCACCTGCAGGCTGTACTGCAGCAGGCTGCACGCCACCAGCGGCGCCGCGAGCCCCACCTGCCGCCGCACCTCCGCACCCACCGCGGCGCGTGGAGCGGAGCGGGGCACGAGGAGAGGCGAGGACGCAGCCGCGCTCACCTCCGCCGCCCCGCCGGCGCTAGCGCCGCCATTTCGCGATGGCCTCGCGGGCTCGGAAGTCGGAACCGACGGGTTTGAGTTGAGAGGGTGTTTAGTCGGGTGAATTTTGGATTTTGCGCTACTGTACTACTTTCGTTTTTATTTGGTAATTAGTGTTCAATCATGGTCTAATTAGGCTCAAAATGTTCGTCTCGCGATTTCCAACCAAACTATGCAATTAGTTTTTATTTTCGCCTACATTTAATGCTCTATGCACATATCGCAAGATTCGATGTGATGGGTAAGTACTTTTTTGGAATTTGGCCTGGCAACTAAACACGGGCTGAGTTGTCTTGGGCTTCGGCCTAAAATGGTGGTGATGGGCTAAAATAGTAAAATCTGTCTAACTCTGTTTACAAATTTTTAATTTAAAAAAGTTTTTTTATCTTGGCTTCAAAAAGAAAAATAGTTTGTTATATTGTTTTTATTTTACAGAATTACTCCTTTGCAATCGCCTGAAATATTGCTTTCCCATCTGTCACTCGCCTCCCAACGCTCTTGCTCCCACGCGCCGTGCCCGCGCTAGAGACAAGATGAAGATGAAGAAGGCGTTAGGGTTCCGTAACACATCGTCTTGGCCAATCGGGCTCATAGGGTCATCCCAATAACGGCTTCTTGAGCTATTGGTTCATCTAATAAGTTGACCATCCTCGCGGACCTAAGATCATCATCCCATGCATTGTTACCTACTTGCAGGACCTCTAGGGCAAGGCTTTTGATGATCCTGTGATCCTCCCGGCTTCTTCAGTCATTGGTTCATTTAATAAGTTGATAAGCCCCACAGATATCATAGCATCATCCCATGAAATGTCATCTACTTGCTGGAGGAAGGCCGGTCAGGCGGTAGGGACGGCAGGAGGGCGGCTTATGGTCCAAGCGGCAGCGAAGGCGGCCAGGCCAAGTCAGGGCAGGGGCGTCCATGGTCAGAGCTCGTCGTGGACGGAGGAGGAGGAAGGGAAAGAAGGCCGCCGCCGCGGGGCGCGCTATCTTCCTCCGCACTCCTCGTCCTCGCCCCCACCGTGGCGGTGGGGCGAGGACGAGAAGGGGGCAGAGGAAGAAGAGGGATGAAAGGAAGTTGAAGATGACTCCTGCGCTGTATGATTAGGATCCAATGGCTGCCATCATCGCATGATAAAAATGCAAAACTGCAGTCACATGCAGTGGAGACACCCTTTATTTTATCATAAACCCTATGTATATGTATAGGAAATTTCAGGGAGAGTAATGTGCCATTCATGCTGTGTAGTTTGTACCTACCAAACTTACCAACTACTAAGTCAACGCCTCAACGAGGCTCGCATGTCTACTGTGTTATTACTGCTACAAAGAGTTGCAAGCAAAAATATGATATCCGATCTCCCACTATTCCATTTTAATTATGCCATGCGTATCTGCATATGCGCCATACAAATAATTTGGATTAATTAATGATCTCTTCATATCACAAAGATTTTCAAGGAAGAAATCATATCCGGTGAGGTTCTCCACATTAATTCGAGGCTAGGGTGTAAAATAAGTTAGAAATGGTATCACAAAAAAAAGTTAAAAGCGATGTGAAAATCTATCAGGGTTCTGCGTTTTAAAAAAAAAAGGAAGAAAATCGATCAGGATGTGAAAAGGCAGTAACTAGCACTCGATCACATAGGGAGAAGGCATCCAGCGATGTTCCATGGTAATGGCTGTAGCCTGTAGCATACAAACTGGCCATCGAATCATGGAGCTCACGGCATAGACATACCAGTTTTTCTCCAACCTGGGCAGGTTCAACATAACACAGTAATCATATGAAACCAAACAGTAGAGTATATAACGATTAATAACTTCTACACGGTCTTATGTGCTCTCGAGCACAATTGAGTTACTTATTTCTGTCAATGGGTTCTTATTTCTAACATCCAGCGGCGGATCCAGGAAATATTTTAGGGGGGACTGAACAACACTGCTGCTTGATCTTAAGTCTCAGCTCCCCTACACTATAGAACTTTGTCTAAAAATTCATAAGGGCTCTACAGTAATTTGCACTGTTTCGGTTTGGGTAGGGGGGCTTGAGCCCCCCCCCCCGCCCCATCGCTGGATCCGCCCCTGCTAACATCCATATTATCTGTCACTATCACTTGTTCAGCCTGATTCAGAAGAGCATGCCATAGTCAACCGCTGGCATTGCAGGACTCCAAGCCTATAACACATCGTCTTGGGCAATCGGGCTCACAGGGTCATCCATCAGAGCATCGCCAATAGCGGCTTCTTGAGATATTGGTTCATCTAATAAGTTGGCCATCCCCGCCGACCTAAGATCATCATCCCATGCATTGTTACCTGCTTGTAGGACCTCTGGGGCAAGGCTTTGCTGATCTTGTGATCCTCCAACGGCGGCTTCTTCAGTCATTGGTTCATCTAATAAGTTGATAAGCCCCATAGATATCAGAGCATCATCCCATGGAATGTCATCTACTTGCTGGAGATCCTCCATGCCAAGGCTTTGCTGCTCTTGCGATCCTTGAGTTACTGGTTCATCTATGTTAATCAGACCAACCGATCTCAGAGCATCATTACATGCGTTGTCACGGAGGTCCTCTAGGCCAAGGCTTTCCAGCTGACTCATCCGAAATGAATCTGCTTCCCCCCGGCCATCAGAAGGGCCTGTCAGGTCCAGATCATTGCTGTCTAGGTGCGCCAAAGCAACAGAAAAATCCATTGATGCATTTTACTCCGGGTCCACATTACCTTCAACAACAAGAAAGAATTTTAGTCCCAAGCAAGTTATTGCAGGCTAGGAATGAAACATCACGAGAGTCAATAAATAAAAGATAGAAAGGTATTAGCAAGGAAAACTAGTTAGCAGGACACTTAGTCTTCAAGCAGATCAGTGTTCATTGTACCTTCAAGGAAATTATTGTTCCCCATGGAGTCATTGTTTCTGGCAGCTTCAGTAAGATTGCTTTGTCCGACTTGATCACTTGTTAACAGGCTGCTTGAACCGGTGTTTTCTATGGATGCACCATAAACTGTCTCACCAGCACAAAATTAGATGATAATAAGGTAAGGTATTAGCAAAGAAAACTAGTTAATAGGATGCTTAATCTTCAATCAGATCAATGTCCACGATACCTTTGAGCAAATTAATGTTCTCCTTGTGGTCATTGTCTCTGGCAAATTCAGTACGATTGTTCTCTCCCACCTGATTACTCGTTAATGTAACTAACCTTAGAAATGACGGAAGATCACTCAATTAGTGGAGATGGACATATATATATATAGAGCCACATGGGCTATATGGGCCTATAGGATGGGCCTTGATATACACTTAACACCCCCCTTCAAACTCAAGGTGGAAGCGGAGGATCTGAAGCATTGAGTTTGATCAAATGAAGCCGATGTTGCTCTCGAGTTTGGGCTTTCGTGAAAAAATCAGCCAGTTGCAGCTCAGAGGGTACATACTGAAGATCAATTGTCTTCTAATGACAGTGAGAACAAGTGAAAAAGGCATCAACACCAATATGCTTAGTAAGCTCATGTTTGACAGGGTCATTGGCAATTTGTATGGCTCCAGTGTTATCGCACAAAAGAGGTGTGGGTGCATCACAAGATATACCAAAATCAGCGAGTAACCATCGAAGCCATACAATCTCTGCAGTGGTAGTAGCCAGTGCTCGAAGTTCTGCTTCGGTACTAGAGCGAGAGACAGCAGCTTGTTTCTTGGACTTCCATGCAAGAGGAGAAGAACCAAGAAGAATGCAATAGCCTGTGATAGAGCGGCGATCCATGGTCACTTGCCCAAGTGGAGTCTGAATAAGCATGAAGCTGAAGTGGACTATCGCAAGCATAAAACAAGCATCGAGATGATGTCCCCCTTAAATAACGTAGCACACGCAGCAAATGGCCAAAATGAACAAAAGTAGGAGCACTCACAAACTGACTTAGAATGTGAACAGCATGAGCAATGTCAGGTCGAGTAACAGTAAGATAAACAAGGCTGCCCACAAGATGCCGATAGCGAGAAGGATCCTGAAGAGGCGTTCCATCAGTAGCACGAAGTTGCAAGTGCATATCCATAGGTGTGGCAGCCGTGCGATTATCAGTAATGCCCGAACGAACAATAAGGTCATGTATGTATTTTGACTGAGAGAGGTAATAGCCATTGGCAGAATGTGAAATCTCAATGCCCAAGAAATAACTAAGAGGACCCAAATCAGACATTTGAAATTGCACACCAAGTTGCTTCTTCACATGGGAAATATGTTCCACATCATCTCCAGTAATTAAAATGTCATCAACATATAGAAGGAGCAAAGTACGCCCACGTGGAGAGAGGTGAATAAATAGAGCAGGATCATGAGCACTAGCTGAAAAACCAGCAGCTCGTATCACAGAAACAAATCTCTCAAACCAAGCACGAGGAGCCTGTTTGAGACCATATAGGGCACGACGAAGACGACAAACATATCCTAAGGGAGCATCAACACCTGGAGGTGGCTGCATGTAAACTTCTTCATTCAAGGCACCATGAAGAAAAGCATTCTTAACATCCATCTAAGAGATAGCCCAGTTTGAAGTGGCAGCCACTGCAATCAGAGTACGAACGGTAGTCATATGAGCAATGGGTGCAAATGTCTCATCATAATCACGGCCTTGAGCCTGCTGAAAACCTCTTGCAACAAGTCTAGCTTTATATCTCTCTATAGAACCATCAGATTTTCTCTTAATCTTGAACACCCACTTAGATGTGATTGGCACTGCATGTGATGGTAATGGAACAAGATCCCATGTCCCTTGACGATCAAGGGCAGCAAGCTCCTCACACATTGCAAGCTGCCATTCAGGGATGTTGGAAGCTTCTTGATACGTGGAGGGTTCATCAACAACAGCATTCACAGATGGAAAACCATACTTGTCAGCAGGCCCAATAGTACTGCGGTCCCGAAGATTATATCTTGGACCAACTTGTAACTCATCAGATAAAGCTTGTGACTCATTAGCAACATTAGAAACATCAGCAACGGGATCGTCAGGACTGGCCAGGGTGGTAGAGGTAGATGAAGGAGCAGTGGGACCTTTGGGACGACGAGTGAAGACATGTTTAATGGGTGGTTTAGATGGAGGTGGAGGTGGAGGTGGAGGACTCTCATGTGTAGATATCACATGAGGTGGAATGGAGGAGGATGGTGCAGGAACATCACCTCTAGATGAATTAGTAGGAAAACAAAGAAAGGAGGTGGACTCAGTGGGGGAATATGAAGGTTTAGTAGATGGGTTGTAAAAGAAAGGGCGATCCTCAACAAAATTCACATCACGGGAGATACGTATACGACGAGAGGTAGGATCATAACACTGATAACCCTTATGCTCAGGACTATACCCCAGAAAGACACACTCAACAGATTGAGCGGTCAACTTGGTCCGCTCACGAGGGGGAAGCAAAACATAGCATGTACATCCGAAGACTCGGAGATGATCATAGTTTGGAGGAGTACCAAAAAGTACTTCACCGGGACATTTGCCAAACAGTTTGGATGAGGGCTGTCTATTGATGAGATAGACAGCAGTAGAAATAGCTTCGCCCCAGAAATGTGATGGAACAAATGAGGAAATGAGAAGTGTTCTGGCAGTTTCTATGAGATGGCGGTGTTTGCGTTCAGCAACACCATTTTGAGCATGTGCGCCAGGACAAGAGAGCTGAGCAAGGGTGCCTCGGAGGTCAAAAACGGCGGAAAATATCAGATAAATACTCACCACCAGAGTCAGAACGAAAAACTCTGATAGGAGTAGAGAACTGAGTGTGAACCATGCGCGCAAAGGATTGATAAATAGAGCATAGTTGAGAGCGATGTTTCATGAAATAAATCCAAGTATAACGGGAATGATCATCAATGAAAATAACATAATATTTATGACCACCCTTTGTAGCAAAAGGTGCGGGACCCCATACATCTGAATGAATAAGATCAAAAGGCCTAGCAGAATGTGAAACACTAGATGAATATGGAAGCTGTATTTGCTTTCCAAGCTTGCAACCTTTATAATGGAAACTAGACTCGACAGATGCATGACCTAGACAACCTTTATTTATTAATGTTGACAAACGGGACCCACATAAATGACCAAGACGATGATGCCACTTGGCGAAGGACGAGGTGGATGAAGCTGCATCAGATGACACACGAGACGTGGATGTGGCTGAAGAAGGAAGGCGCAAGGTGTCCAAAACGTAGAGGCTAGGAGCACCTTTACGGCGATGGCCAGTCCCAATCACAGTCCCGCTTCAACGATCCTGAATGAAACAAGATGAGTCATCAAATCCAACAAAGCAATTTTGATCAGTAATTTGGCCTACTGATAGAAGATTCATGTTCAACTGAGGTACAAGAGAAACATCGGGTATAGAAAAATGAGAATTGCAAAGAGAACCCTGGTGAGTGATGTGACATACCATCGGCAGTCTAAACAGAAGCACCATCTGTGACTGACTTGCAAGCAACCAAGGGGGACTGATCAGATGTCACATGGAAAGAAGCGCCTGAATCAAGAACCCAAGACGTCGAGGAAGCACTAACAGGTGAGGCTGCAGCAATAGAGACTGAACCTCTAGAAGTGGAGCCCGTACCACGACCACGGGCAGCACGACGGGCACGAAACTCAGCCAATTTCTGTGGGTGCTGGACAAAACAATTTTCTGGAGGATGACCAGTCCTGCCACAATGCTTGCAAGGCTCTGAAGAGGTGCCTTTTGGTGCACCAGACCTCTGCGAGGCTGCCAACACACTATGAGGCACAGACACAGAAGAAGCAGACAGGAACTGAAGACGTGTTTCTTCTGCAAGTAAATCAGCCAAGGCCTGTGCCATAGTGAGATTAGAGGAATTGTGAAGCAATCGAGTGCGAATGGAATCATATTCTGCCCGAACTCCCATAACAAATCTGTATGTAAGGAACTGCTCAATGAAAGTAAGTGCTGTACAATTCTCTGTAGCTGTGCATTGAGGTACCATGGAGATCAAAGAACCCATCAAACGATCAAAAGCGGAGTAGTACTCATCAATGGACATATCTTTCTGTTCAATGACATGAAGTTGTTGCATAAGAGTATGCTGAAGAGCACCACTATCTTGAACATATCGTTGCTTCAAATAAGACCACATGGGCTTCGCTCTTTTAAACTTACGAAGACTCATGATCATAGTTTGCTTAACACTATTGACTATGGCTGCCATCACTTTTCCATCATTGATTTCCCAGGTTTTAATAGCAGCAGCATTACTACCATCAGGGTTACGAGCAAGCGGATCATCAGTCAGATGAAAATAAAAACCAACACCCCTTAATGCAGTCTCAACACAAAAAGCCCACTCTGGATAGTTCTGACCATCTAAAGTGATGTTGATAACAATGGCATTGATCTGTGATGTTGACATGGTTGGAAAGGATACTGACCGCTAACCAACAGGGAGACTCACAGCGAACCAACAGGGAGACTAAAGCAGGGATCAGTCACCACCGTTGCAGAAGCAGAAGTCCTCTGTTTCCTCTGCTGTGCGATCCGGAGGAGATCGGACGATGTGGGACGCGGACGAGTGCGCTGAAGAGGCGGACGACCGTGCGGACCGCGCGGACGGCCGCGGGACTTCACGGGCGCACCGCGCACGCGCGCGAACGTCGCAGGCGGACGGGCGCGCAGGTACGGTGCGGCGACGGTCGCACGGGTGGCGAAGGGCCGCGCGGACGGCGCGGAGCGACAGACCGCGACGGCGGCCTGGGGTAGACAACCGCGACGGCGGCCTGATAGGGATTGGATCATGGGGAGATTAAAATTTTTTTGATTAGCTCTAATCCCAGCCCTAATCCATGGCTCTGGTACCATGTAACTAACCTTAGAAATGACGGAAGATCACTCAATTAGTGGAGATGGCCATATATATATATAGAGAGCCACATGGGCTATATGGGCCTATAGGATGGGCCTTGATATACACTTAACAGTTAACATGTTGCTTGAACCAGAGATTTCTGTGAATCCATAACCTATTTCACCAACACACAGAAAAGAGGATAAATAGGTAAATAAGTTCTTTCTAAAGAGAAGCCAGCAGATTAAACTGCAGTTCTATATATTAATAAAGGAGCAGTAGAAAAGGTAAATAAGGTATTAGCACCACCAGCAGTTTCGGGGGCTTCATTTGAATCCCCTGCATCTGTGATAACAATATTGTTCTTCACAGGCCACCGATGTTCGCACATGAACTGCCAACGTTTCTTTTTCTCAGAGAACACTCTATGCAGGTTATTTTCATACTTATCCCACATACACACAGACTCTGTGTCCTCAGTGTTCAGAGCCACTGTGTCCGCTGACCTTTTCTTCACCTCTGTCCACAGCCTTAAGGGGTACACTTCCGCGTCTGTCTCAACTCTAGGTGTGATGGATTCAGAAGTGCCTTCATCATGCCCCTTTGGTTTTCTGCTGGCATTCTCTTGGCGCTGTCCTCCTTGCTTTGCATTCCGGTGGCGCAATCGATGTTTCTATATTACATTTGAGGAGAAAATTGTCAAGCAAGGGACAAAGTTAGGTCACAGTATTAAAGGTCAAACTAATGATCAATTAATCACCCACCTGGAGATGGCTGCCTATATGCTTCGCAGTCAAACCTTTTATATTCATCAGGTGGAGGATCCCCTCAGGTGTAGCATCTGTTAGCCACCCAAAAAAAAATAAACAGGCCACTAATAAAATAACAAATAACTAATTTAGATTTCAAGCCATGTGTACGTATGAGCTATACTTACACTCATTCTCCCCAAGAGCTTTGACAGCCTCCAAGAACTTTTCATGGAGCTCAATGGTCCATGTGATCCGATTCCGCTTCTTTGGCTCTTCATATCCATTGCTTTCAGGATCGGATAAATCATTTCTCTCTGGGATAAGCACTTCCTTGGGCTTTTCAGTAGATGATGAAACCATTCCATTTCTGGTACTATTAAGAGTTGGTCCTTGAGGTGCTGCCTTTTTAGACTTGTGTTCCAGTGCTTGGTGCCACAGAATGCTGAAGCTTCTTCTGTCCAGAGGCTTCAGCACATGGAAGCATGCACCCAGGTTCATACATTTGGAAAGTGCCTCTTCATCGTCACAAGAACACATTGCTGTCAACAACAAGGAATAACCCTGGAACTGTGAGTTTGGGATAGGTGAGAAATTCTTAAAATAATAGAGCTCTGAATACAAACTCTTACCGGTAAGAGGGACTTCAAGTTCATTCAGTATGTAATAATGGAGCAGATCAGAGTTTGCGGAAGTGCCTGGTGCCATATTGTTAAGATTAGCATCCACCAATACCAAATCAAGCTCCGCTTCTTTAGTAGCCCCGCCTTCAATGAAATCCAGGGCCGCTTCTGCTGTTTGGAAGGGGAAAACTATGCAACGATAAAGGTAGTAAGATTAAAAATTTGGAAAATTCATACCACAGTGTATTTAGCACTGTTCTACAGTTAATGGACCCTGCACTTGACAAATAGGCCCAACAAATAATTTTTAATTAGACTCCTAAGCAAAACTTCATGGTGGGAAAATCCAGCGAGGCAGAAGGAACCAATAAACAACTATAACAAACAGGAGCTCCTCTCAGTGTTCCAAATGATGGATCTATTCCAGCATGCTTTTTTAATGTTCTTTGTTGGGAGCCTATCGAAATTAGTAAAGCTAGTAAAAGTCCAATTAAAAAATGTATTCACACCTCCACATTTGAGTCCACATAATCCTCTACCGTACACCCAATCTTAAGCTACACGACAAAATGAAATATTCCGAAATTGGAATCTAAAGCGTCATACCGTACACCAAAACATATGATACGTGACAAAATGATACATTCAGTAATTGAATTTAAAGCGTCATACTATACAATCAAGCATATGATACACGACAAAATGGAATATTCAGAGATTGGAGTCTAAAGCAGCATACCATAAACCCAAACTTATGATATACGACAAAATGGAATACTCAGAAATTGGAATCCAAAGCGTCATACTGTATGCCCAAACTTATGATATACGACAAAATGGAATCCTCTGAAATTGGAATCCAATGCATCCTACTGTACGTCCGAACTTACTATATACGACAGAATGGAATATTCAGAAATCAGAATCTAAAGTGTCACATAGTACACCCAAACTTACGATACACGACAAAATGGAATATTCAGAGATTGGAACCTAAAGCGTCATATCATATACCTAAATTTATGATATGCAACAAATGGAATATTCTGATAACCGTAGATCGGAATCCAAGCATGCACTCACAAATAGGAAAAGACACCAAACATCCTTGTAACATAATATGCTACAGAAGCCCCTTGAATATCATATAGTAGGTGTAGATTGATTTTTAGGGCGGAGGATCTGAGTTCCTCTACTTTGTCAAGAGAAGGAATCCTTTAAATATTGCCAAAAATAGATCCAGGTCAACATGTTTCTCCCCCATCACCTTCAGGAATCATACAGACTGAAAATATGATACCACAGCTAACATATATAGGAATTCTTTTTTCAGGGAAAATAATAAGAGTTAGTTAGATATACAGGTTCCTCAGTTTTATAGAAGATTTATTTCTTGAAATGAATACTGTGCCTATTGACTTCCCTTTTCCCTCTAGAACACACTTCATTTTTTTAGAACAAAAATGCAGAAAAGGAAAAGGGGTTCCAAAATGGAATGCTTCAAGAATCAAGATCCACATGCACCTTTGAAGTTAAACTTTGTGAGCGTCTCAGAGATGGTCGACAAGGATGCTGGGTCACTATCCAGAACCAGCGCTGAAAGCCTTTCCATCATTCTGTCACCAAAGGGATTTTGAAGGCAACTTTGAGCTTTCTGGTGTGAGAGTGCGACCTTCGTAGTGGGTCAGAGGTAGGCACTCTTTATATAATAATAAAATTAGAAAAAGACGAAGCTTCAAAATCTGTGAAATCGCTTTATTTCAATGGTAAGTTGACCTGTATTTGGACTGGTGCACAACAAAAGTTAGTAGATAGATACAAGAGATATTTTTCTATCCAAAAGCCTGTAACCATGTTGCTTTCAGGGCATCACACTCTTTGAGGTAATGAGGTATTAGTTTTCAAGAAAAACCTAGCATGAAACTGGGTAAAACATACTAACAGATACATGCAAACCTCTACTATTTTATTTCTTCCTCTTTGTTTCCAATTTGTAGCGTCAAATTTGACATGGTAAATATGGATGCAATTTCAGGAACCACTGAGTATCAAACTGTGATGGCAGTAATTGCCACAGCACCTGGTTTTGGAATGTCCTTGGGCATCTGTTGACAAAAGGACATGCAGAAAATGAAGGCAAAGGACAATAAAATCACATTAAATGAAGCCTCGGCGGATTCGGTGCCATTAGTTAGTATCATAATAATAATATAGTAGTCCCCTGGGACACAAATATATGGCATACCATATCTGTGGGCAGTCCAAAATGGCACACCATATTAATTTCAATCTTCTTTTTCCTCCCAAACCACCCTGTTTACGTCTCTACGAAACCATGAGAGAAAGTAAAATGCCAGTCGTTGAGAGAGAAATATTTACTAGTCCTAGAAAGATATACGCCCGAAACACCACAACCAATCTGCAATTCCCAGTTCCATTCGGATAAGAGTTCTGCGATGACATTATATAAAAACTAACTCTGAAAAGATTATGTTCTATTTCGTGCATTTCAGCAAATCTTGCCACAGTAATATTTTGCAGCCGGTCCCCTATGGTTTACTAATGCAATATGCAAGCCTGTTCTCTGATTGCATATATCATACCATAACATACTAGGACCAAACCTGCATTCATCAATCCTAGTAACAGGCAAGCCTGGGGCGCCAAAACAAGAAGAAGAAACCATGAAAGTAAAATATCCCAATGCTATATGTACTAAGTATTTCCACGACTAATTACCGACCGGCGTACGAAACTGGAAACGCACACGGTAGAAAGTACCACAAAAACCGCTATGCTAATACTGCGGCGCCGCTTAATTACAAACTAAGGGTTTGTCCACCGCAGACACTCACTGGTTGGAATGGAACTCAAACACAAAACGAGCAGGCCGGCGGCGCACAAACCGACAGACGGACGGCGGCGGCCCCGGTGACGCGACCCTGAGACCGCGAGGCCTGCCTACGGCGGGGGCGGAGGCACCGCGGGAGGCGTGTCCGCATCCACGGCGGCGCGGGCTGCGCCGTCTCTCGCCACGGCGCCCCCGCCATCCGTCGACAGGCGCGAACGGAGAGCGCTCGGGATGGGCCAACAAGACCTGTTGGATCGCGCCGTGGGCCGTGGGAAGGAAGCAAGGAAGGCCAGGGGAGCGGGCTCAGGTGGTGGGGCCCAGAGTAACGTTCACTCGTTTGAGCCTTACTTTTTTAACGAATAAACAGTATTTTTCTTTCACCATCAATCAACCGATAATACTTTAAAAGTGTTTTTCTCTCAATAAATTTTAACCTAACTTATCTGCCAAGCAAGCGAACAGGTGGACGGCGCGTGGCGGCGTGGTCGATCGGGCCTGCGTCGCCACACCATGACACCACACGCCACTCGCCCGCCAGGAGGAGAGGAGATGGAGACGCGGCGGTGGACGTTACGTGGGGGGTGGAGGGGACACGCACACGCCTCCGGCTTTTCAGTTTCAGACGATTATTTGCAATTGCATGCGGCTGCTGGCCTGCTGCTGATGGATGAGGGCTGCAATACATGTAAAATGAATACTCTTCTGTTCTACAATAAATAAATCAATTTGTAGATTCATCTTAAGTCAAACTATTTATCTCCTACAACTAAAACGATTAAAAATAAGATAATTTTTTGGTGCGATTTTTTTTTGCTCGCTCCTCCTCGTCCCTGCAATACCGCATCACGCGCTCCACTCCATCCTCCCCCGCCGCCAGCCCCGCACTCCTGCAGCCTCCCTCCACGGTTCGATCCCTCCTGGATGCGTCATTTTTTTCTGATCTGCGCCGCCGCCTGCACGCACCGTCGGTCCGCCCCTCCAACTTGCGATACCGCGCGTCCTATATCCAGGTCTCCCGCACCCTCCCCCGTCCGCTCCTCCCAGCTGTCTCCGCCCGTGCGGCCCCGTCTACACCGCCACCGCCGTCGCTGCATTGGCCTCCGCAGAAACCCACCACCTACCCCATTCGCTTCTCCCCTGTTGTCCCCGTCCCCATCCGCGTCTCCGCCGCCGCCGCCACCAGCGCATGTGCGACCAGCTGCGGCGGGCACAGGTTGGGACATCTCTCTGCGACCCGCGCCCTGCTTATCCGCATCCCCATGGTAACGACGGCTGCTCGGCGAGCAGCGCGCCACCGTAAGCCGGGTGCCCAGGTCCTCTCGACGGGCGCTCCACCAGGTATTTCCCACCCCTTCTATTCCCTTACTGCTGCGAGAAACCAGAGCGCCCAAACCCTAACCTATGCTATTTGGCTATTTGTATTCCGATCTATGCCTAAGCTTCGATTTTTTGTGCGATTTACAGATCTTCATATTCAAAATATCTTTATTTTCATTAGAGATGGCATCCACTGTCATACCAGTAGGTGAGTAGTAGTTACTTCTGTCAGTTGAGCCTTATCCTCTACATCTACCCATTAATTTCATTTCAAGATAGGACAAAGAATATAGGTCCTCTGAACAGCTGCCAAGATCAGTCATAAAATATATTTTTTGTTTGGCCACTATGAACTGCCATCTAAAATATACACAGTATGCACATAGGTCATCTCCTTTCGGTGATAAATTGATTGATGAAACCAATAGGTGGCATCACCCATTGATGATGCTGAGAAAGTACAACTGCTCAAAAGCTAATTCAATTTTTCAGGCAATAATTTTAACATCTGAATTTTTTTAGCATAATGATACCATTAGTTTGCAGGTCCCTTTCAATTTTTCTGATGTTTAGGTCAATCCCCAACCTCTGCGAACAGTCATCTTGCCTCCAAACATTCCTGTTGCATACTTTTAGTACACATATTGCATCCTTAATTATTTGAATATGTCGTTTCAAGGTTTACACACTATGCAATTCTTTGCCTTGCTTTGGAACATATTTATGGTTTTGTGCTTATTTTCTTTTCATTAGGTTGCAAACAGAGTACACGGATTTGATTTTACATGATACACACTGCTTGCATTTGTTATTTATTTTCTAGGGTGCAATCTACATATATTGAGGACTTCCACATGGACGCTGCTCACAATTGTTGGTTCAGCGAGCTGAACCTAAACAGGTCTCTCTTTTTTGGCTAATATTGTTTCAGTTTTACGATTTCTTATTAACAGCTCCCATCATCATCATTTGTGCAGTTACCATTGATGCCATCTTGAGATAACAGGTGAAACCTTTTTTCCAGGCAATCTCCACAAAAACAATGAATCTGTGATCATGGCGTGTCGGAAGAGTTAGGATACTCCTTACATATTGTCGTTCTTCGGTTTCCAGTTAGCCTAAATGTTCATTTTGTTCATGCAATTCTTGCTGCCTTGCTGAAATGCTATACAAGTCTAGAACCCATTCTTTGAAAGCAGTCACGAAATAATAGAAAGAATACCTTTTCCGCTGTGCTCTCTCATGAATGTTATTTTGTTGGCAATCCTTTTTTTAACCTCTGCTATGAGGCTCACTATATGTTTTTGTGACATGGTACAGCCTGACAGGACCATACATTTGTTCCCGCACCCTCCCCCGTCCGCTCCTCCCAGCAGGATCAGAGCATGCCTGCTGAAAAAATGGATCAATCCTATTTCAGTTTGAAGTCTGGCTGCAAAAGGTAATAATCTGAGCATCGTTAATTTTATGGTTGGATGGTTTGCTAATTAGGATTTTAGCCGCCACATCATTATTATTTTTCTGTTGCCATAGAAAATTGGACCATTCTGTTGTCTTAAAAAACTATAATGACATCTTTGGTTTCCTGTATGTATGGTTCCATAGCCTGTTGCTATAGGAAATTGGAACATTCTGTGTACCTCTTCCACTGCCATATTCAACTCCCTAATTAGCTATATATCTCGATTTTTATCATGTGCCATGAAGTCCCTAACAAGCACTACATCCTTCTCATAATCATTGTGTGATACATTACCAATTTTTTATGTTACCCATAGCAAAGGTTTCCTTAACTGCATCACAGTTATTACATCATGGACATAATGACTATACTGTATCCTAAATTCCTAAACAATTATATTATGATAGCTTCCGTGTGTTCAGCTGCCGAAGTTGTGCTATACTCCTTATACATGATCATTGCAAGATTATATTGCAAAAAAAAACTGTTGTCTCTGCGTTAGCAGCGGCTCCACCTGAGCAGTTAAATTGCATCATACACATAATTATGCTACTGTTTCATTCGTTTGCTACGTCTAACTTCTCTTTTCCTATGCTTCTATAAATTATATTTTCCTATGGTACCTGTATTAATATGCAGCGTTCGCCATTATGAACTCAGCACGATTTTGTGGGCATGAATAATACTTTATGAAGTTATCCCACACCAGATGTCTCCTCTATTTACATGACTCAGGTGGTGAGGCACAACTAACAGTTCACCGTACTAGGTCCATCCGTTCGTCACCATAGCTGCTGGATGCCCGCCATGCTCCACAGACATGATTAATGTAGTGCGTCCTAGATCTTCGACAACAATATAACGATTAATTTCTTTTGTAAGGTTATTGATATTCTTTCCATTTACCCACATGTTCTCCACACTGAAATTGAATAATATAAGCATGTAAGGAGGCATTCTCGGCACCAATTTAACTGGCTATTAACCCGCGGCAACGCGCGGGGTACCTGCTATATAAAAATACATCATAATTAGGGTTTAATTAAATCAACTAAATAATTATCGCTATTTTTGTTTGGTTATTGAATTGAACAGAACAAATCTAAATGATTTCATTATTAGTGCTTAGAAAACTAAACTAAGAATATATAATACTTTTTTAAAAATAAAGTAGAACAAAGACAATACAATTTTATATAGCTATATATCATTTCAGTTCTGAATTAATGACATCCATGTTTCATATACCTTAATTGCAATCATGAAGCAGGATGAAGAAAAGGATGAGACCATTGAAGCCAATTACCCTAACCGTGGCACTTCACAGTCTGTAAAGTAGAGTTTGTAAGCCTGTGACACCACGCTCTCCGTGACTGTTAATTTCATAAACTTTGCTTTTTAGATTAACTGTAACTTTAACGTTGATATTTAATTTTTACAGGATTGTTATCTTATCGTGCGATCCGTGTATTTTTAGTATAAAATGTTAGCTATCCCGTAGCAACGTACGGGCACGCTACCTAGTATTTAACTAATTTAAAAGTAAAATGAAAGCGACATCCATAACATTAAATTAATATATTATAACAACAACAACAAAGTTTGTCAGTCCCAAGCAAGTTTAGGTAGGCTATTAAATTAATACATTATATTATATAAATATATTTTATAATATCTCTAATGATAAGTGCTAATTTAATGTAATAAATATTAGAGATCTTTTCTATAGATTTGATCAAGCTTGATATAATCTGATTTAACACCATTCTAAAAGTTAATTTAATTCAGTGAGAACCTACTAAGAAATTGTACATACCATCACTGATTAGATAAGAATTTTGGGTTGCATAAGGTTCTTTCTTATTTCTAAGTTGCACGGTACAAATGCAAACCTAAGTGCCCACAAACACCTACGCATGCTTACCTTGCCTCGATTGCGCACACGCAAAAACCTTATTCTTGTAATCAGCTTTGAGAGGCTAAGCGAGCAGATCAGGATCACCACAAGCGTCTCGATTCTAATAGACACCTCGTCTACCATTAAAATAGTTACTTCGTTAAATCATAGCATAAATTTAAGAAAATGCAAGTACATCATGCTACCGATGCCGAGTCCAAAACCTAGGTAGCTAAGATCTACAAACTGCTATCTAATCAGTAGAACTATGCCCAGCAATTCACAGATGTGGTTTTATTTTCGTTGGTTGTGATGTGATTTGTTTTAGTCACCCGAGGGAGTGGTTTGATCTCAGTACACCATAGTCTTTTTAGTTTAGTCTGATGAAAGGTCGTCTCAGTAGTCACGTTACCAGGTTTTCACGAAGTTGAGTCGTTGGTCAGCTAATATTAGTTTGTTATTCTTATTATACTATACTCTTTGAAACATATGTTTGTTTTTTTTTCTCTCTTTTTAGATTATTTCTCAGTTCATTCAGAAACAGTATAAGCATACATGCCTCGTGATTCTTGAATCTTGATGCACATGTTGGTGAATGTTGATGATGACCTCAGCCTGTTCGTTTGGCTGTGGCTTGTCGTAAACGATCGTAAATTTTCAGTCAGAACAGCATTTTTCTCTCACACAAACCAGCCAACAGTGCTTCTTTACGAACCAGCCAACCGAACAGGCTAGTGTTAAACTATAGGAGCTACCTACCTACCTAGCTATCACGTAGAATCCATACTCTTCGTAGTACGCCATATTTGACCTTTGACGTACTGCAGACGTGCAACCTTGAAACATGTCACGTAAGACAAAAGCACTGATGCATCAATTCATCTGGCCCTGTGTACCGCATAGCACTTAGCACGTCGTTCCACAAATGTCTTTAAATTTAAATTTAATTTAAATTTGCTACCGTCAGGAAGAAAGAACGTACCCACAGAGTCCATCTCGGTCAGCTAATAACCTTTACATAATCCTTTTAAAAGAAGCCTTACATAGCAGTAAAATATACTAGTATCTCTGAAAGACGACGTTTCAGAGAGTAATTTTGATTTGCATTCGGATCTTTCTTTTTGGCAGGGACATCGCTTTTTGGCTTTTTGCTGATATGGCCTTTTTTTTCTTCTCCCAAAGCAGTGTTCTACTCTATTTAACCTTACACTATACGAAAGGTGTAGAGAAATCACAAATAGCGAAGCACAACAATACTCTACTGTGTTTATATATCCATTGTCCATTCGTACCTTTAGCAACTCTAACCAAGCTCTCAATTTTTGTACCCCATATTCCTTTAGATAAAAGTCGTTCATCCATATTCCATTTCCTATTTTTCACCGCACTCCTACTGATCTCCTAAATTTACACTGTATTGTCATGGGTCATTGGTCCCACTTGTTAGTTTTATGGGAAGAGAAAAAATGAGGAATGGGAGAAAGAATGAGGGGCTCCTACATTTAGGGGTTTATGAGAGAGAAATGAGAGTGTCTCATCTATCATGAGGCTGAAATAGGGCTCGGTGGAGAGCTTTTTCATGTGTTTGAGCTCTGAGAATGAGACAAGGGCTCATGTAGGGCCTTGGTTGGAGTTGCTCTAAGATTTAGGGGTTGTTTGGCATAACTTCTTGCAGCTCTGGTTCTGCCACCATAGAACGCTGTAGCAAGGTGCCGGCGGAGCTACAAATCATGTCTCTGCCGGCATCTTCTCTTTCGAGTTCATTTTTTGTCTCGGGAAATGAAGCGGCTTCTTGCTACATTAGCCCTACTGTGAATAGGAGGAGCGGAAACCTTTGAGAGCCATACCAAACAACGTCTTTGAGAGCCATACCCCTTAGGAACTGGGTTTCTCATGCTCCTCTCATCCTGTATTTTTGCTAGAACCAAAGCCGCTACAGTGAACAACACAACGAGGCAAACAGTGTTTCTCCCTACACCGTATACGGAGTACATGCTTTTTTTTTTTTGAGAATTATATACGGAGTAGATGCTTGACGTGCAACCATGAAACACTGTCATGCACGCCGCGCAAGCCTAATCATGCTGCCTGCTTCCTTGTCTGACTACTAATACTAATAATAACGCCGTTCCGATCCCGGCCGTCGCCTGGCATTTGACTGCCATGTCAGATCCATCACCCATCTGGAACCAGATATACAGTCAATAAGTCATGCGGTGCTAATCACGGTGGCCGTTGACCGAGCCGGGTGATTAGCACAGCAGCAGCTTCGTCTCTCGCTGTCGCGCACGCACGCTCCCAAAGCCGATGACTCCCGCGCGGTCATGATGCTCCGGTACGGTTTCTTCGTTCGTTGCCCATTTCTCCGATAGGCACCCTTCGCTTCTTGAGCAGACGACTGAATCCACCGCCATCCACCGCTCTCATAGAAATTGAAGCCTCACCCTTTGCATGCAACGCAAATTTTTTTTATGGTTCATGCAATGCAGTTTTCAGGAACTGACAGTTCAGGTCAAAGACCTCGACTGCGCAAGTGGTTGAGAGCGAATGTTCTCTGCACATGCTCCACTCCGAGTCATTCATCCGTGCAAGTGGAAAGATCCCATGACGACGCGGTTGCCGGTTGTAGGCAGCACCGCAGCAGGTGCAGCCTGCAGGGCCCAACGTGAGCACATGCACAGCTGGAGCACGCGATGCTAGCTTGCCTCTTGCGAGCAATGCGTGCCCAGCCCATGTACCTGCAGAAGATCTGGTCTAGCATCGGGCTAGCAGCCGAGTGGTGCAGGTGTATTGCTACTGCTAGGATTTTTTTTTCTTTTTCTAGCAGCTACTATAATTCGGTAATGGCAATTCGGCACAGCCTTTTCCAGCTCCAGATTTGCACTCCACTATCTCCATCATCAGTCTGAACACTAATTCATTCAGCGCATTATCAGACGATAGAAAAAGGGAAGGAAAAGGAGAGAAAAAGAAATCGTCCATCCAATCCTAATAACTGGTATAATAAGATCCCGTTCCTTCCCATCACGCCCATCGTTTTCCGCTCTCCATTGCGTTCTGCTTCCGTCAATCCACTCCCCGGTCCCCACGGCGCCGACGACTCGGGCTCCCGGCTCGGGGATCCCCCCTTGGACTTGGACGGGAACAGCACGTCGGGGAAGGGAAGCAAGCGTCCGCGAGTAGGAACAGTAACTGACGGCAGCAAGAGAGTAGAGGAGGGACGGGACACGGGAGGAGAGGAGAAGCTTGCTTGCAGCCGGTGGACTGGTGGTGGTATATTGGTATATAGCTAGGCGGGTGAGCGGGCGGGCAGCCAATGCCGTCGGGCGCGCAGGGCTAGGAGCATGGGCGGGGGGCGCGCGATCGTCCACGGCTTCCGCCGCTGGTTCCACCGCCGGAACGGCTCCACCTCCGGCTCCAACCAGTCGTCCGTCGCCGGCGAGGGGGACGACGGCTCGTCCGATCTCGAGGTCATCGAGGACCCGGATCTCGTCGGCCTCCGCGCCATCCGCGTGCCCGAGTGCAAGATGCCGCTGCCCGTCGAGAGCCACAGGAAGGTGAGCGACTGAGTGGACCCGCCTCCGTTGCCTTGCCTTGCTTGCTTCTGTGCGTGGGGCTGGGTGGGGGCCGCCGGACGTCTCTCTGCCTTCCTCCTCGTGCTCCTTGATCCGCGGACACGGGAAATTTCTTGCCAAGATCGGATTTTTATGGGGTTTGGTTGCTCCCGTGCTGTGCAATTTCTTGCCGTGTAGGAGTGAGCGCCTCGTTTCCTTCCGCTTATTATGCATTGGGGAGCTGTGCGGGTAATGCTTTTGTATCTTCGATCTGATCCGTGCTTATCATTTTGATCGGGGCTGCTTTTGTTCCGATTTCTCAACTTATATGAAATGTTCAATTCAAGCACTTGTGTGAATTCTTCTGGTCCCTATAGATATGCTCCTACTGTAGTTGTAGTACGGTGCTCTCGTCTTGCGTCGTCAAACTTCAGTTAGCTTACTTAGCTATATATATCTCGGCAACTGCTGGCATCGTCCCGCGTTATACTGATCCTGAGGAACTCTTTTCCAAGTTGCCCACTTGTGTTTTTGATGATCTGACCAGCCGACCAGGGCACCGGGCTTCTAATAAGGTAGACTTGATCTGCACCTCTAGCTCCAGTTTCCCTTTGCCTGCTGCTGTTGAGTGTTGAGGACTCCACTGGCTCAATGAGAAATGGTCTTTCCCTTGCATGCGTTCCTACTGAATTTACCTGACCGCGTCTTCAGTGAAAAGGTCAATTTTTAGTTGGTTGGTCATGGCCCAGGTAAAAGATCCCAGCTTTATAAACTTGTAGATGCATGTTATGCGGCCATGTCATTTGCTTTGCTCACGAATAGCTTTCAACGATACACTACTGTTCAGTTTAACCATAGGTTGTTTCGCTCCAGGTATTTTGTAACCAGTCATTCTTTGGATGCCCAATATTCTGTATATCTCTGGTTAACTCCAATCTGTACTTGAATTTGTGATCTTACAGAACTCAGTGGAAATGGAATTCTTCACAGAGTACGGAGAGGCAAGCCAGTACCAGATCCAAGAAGTCATTGGTAAAGGGAGCTACGGAGTAGTTGCTGCAGCGGTAGATACCCGCACCGGTGAGCGGGTTGCTATCAAGAAGATCAATGATGTGTTTGAGCACGTCTCTGATGCCACACGCATACTGCGGGAGATCAAGCTCCTTCGGTTGCTTCGTCACCCAGACATAGTTGAGATTAAGCACATCATGCTCCCTCCTTCTCGGGGGGAGTTCCAGGACATCTATGTTGTTTTTGAGCTCATGGAGTCAGATCTCCATCAAGTGATCAAGGCGAATGATGACCTCACCCCTGAACATCACCAGTTTTTCCTGTACCAACTTCTTCGTGCTCTCAAGTACATACATGCTGGTAAGTATATTAGTTAGTGCCAACCACACTGTACCTATCCCATCTACCAAGACAGTTTTTATATTTTTCAAACTATCGTGGGCTCATCTGCTCATGGTTATCCAGTTTATTGTTTTTTAGGAAAATTATCCAGTTTATTGTTATTATAATGTGCTCTTTATGGTCTATATTGGTGCAGCTAATGTATTTCATCGCGACCTAAAGCCCAAGAATATACTGGCTAACTCAGACTGCAAACTGAAAATATGTGACTTTGGACTTGCCCGTGCATCATTTAATGATGCCCCTTCAGCTATATTTTGGACAGTAAGACTCTTGATGTTTTATCGAAGCATTCATGTTCCACTTTCCTATTTTTAATGTGCTTCTGCTTTTCTATTTGAAGGATTATGTGGCAACAAGGTGGTACCGGGCACCTGAACTATGTGGTTCCTTTTTCTCCAAAGTAATGTCTTGAGCTCTTGAATGCAATTAAAGTTAATATTGTTAGAGCACTATGTATGCTGTGTATGCCTGTGCATCTTGAAGTTTCCAATGCATGAAGTGGTCAATTGTGTAGTGCATCAGATTTCCCTTTTAGTGAATATTCTTGTAGTATACTCCTCCAATTATGTATTCTTTATATTCTTGTAGTAAACTGTGCTGAAGACTGAGGTGTAAAGTTTGTTTAGACAAGATTATGTTGCAAAATCCTTATGTTACAGCTATCCGAATTCTGACACGTTTTAATTTATATGCAGTACACTCCTGCAATTGATATTTGGAGCATTGGGAGCATATTTGCTGAACTTCTCACTGGAAGGCCATTATTTCCTGGGAAGAATGTTGTACACCAATTAGATCTTATAACAGATCTTCTTGGAACTCCATCATCTGAGACCTTATCTCGGGTACTACATCTCAATTCTTTGTGGGACTTAAAGGCTTTGTTGTTGTTGTTGTTGTTGTATTTTTGCCCAAACCTCCTATTATATCATTAAAGTAGCTAATGTGTTGCTAACAAGACTAAGGGCCTGTTTGGATACAAGAGCTAATTACATGCTAGCTAAAAATTAGCTCTAGTGCATCCAAACAAAAGAGCAAAAGAGCTAATAGATGGGCTAATTTTTTAGCCAAGTCTTCAACTAGTTGTTAGCCAACTAGCTATCCAACCATAGCTAATTTGAGCTATTTTTTTAGCCCCAACTAGTGACTAGCCATGTGTATCAAAACAGACCCTAAACAAAGGATCTATGCGAATATAATATTAAAGCACCATTTTATCAACAAAGTCCATTGCAAGCCACTGAAATATTTCCTTCAGGCTCCATTTCTTTGTTTATTTTGTGATGTCTGCTCCTTCTAGAGATTTCACATGCGGAGAAAACATCCATAATGTTGTCTACGATCTTTGCAGATTCGAAATGAGAAGGCCAGGAGATACTTGAGCTGCATGCGGAAAAAATATCCTGTGCCCTTTACTCATAAATTTCGAAATGCTGATCCTTTGGCTCTTCGTCTTCTAGAGCGTTTACTTGCATTTGATCCTAAAGATCGGCCTACTGCAGAAGAGGTAAACTCAATCAGAACAGACTTTCTTTTCCTTCGTTCGATTTGCTTTAACAGTTTCCATAAAAAGATGTTATACGGATATTTTGATTTTTGATACAATAAATTATTTTATCTTATTTCAGGCTCTAGCTGATCCATACTTTGCATCCCTTGCTAATGTGGAACGTGAGCCATCAAGACACCCAATTTCTAAACTTGAGTTTGAATTTGAAAGAAGGAAGCTGGCCAAAGATGATGTTAGAGAATTGATCTATCGAGAGGTAGGGAGCAATAGCTTTTAATATATTTTCCTGTTTGTGTAAACAAGTATAGTCACCGTGCTTGAGAATTTTTTTTTAATATGCAAGCAGATTTTGGAGTATCATCCACAGATGCTGGAGGAGTACATGAAAGGTGGAGAACAGATTAGCTTCCTCTATCCAAGGTGCAGTACTACATTAGTTTTTCCTTCTAAGGTTTTACTACCATACAATGGGAATAGTTAACTTCAACATCAAACAAAATTCACTATATACTTTGTGTTTTACTTGCATCCTAGATCCTACTCATTCATTGTCAAGTTGCTTGTCTTTCAGTACGATCGTTTGCTCAAATCTTACCTACTTTACACTTCCTCTCTTTCTGCCAGGAACCTATTTCCCCACACACCAAAAAAAAGTACAAGGATTGTTTATAGGAAACAATAATCATCCATTTTGTAACATTATAAGGGTGAAATGCTGTTTTTATTTCTATTGCAAGGAGTTGCTGGATTTGATAAAGCATGTATCTAGCATTATTCTTTTATCTAGTAGGATTGGTATGGTTGTTAATACTACTATCTTGTTGCAGTGGAGTTGATCGGTTCAAACGGCAGTTTGCACATCTTGAGGAGCATTATAGCAAAGGAGAAAGAGGTTCTCCACTGCAAAGAAAGCATGCTTCTTTACCAAGGTACATGATTCAGGAGAAAGAGGTTCTCCACTGCACTTCTCAGTCGTGCTAAATCCTGCATGTCTTTGTGTATGACAGGGAAAGAGTGGTTGTATCGAAGGATGGTAATACTGAGCAACATATTAATGACCAGGAGAGAAGTGCAGATTCTGTCGCCCGCACTACTGTGAGCCCTCCAAGGTCAGAAGATGTTGACATGAATGATGTGAAATCCACAAGCTTAAGCTCTCGGAGCTACCTGAAGAGTGCAAGCATAAGTGCTTCCAAGTGCGTCGTTGTCACAAATAAACACCCAGAGGTAACGCTGAACTGCCTGAATTCAACTGGTGGCAAGTAGGCAGGGTGGCAAACTTTGCACTATCAATGTCTTTTTTTTTTATGGCATGCACACTGTCAATATCAAGAAAGGATGTGCAAAAGGACATCTTTGATTGATTTATTGCATGCAAGCTGTACCTTTTCCTTTGTTCACTTTAGAGATTAGGTAGTGACCCCACCACTCATGTTTGGTTTCTCTGTTAGGATGATGAAATTCCTGAGGAAATGGAAGACGGCGTCGATGGATTGTCTGAACAGGTCTCCAGGATGCACTCCTAGGCAGGACTGTCCAGGCGATAGCAATCTTGGCATATGGTTTCTACGTGGTACACTGTATGCCGATGATATAGAGAACAGCCTGGGAAAGCGAAACACTCTATGGTACACTGCATTGCAAGTTTGAATTATTGTGTACACCCACAGCTAGTTCGACTTTACTTGGGTAGAAGAGGAATATGCCACCGTCAGATGGTCCTTTCTTCATCATCTGTATTTCCACCGTGTCATGCCAGCATGGCGTGGCGTCTCTAGAAGCCCTGCATGGATTCATGAAGAATTCCTGAGATGTAGCACTAGCTAGTCCATGGAGGAAACAGAATGAAGTAAGGTCAGCCTGTCGACCATGAGATGTTTTCTTGCAATGAAGTCTGGACCTATGTTTGAGTTTTATTACAACGGCTTCTGCCGTACGAAGTGTCAGCAGTGTATCGTCCCCCTTTTCCATTTTGAGGGGATATCACTACAGTGCACATTGTCTGTCAAGAAAAAATGTGAGTAATTTCTCCAGTCATGGCTCATAAGTACACGTACATGTTTATCTTGGATAAAAATTACAAATACTAGTCAGTCATGGTTTGTCCTGAATAACCAACCTTCGGGTTCTGAACTTTCTTGGGTAACACCTTACACCTCCAGGCGAAGGTCACGAAGTAACTATCGAAACAATGACCCTTGATGCATTTACACAGGCATATGAATTTTTTTGGTTGAAAATTTAAAACTTCCGTTGCATTACAAATAAGTGACAGACAGGTTACAGAGATGGAGATCACGTTACCCCAATCGAAATTTTCTAGCACATGCTTGATATTACGTGTTGGGGAATGAGCAAGTGCCTGGTAAAGCACGAAGTTGGGATGATTGGCCGTCCTACTCTTTGCCAAAGCATCAGCAATCTTATTTGTTTGTCTACCAATTTTGATCATCGAATAGCTTTTTGCTTGGTTGATGTCCTGCACTTCAACAATAATAGGACGCAGCGACCAATGTCCAAGATGAGAACGTGGTAATCAAGCAAGCACGGCGGAAGGCACCACCTGACTGTCAGTTAACAAAGCTGCATCCCGAAGATCGAGTGCAGCAGCTAGCTTGGCACCAAAAAGGAGGGCGTATGCTTTAGCCTCCAAGGGTTCCAATACCTGCGCAATCGCTACCTGAAAAAAAAAGCATGGGAAATACTTCACAATTCCAGTTTGATTGCGTGCAACTAGATTTTGAGAGTCAACAGAAGCATCATTGGAAATTTTAGGGCCTTCATGAACCTGCAAGGTAGCAAAACGAGAAGCCTCTACAACGGTGGGAGTTGTAGTAGCCTGTGGAGTAGGCTCAGACATAGTCAGCTTGTTCGCTTGTTGATTTCAGCCAACCCAAACTAGTCAGCCAACAGTGTTTTCCTCTCACAACAAACCAGCACCAGCTAGCCTAAACCAGCCTAGAAACCAACCAGCGAACAGACCGAGTATCATCTTGAAATGCAAGATTGTAAGCCCCATCAATGGCCTTTGCCTCTTGCAACACTCTTGCAAGCAACCAATTTAAGGTATTAAATCTGTGATCATTACGAGCTTTCCATAAACACCACATGATGGAGAAAATTATACCTATAGTAGCTTGAGATGGCCCTTGCCACAATATGGCGGCAACAATGAAGTCCATGGCCTGCCTGGGGTAAGACATAACTCTAAGCCCCTGTTTAGATTCCAAAAATTTTCAACCTAAAATGTCACATCAAATCTTGCGGCACATGCATGAAGTACTAAATGTAGACGAAAAACAAAACTAATTGCACAGTTAGGTGAGAAATCACGAGACGAAACTTTCAAACCTAATTAGTCCATAATTATATACTAATTACCAAATACAAATGAAAGTGCTACAGTAGCCAAACAGTGGCCAAACCTAAAAAAATTTGGGAACTAAATGCGCTAGGTGACGCAAACCATACCGCTCGAGCGAAGCTGCAATCAAAGAAAAGATGTTTGTCGTCTTCAGGCCTTCCACAACGAGAGCAATTCTCATCAATCGTCCAAATAATCCTGCGGATCCCGCGAGCTATCCCAAGGGCGAGTCTGAGAAACCTCCACACGAACGTTTTGACACGAGGCTGAATTGTTTTATCTGCCCATACGTGTCTAAGAATCTCCAGCACCTGCATAGGAATGTTAGATGGTGTGTTTCTTGCTGCCTCCTCTGTCGCTAGCATTTTATAGGCGCTTTTTGTTTGAGCACATGCCACTAGAGACTGGCTTCCAATATAAAATATCAGGCTCATCTCTCACCACAAGAGGAATCTGCAAAACAACCTGCAAAGTACGTTGACCAAAGAGCACTATAATCTTATTTTCGTCCCACTTTTTACAGTTTGGGAGCCAAAGATCAGAGACCTTATTTGGGATTTGGTAATCCGATTCTTCAAGGTTTAAACAATCATGCATCTCCTTCCATATGGGACACCATGGTTGAGACCAAATAGAGGTATTCCCATTAACAATTGGACTGTGACATTTTGCTCAAGGTGGTGTCTAATTCTTAGGATAGAAGACCAGAAAGTAGATTTTGGAGAATAGGAAGGAGAAGTCCAAAGAGAGCGATAAGGGAAATATTTTGCTTTAATGATTTTGGACACACTTGAATTAGGATGATGGGCTAGCCTCCATGCCGTATTGATAAGCATACCTGGTTGACTAATTCCAACTTTATTTCTAATTCCCAAACCACCCTCATTTTTTGGCTTGCAAATTGTCTCCCTCTGTAGTGGATGGGCTTCCTTTGTTGCTCTTTCTGTACCCTTTGCCACCAAAAGTTGCTGTGAGCTTGGCTAAAAAAATCTTAGAGAACAAGATATTAGCCATATAAAAATTGGAATAGAAGCAAAAGCTGATTGTATCAAAGTTAAACGCCCAGCATAGCTCAAAGTGTTTACTTAAGAAGCGTGTTTACTTTAGTTTGCTAGGAAGGTCCAGTCAAACTGTAAGACCTCCTAGGGCGCTCATTAGAAGCGTGTCGTGTGTATAATTAAACCCCTCTTCTTCTTAATTACAATGATACGCAAATATTTTGCGTATTCGAGAAAAAAATGTTTACTTTAGTGAGAGTGAGCCTAGATCTGAAATTTTGATAAATAAAATCATAGACTTTGTTTGTCTCATGGCTAATAAGCAAAGGATGTCCTAGGTGCATAGTATTGTGGTTGAAATAAGCACCAGGAAAAAAAAACAACCTTGATCTGAGCTCTAACAGTGTGACTCACCTTTTGCTAACAAGAATAGATGATTTGGACCAGTTTGGAGTTTGCCCTGACATAGCACAAAGTTCTAAAGGATACTATTTATTTCATGTATTTCCTGCAAATCAGCCTTGCCACAAATGATGAGATCGTCAACAAAGAGAACAGAGTGGATAGGGGGCATCCTGGTCCTAACGTGACAACTGTAAGATTCGCATTGTCCAATGCTTCCTGCGAAACAAGTATGGTGACAGTGGGCAACCCTATCTAATTCCTCTTGCCGCTTTGAAATTCCCATACGTTTCTCCATTGACATTGACTGAAAAGCAAGTGGAAGAGATGCATGCATGTACAAATTTGATGAAGTGACCATGAAAATATTTTTATGAAATGAATTGCGAGTAGCCCTCTCGTTACTCAGTTCGGCACGTATTAATCGTACCATGTGAGCTCCGGAACCTTCGGCTAGTTATCTGTATTATCTCGAGGAACTGCGTGAATATAAATAGTTGGGCAAAATTGTTACACAAGCTTCCTTTTGCACGGAATGGAAAATAGAGGTTCGAAATATATTTTTTGAATCCCACAAAAAATGAAGGAAAACATTTTGGATGACAGAAGATAACATCGGTAAACATTCCTTTTGCACAGAAAGGAAAACGGAGGTTCAAAATATTTTTTTGAATCCCACAAAAATGAGGAAAACATTTTGAATGATAGAAGAGAACGTTGGTAAACAAAAAGAACAAGTGTCACCATAGACTTCTTTACATCGAATCCTGCTAAACATACTTATAAGGCAAACAGTTAAACTAAACATGAGCCAGACAGAAGCTATCAGCGCAAGCCAGGTAACTGTTGCAGTAGCTGTAGCGGCGACGAGGAGGCTGCGGCTACAACAGCGAAGGTGAAGCCACCCTCTTAGAACTTCAGTAGACTGCTGAGGCTTGTGGAGTGGGGATGACCGGTGCTTCTAGAGCGGCAACCACCGATGTTTCCGGAGTAGGGACGATCGGTGGTGCAGCGACCACCGGGTGATAGGGGCCAGTTTATACCCAAGAAAGTCAGGGCCTCGCGATGAGCTTCAGGAAATGTAAAAGACAAAATCATTTGAGCAGTACTCTTGTCATCAATTCAGCTTTACGATTGAGAGAGTACCAACATCAATAGAGTCATAGTTCATGTTAATTTAAAAAAGATAAACAATACTCAACTCAATAGCTCATATATACTTAAAATAGATAAAACTACTGGAACCGTAATTATAAGAAAAAAAAATTTACCCTAAACGCATCGAACTTGGTCAACAACGATACAAACATCACACATGTATTGCTCTCGAACACGAAAAAGGAAATGAGAGGTAATACTAATGACTAGATCCCGTACAATATATATGGCTTTGTACCTATCTACCGATGTGAATAACTAAAGACTAGGGTACTAAAGACCGGGTCCGTATAGGAAAAAGGAAATGGGATGAGATACTAAAGACTAGGGTTTGAAGAATGAGAGGAACCCCTTGTTCCTTGGGCTTTATAAAGAGGGGAGGTGGGAGGAGGCAATTATTTTCCTACCCCATCGGTTTACAAATTACATGGAGATCCATGGACCTCTTGGGCCTTGGGCCTTTTTACATGGAAGGGGGTAAGGCGTAGCCGCACCTACCCCCAATAGTAGCCCCTTAGCCACTGGGCTTTGGCAGGTATAACAAAACCTAGTTACTACAATAAAAGGAAAAAAAGGCCCAAGAGTACAATTCCGATGTCTGTCTCAAGCTTCGGTAGGTGCAGTAGGAAGTGTTTTGGCGGTGAAGGTCGGAGGCCATGATATGATGATGACGACTTTTCGTTTGTGAAGGTCGACACCTATCTCAGCTGCTGTGAGGGTCTACACCTCTCTAGGGGTAGCTCTCTGTAGCCAAAGTAGTCATAGTAGTGGAAGCATTAAGGATGAAAGGGAGCATCTCTTAGTGAAGGAGGATGAGATCCAACATCGATGGCAAAAGTATCTTGACAAATTATTCAATGGTGAGAATACGGACACAACCTTTCAGTTGGATGACTCTTTTGATGACACCAATAGGCGCTTTGTGCGAAGAATCCAATAATCTGAGGTCAGAGAGGCGTTGAAAAGGATGAAAGGAGGTAAGGCGATGGGACCGGATGGTATCCCAATCGAGGTGTGGAGATGCCTTGGGGACATAGCTATAGTATGGCTAACCAAGCTGTTTTACCATATTTTTCGATCGAACAAGATGTCTGACGAGTGGAGGAGAAGTATATTGGTACTGATATACAAGAATAAAGGGGATATTCAAAGTTGTACTAATTACCGGAGAATTAAGTTGATGAGCCATACTATGAAGCTATGGGAGAGAGTTATCGAGCATCGCTTGAGAGCAATAACGTGGGTCTCTATGAACCAATTTGGTTTCATGCCCGGAAGGTCAACCATGGAAGCCATTTCCTTAATAAGACAAGTTATGGAGCGATATAGAGAGAAGAAGAAGGACCTACACATGATTTTTATTGACTTGGAGAAGGCTTATGATAAAATACCAATGAATGTTATGTGGTGGGCTTTGGACAAACATAAAGTCCCAACGAAGTACGTCGGGCTCATTAAGGACATGTACAACAATGTTGTGACTAGTGTTCGAACAAGTAATGAAGACACGAATGACTTTTTGATTAGGATAGGACTACATCAAGGGTCAGCTTTGAGCCATTATTTGTTTGCCTTAGTGATGAATGAGGTCATAAGGGACATACAAGGGGACATCCCTTGGTGTATGCTTTTCGCGGACGATGTAGTGCTAGTTGATGAAAGTCGGACAGGAGTAAATCAGAAACTGAAGTTATGGCGGGAGACTTTGGAGTCTAAAGGTTTTAGACTCAGTAGAACTAAAACTGAGTATATGAGATGTGACTTCGGCACTACTACTCGGGAGGAGGAGGATATTAGTTTGGAAGGTCAAGTAGTGCCTAGGAAGGATACCTTTCGATATTTAGGATCAATGCTACAGAGAGACGGGGATATTGATGAAGATGTTAGCCATAGAATCAAAGCAGGGTGGATGAAGTGGCACCAAGCATCTGGTGTCCTATGTGACAAAAGGTATCACAGAAGCTAAAAGGCAAGTTTTATAGGACGGCGATTAGACCTACTATGTTGTATGGTGCAGAATGTTGGCCTACGAAAAGACGACATGTTCAACAGATAAGTGTCGCGAAAATGCGTATGTTGCGTTGGATTTGCGGTCATACAAGAAGGGATCGAGTTCGGAACGATGATATACGTGATAGATTAGGGGTAGCACCAATTGAAGAAAAGCTTGTCCAACACCAGTTGAGATGGTTTGGACATGTCCAACGGAGACCTCCAGAGGCACCGGTGCATAGTAGAATCCTAAACCAGGATAGTAACGTGAAGAGAGGTAGAGGAAGACCAAAGTTGACTTGGGTAGAGGCAATAAAAAGAGACTTGAAAGGATGGAATATACCCAAAGACTTAGCCTTAGATAGGAGCGCTTGAAAAATACTATTCACATGCCTGAACCTTGATTGCTTCTGCTGGGTTTCAACTCTAGCCTACCCCAACTTGTTTGGGACTTAAAGACTTTGTTGTTGTTGTTGTATAGTCGTCAAACGTAGACAGATGTTGGACTTGTCACCGAAGGTTGATGATGACACATTTGTCAAGGTGGGAATAGATGGAGTAGTTTTGTAGCTGTCAGGGCTTTGCTTCCTTCGGCTCATGAGCACCGGGCAAGACATGTCCTCTAGGTTGAATTGGGTCTCCGATGCACCCCTAGCCCCTCTTAACTGGTTCTTATGAGCTGACGAAGGTCTTGTGCCTAGTTGACATAGTGATAATGAACTTGGGATGAGGTTCTTCTGGTTTGTAGATGTTGCTAAAGTTGGAGGTACATCCGGGAAAAGTCATAGGCATCACCAAAGTGGTCGATGTACCACTCGAGCCAAAGGTAATGGCAGGGCAAAGTTGAAGTCATCGTTGAAGATGGTTGTGAGCCCTGGGAGAAGGTTTGGTTAAGCAAAGCTATAGTGAATGCTAGTGATGACGACGAGCCCCAAGGACAAAGGTAGCCGAGGAAAGCTGAAGTTGATGCCAAAGTAGACGGGCAAGTCGGTGATGATGCCGATGGTGCTGAAGCTGTCGGTGAATTCTCGAGCAAAAAGTGATGTTGAGGCATTGACGGAGTCACCACCAAAGTAGACAGGTGAGCCCCTTGCACCGAGCAAGATGGTGAGGCAGTGTGTTGATGGTGCCAAAGCGACAATGAATCCTCGATTTGAACATGATGTCGAGGTGATGGTGAAGTCTCGACGAAGTAGACCGGTGAGCCCCTTGCGTCAAGCGAGATGGTGACGCAATGTTGTCGATGATGCCGGAGGCAACTATGGACCTTTTGATCCGAACGTGAGGTCAAGGCATTGATGAAGTCACCGATGAAGTAGATCAACGAGCCCCTTGCGTGCAAGTAAGATTGTGACACGATGTTGTCGATGATGCTAGAGGCGACTACGAACCCTCGATCCGAACATGAGGACGAGGCATTGATGAAGTCATGGCCGAAGTACACTGGTGAGCCCCTTGCGTCGAGCGAGATGGTGATGCGATGTTGTCAACAATACCAAAGGTGCTGGCAAATCCTCGACCGAGTGTGATGTTAAGGCGTTGACATAGTCATCACCACAGTAGACTGGCGAGCCCCTTGCACCGAGCAAGATGACGAGGCAGTGATGTCGATGTCGCTAACATCGATGGCAGCTCACCGAAGTGTTGGCGAAGGTGAAGTTGATGTCGCCGAGGTCGGTGGCGGAGGCCCTAGTTGAAGGGTTGGCGAAGGTGAAGTTGATGTCGCCGAGGTCAGTAGCAAAGCCCCTCGCCGAAGTGTTGGCGGAGGTGAAGTTGATGTTGCTGAGGTCGATGGAGGAGCCCCTCGCCGAAGTGATGGCAAAGGTGAGGTTGATGTCGCCGAGGTCGGTGGCGAAGCCCCTTGCCGAAGTGTTGACGAAAGTGAAGTCAATGTCGCCGAGGTCAATGGTGGAGCCCCTTGGAAAAGTGTTGGCAAAGGTGAAGTCGATGTCGCCGAGGTCGGTGGTGATTGGTGAAGCCTCTCGCTGAAGTGTTGGCGAAGGTGAAATAGATGTCACCAAGGTCGGTGGCGAAGTCCCGCACCGAAGTGTTGGCGAAGATGAAGTCGATGTCGTCGAGGTCGATGGTGGAGCCCCTTGCCGAAGTGTTGGTGAAGGTGAAGTTGACGCATTGGGCAAGCCCCTTGAGCCGAAAGTGATGGTGGTGTTACGGATGTAGTTGAAGCTTGTGTTTTCTTTTGTTTTCGCTAGGCGAGGAGTTTCCCTTGTAGTCGTGGCGAAGACCTACAAGGGAATCTTATATTGTGGTGATGAACCATTCTGAAGTGGTGAAAGGTCCTTGTTTAGTTTTGGTAATTGAGTGACAACCTAGGTAGACTAATAAGTGTTTATGTGAGATACACATGTGATTAGTCCATAGGTACATTAGTGTGAGCAACCTATGCCATGGAGGTGAAAATGGCTTGGATATGTTGCAATGCTCACACATATGATAAAAGAGCTCTTGCATATGAGACATAACATGGAGTCATGTGACTCGGTGGAGAAGATCAAGACAAACCTTAGCGTCGATGGACCGGTTGCAAGTGTGAAGCACAAGTCAGAGGCTTTGGAGCGACACACCGCACGTGGTGGAGAAGCTTGGACAATGATTTGGCACCAATGGACAAGGGCAACGGTGAAGAGTAAGTGATGTTGAGATCGATGGACAATGTCACATGATGATATGAAGTAGATCATATCATTCAGGGCATGTTTGGATTGGGATAGGGATTGGGAAATAGATTGGGATAGCAGGAAGGGGTATGAAATGGGTATGCTACTCTTTATTTCCCTATCCCATTCACCCAACTGGCCTCTCCCACCGCCCCGCGGGTGGTGCTCAGCAGCCCCGCCCTCCGCCTTCGTCTTGACCACCGCCGCCGCTGGTCTTGCATCCTCTCCAGAAGCTTCCTTCTAAGCCAAACCTGAAACCCCAAACGCTAACGGTGCAACCTTCTCTTGCAGCGGCGATAGTAGGTGAGTTCGTCTGCAATTTTTTTGGCTTCTAGTGCATGCACGCCGAAACGTCTCCGCACAAGCACAAGCGTGCGGAAAGAAGCATTTGGGTAGATATGATTCAATGGACGAGGGGTTATAAAATTACGAGTGGATGAGAAAGATGGCTGAAGAATTTAATAAACCTGCAATAACATGGTAATTATATACTCGCAATCAAAGGTGTTAGTGCATAGATGTCATAAGCTAAATTTGGCTTATGCTTATGCTTATGCTAATTTGTTGTGAGAAGAAAACACTGTTCGTTCGCTGACAAGTTTTTAAAAGCAGTGAGTGTAAACAAGGGTCCCAAGGTGTTTAAAACCTGTAGACAAGTGAACGACCTGAGTAGCTAATCAGGGAGCGACACAATTTCCATGACCCTTTTCTCAGAAGAAAGAATACTCCCGATCGCAGGATCCATTTAGCGTCAGATTCCATTCCCCTAATGTACATAATCTTACAGTTCCATCTGGTTACTATCGCAATCAAACTAGCAGCTTCAGAAAGGGCTTACTTTCCCAGCAAGCTTCAGCATGAACTCAGGAACAAGACGCCTTGCAACAGCCACGTCGAGGTGCTGGGCAGATACGTCTGGATCTTCACTGTGTATCACACCGGCGATCTCTTCGAGCATTTTATCTCTGCCACCCCGAAGAGGATCCTGTGCATAAAATTAATTAGTTACTGAAAAACAATTTTATGTTTGATGAATTGATTTATCACTTGGGATAAGAAAAAGGAGGGGTCTTCCACAAGACTGAGCTTTGTTCAAAATTGTTATTGAGTCAGAAAATAAAGAAAACCCGAATAGCACTTTTGGTACAATGACTACCTGAAGGAACAAATCAGTATGTGTCTTCCCTTCATACAGAAATAAATCTGCTTTTGCACCTTGCTGTTGTAAAGCATCAGTGAACGCTTGGCTGCATTTTTAGATTAGTCATCAAATAAGTATAGTGTTTCTACAACCTTGTGAAGAAGGTTTACATATTAAAGTAATTCCAAACAATAAATTGAAAAGCACATTAAAGTGGGCCAAACATAACAAGAGGTAACCAGTAAATTGTCCTCTGTATCTACTGCTCGAGCACACAGATATTGTCTTTTTTATTTTCTTTAATATCCTAACAGTACCGGGAATCATATAAAACAGCAAGAATATGGATTTACAATGCACCCTATGTTAAATATAAAATTTGTGACGCACCTTTCAACTGAAGGTATTGAATAATCACTTGTCCCATGGAAAAGGATGATACGAGGCAATAAAGAAACTGCAGACCTAGCAGATGATTGCATAATCATCACTTGTGGAGAGAATTTCTGGAGTGATTCTTCACCTTCCATAATACTGGAAAAATATTATCAAAATAAAGTCACAATACACTCACAGGATCACGATTTTATATAGAAGACATGAATAAACACTAACAGTGAACCTGAGAAAGATGGACCGGTAAAGGCCACGTCTATGGAAATGATCAACCAAGTTAAGGAGGTTGTACCTGTAGAGATCATACACAAAAGTTCAAGCCCATCCCAATCGATCCATTTCCCCCACAAATAAATGCTAAAGTACAGTGCAACTCCCTCTGTCCCCTTTTAACTGTCGTTCTTATTTCCCGACAAGTCAAACGTACTCGACTTTGACCAAATATACACAATAAAATATTAATATTTATGGTACATAATTAGTATCATTAGATAGATCGTTGGATATATTTTCATAATAAACTTATTTAGAGATACAAATGTTGCTAAGCTTTTCTACAAACCTAGTCAAACTTAAGAAAGTTTGATCAGCACGAATACCATAGCGACACTTAAAAAAGGGACAGATGGTGTAAAAGGGTCCATAATTTATGCTATCTTTGGAAACTTGATTGATACCTAAACATAGTATAGAAGGTTCTTATAAGTTGCCATCCCACTCACTACTGCAAAGGCTAAATTCATCAATTGAATCTAGAATAGTCATATAATCTCTCCACTCGGCAACGACATATATATTGCAGCCAGAAACCTACTCTCAGGAAAAGGCGATGACGTGGCTGCGTAGGAGAAGAGAAAATGGTGTACAGAAATAAGGGTAATGGTCCCCTAAAAAAAAAAGGAAATAAGGGTAATGGTAGATTGGCAGAGCTGCGAATATTAGAGAAAAAAAAAGTAGTGACACTATGCATAAATTCAAATAGAAAACCATATAGTTTATTTTTCTGTAATATATATACTATTCAAAGAGACATGAATGTTTTACCCGCCAGAAATACCAAAGTAGGCTTTTAGCTGTGATACACTCCAAGAGGAAGTATCTCCTTCACCACATTCTCTAATGGCCTGATTTAAGAGAGCACAAGCAGCAATATGTGCACCAGCTGATTGTCCAACAAGATATATCCTGCATATGTAAGAACAGAAGTACTTCAAATATGTCATCTCAGGACAGAGGTCTATACTTTTTCATTCAGTTTTTTCAATACACTGCACATTTTTTTTTAGGAAGATAAATACTTTGGAAAAAAACAAGTAAGAACTATTTCATTTTTGTGATAGTAAGCAAATATGTACACAAGGGTAGGTTATAAACCTGCTAGGTTCACCTCCATAACTTGTTATATTCTTGCAGACAAAAGCTATTCCTTGAGAAGCATCTTCTACCATGTCACCAATAGTCCCCTGAGGAAAGTTTCTGAAAACAAAGCATTTACATCCTCAGTGACTATGGCCTGAATGATTATGCTGCTTTGCATAGGAAATACATTCAGAGTACCTGTAATCAATGCATGCAACTATGATGCCTCTTTCTGCTAAGCGTCTGCCTAAAAGGGCTCCCCACCCTTTGTACCTGAGAAATATATAATTTGATATGCAGTCATTGAATCAAGACAGAATCAAAGTTTGCAATAGCAAGAATATCAAAAAATGGTTTGGGGGGTTCAAGATAGTACATACTTCCACTCACCCTATGATCCACGCTCCACCAGTCACAAATGCCACAACTGGCTTTAACCCTGTCGTACTAGTGGGCATATACAGGTCCAGTCTGCAATGAAACTTACCAAATGATTTATCAAGTAGAAATATTAGTTACATGGTAGTAGAATCAAATGAAGTACCTGTTTCTTGGCTGATCTCCATATACAACACTTCTATGGACTTGGCTAGAGAAGAAATAATAATATACAACTGGAGTAGAGCAAAATCCATTAAGGTAGTAGCACAGTCAGTTGCATTGTGTGAGTTCAATTGAACAAGCTATATCACCCACGCTTTTTCAAGAACAAAAATGAACCAGATACACAGATAATAAAACAATGACAAATCTCGAGCAACACCAACCTTGAATAAAACCTGGCATCAGCAAGAGGGTATAACAGCAGAGGGCTAGGAACTGCCGGATCCATCTGTAGTCTATCCTGCATAAACTTAACATGTTATTAACCGAACAAAAGTATGTAGTCTCTCTCATAAAAGGCCGTCTGAACACACTTCCAATCAAATTATCTAGAAAATATCACTTAAATTGATGCTAAATATGGCATGTCACACAAATTGTCCATTTTTCCAACAAAGACATTCTTTCCGCGCAGACAAATTTGCAAATGTCATCGAGCACGTAGGTGTACCAGGAGAGAGCAAAGCACAAGTGAAACTGTGCAAGTCCAACTAGAGGTCGCAGTAAACAAGCAAATGGCACATCGCACAACAAAGCAAAGCGCAATTAGCAGCCAGAGAAGCGGAGTTCATGCCTACCCGAGGTAGCGGAGGAGGATCAGGGTGAGCCTCGTGAGGAGGAAGGTCTCGGCGGCGGCCCGGCCGACTTCGCGGCGGAAGGAGCCGCTTCGCTCCGCGAACCGCCCGCACGCCGGCCGGCGCCGCACGCCCGCATCGGGGAGGAGCGGCGCATCCTCCACCGGGGGCGACGCAGCAGCGGCTGACGGAGACGGCGGCGGGGTATCCTCCCCCGCCTTTCTCGTCTGAGAGGTCCGCGCGGCGAGCTCCACCTTCATCGCGGCGACGAGAGACTCCTGAGGCGGGGGCTCCTTCGTGGTGCGGATATTCTGATCGGAACCGGTACAAAGCTGGGAGAGCGACGGCTTCTTGTGGCCAGGGAGCAGCTCCGCCGGCCACCGAGGTGGAACCGCGCTGCGGCCCGTGGCAACGCCTCCGCGAGCGAGGGCACGGAGGCTTACGACGGTTCCGGTGCGGCGGTGCTCCGGCGGACGGCGGACAGCGGACAGGAAGAGGCGATTCTGCGACCAGAACGCTGACACGTGGGCCCTGCATGTCCTACACCCACATGTCAGGGAGATAAATCTTTTTCCGAAAGATACCTCCCAGTAAGTCGACCTGGTCGGTACTTTTTGATTCACCGGCCCATATGACGTCCGGCCTTGCATCCTTGCACTATTTGGGGAGTTGGACCTGCTATGGCATCTCTGTAACTTTGTTTTCAATTTCTAGTGAAATTTCTATACGGCTCCTGTAAAAATACTGTTGGGCCTGCTATTTCATATCTTAACTAGCAATATGATTTTTTTTAATTCCTGCAAATTTCCATACAATGATTCCTATAACAGTAATGCTCTCTGCTGAACGTCCTGCCGACCGGACGCGTGCCTTCATTGGGTCGGCGGACCAGGTCTGACCAGCCCATTATTATTAAAAAAATAAAGATGCTTTCCACCCGGATGGAACCGCCTCATGCCGCGTGCCCCTGTGCCTAGTGCCAGACCCGCATTCCGCCGCGCACCATGTGCCTCACGGTAGACCCGCCTCGTGCCGTGCACCCCCGCCCCGTGCCTTGCGCCACGCACCGTGCGCCGCTTGCGCCTCATGCCTTGTGCCTCGCGTCGCGCGCGCCTCGTGATGCGCGCACCCACTTCAACCTTCGTTAGACGACAACAAGTAGATGAGCACATATTGCAACCGTATGTTTCATGCGTTTCAGATGTATGTTGCATATGTTTTCATCTAGACGTTGCAAAAGTAGATCTGGTGTTACATATGTTGCAATAGCTATACACTTATGTTGCAAGTGTATGTTTCAAATGTTTTAGCTATTTCAAACGTATGTTGTAAGTGTTTCATCTGGATGTTGCATATGTTGCAGTGGCTATACACGTATGTTGCAAGTGTGTTTTTCAAATGTTTCACCTGGATGTTGCATGTTTTCATCTTAGATGTTGCATATATTGCAGTGGCTATACACGTATGTTGCAGGTGTATGTTCCAAATGTTTCACCTATTTTCAGACGTATGTTGTAAGTGTGTTTATCTATATGTTGCATATGTTGCAGTGGTTATACACATACGTTGCAAACGTATGTTTGCATTGTTTCACCTGATTTCAGTATGTTGCGGCACGTGCAGCTCCCCACGCGCTCTTACTGTGCACCACCAGGCTTGGTCTCTCACGGTGGAGCATGTAGCCGAGGTCACAGGGTATGCATGCTGTGCTCCCAATTGACCACCAGGCTTGGTCTCCCACGATGGAGCATGTAACCGGGGTCACACGGGTACACGTGCTGTGCTCCCACCCTCTCTCGCGCATGCGGCTGGGAGCGTGGGGCACGAAGCACGTGGGTAGGCGCAGCAGCACACGAGCATCCAGACGCTAACATGGCCCTTCCTGTAAAATTACTATGTTCCAAACAAGCCCTAGACGAACACTCCCGCGGAGACATGCTGCATTTCTATTTCTACGATTTTCAGTGAATGGATAAATTTGCACCCACTAAGACTCAAATTGCAAGATTTTTTTATCAGATAGACATTGAAGAAGGCTTGCCTCGGTTTTTTCCTTCCCTAGGCCCCACTCATGTAGGAGCCTCCGGCACTAGGTCTGTCTTTTTTTAGATAGACATTGAAGTCTTGCCTACACCCAGCCCATCATTAAGGATTCCCCATCAGGAGCTACACACTGACTGCGCTACAATCTCACAGCAAATAAGAATACACAACCCAACATCAATTCGGAACAAATTTTCTCTAGTGCTAACAACCATGCAAAATTTTGTTTCACACAAAAGCAAAGAAAATATATACATATAGCCTTGTTCAGTTCGGTGTGGACTGAAGATAATTGAGTCAGAACACCCCCAATCCCTTTTGGGGAGGGGATTAACTGAACAAACACCGGATATCCAAGAAAGCTATCGTGGTTGAACAATTGACGACTCAACCCAACTGGTACTTCACCTCCCCTCCCTCCCGTGTCGATTTAGTTGTGTCCGTAAGGCTGACCAAAGATTTCACGGTGTCAACACCGAATTTGCCTGCTAGGGCACCTTTTTCGGCAATCACAAGTGATTTCTCCTTGACAAAGCTTTGCAGTTTCTTGGTATCCAGATCCAGGCGTTCTTGGTCTACACCAATCACAAAATGAAATATGCAATTGTTAGGTAGTCATCTGTATTATCTTGAGGAACTGCTTGAATATAAATGGGGCTATTGCGTTCTTGCCCCTATTTTGAACTCCAATTGTGATTTTACCCCCATTTTCTTCCACTTTGTGTTTTTACCCCTACTCCGTGAACAGCAGGTAACGGTGTTAAAAAAGTTGAAAGATGACGAGTTTGCCCTTCCGACTATTGTGTTTTTGCCCCTATTTCAAACCCCAATTGTGATTTTACCCCACTTTCTTTCACTTTGTGTTTTTACCCCTACTTTTCCAAAACGAAGGCTCCGTTTACCCCAATTCTTAACTCAGTTATCTACATCCGGATCAAAGCAATTAAAAATTAACAAAAGCCTTGTGAAAAAACAAACTTACCCCTTATCTCTCGGTCGTCTCTCTCAGGGTCGTCCCTCTCAACGCTAGCAGGCAGCGGGCGGCTGGGTGCGGCGGCGGTGGCGGCGGAAGAGCAGCGTCGGGCCGTCAGGCGGGCGCGTGCGGCCAGGCGGAGGAAGCGGCGCGGGCGCGCGTGGCTTAGCCTGACGTGGGCGCGCAGCCAAGCATGCGGCTCTGCTTGGCGCGGGGGCGCGTGGCTTGACCGACGTCGCGAGCGCGTGTCTCGTGAAAGCAGACGACCATGGAGTGTGCTGAGTGATAGAGGCTCTCGCGAGCGACGGGACGACCTCGGCGATGGACCAGAGCAGCTAGAGGCTCTCGCCCACAAATGGGAGGCCCATGTGGCCCAGCAGGAGCCTCGCACGACGGCGCCAACGCTTCAGCGCGAAGAAGGCGCAGTGGCAGACGTCGTTGCTGTGCCACACAGCGAGCGCGAGCAGCGGAACGGCGCCGAGGAGGAGGCTGATCCACCACACTCAGTCCACTGCCGTCACCTGTGCGTGCATCGACATTAAGTGGACTCTATCACTCAGCACACTCCATGGTCGGCTACTTTCACGAGACGCGAGCTCGCGACGCCGGGCAAGCCGCGCGCGCCCGCGCCAAGCAGAGCCGCGTGCCTGGCTACGCGCCCACGTCAGGCTAAGCCGCGCGCGCCCGCGCCGCTTCCTCCGCCTAGCCGCATGCGCCCGCTCGCCGTGCCCGCCCGACGGCCCGACGCTGCTCTTCCGCCGCCACCGCCGCCGCACCCAGCCGCCCGTTGCCTGCTAGCGTTGAGAGGGACGACCCTGAGAGAGACGTCCGAGAGATAAGGGGTAAGTTTGTCTTTTTCACAGGGCTTTTGTTAATTTTTAATTGCTTTGATCCGGATGTAGATAACTGAGTTAAGAATTGGGCTAAACGGAGCCTTCGTTTTGGAAAAGTAGGGGTAAAAACACAAAGTGGAAGAAAGTGGGGGTAAAATCACAATTGGGGTTTGAAATAGGGGCAAAAACGCAATATTCGGAAGGGCAAACTCGTCATCTTTCAATTTTTTTAACACCGTTACCTGCTGTTTACGGAGTATGGGTAAACTGAACCTTCGTTTTGGAAAAGCAGGGATAAAAACACAAAGTGTAAGAAAATGAGGGTAAAATCACAATTGGGGTTCAAAATAGGGGCAAGAACGCAATAGCCTCAATATAAATAGTTGGGCGAAATTGCTAGCTTCCTTTTGCCGAGAAAGGAAAACAGAGGTTTCAACAGATTTTTGTTGGAATCTTACAAAAATGAAGGACTCTACATCACTAATAATTTGAAATGCACTGATTATTACGGGCACGGTTCTGGAGCATACCTTTTTCCACAACAGTGTGTGCGACATGAAATGGAACACGGGCAAAAATATCTGATCCAGGAAACATTAGCCAAGTATGTTCCTTGGGGTCATGATCTCCACAACTTGGGCATATCTCCTTTATCAGCTGCTTGGCAGAGCTTCTTTCCATCTCTTTCATTATGACCTCAAAGGGAGATGGCACACTAGTCTTGGTTGTCCTAGCTTGTTTCCGGAGGGCCGTCAGCGCCTCCCTGTTACCATTTCTTATCTTATCATTTTCCACCAACTGATAGTAACAGAGATCAACAAATCAGAAGAGTAATATTGAGACTGCCATCTGGTATGAACAAGGCAAGCCAATAGCAAATTAGCACATATGAACCTGATGCCTAGCCAGAAGAACTTTTTCTGCATCAGTCTCAATATCAACCAGAGCCTCTTGAAGCTGCTTCATGTTGGGATCCATTATAGAGCTGAAAAAATAATGTCAATCTTCTTTTTATTATGCCCGTAAATTACTTTAGAAGAACACAACTATCCTCATATTGTACACTAGTAGTATATTTATATATCTTAAATAAAGTAGCATACAAAATCTTCAGTCTCAAGTGCAGCTATCCGTCTGCTATGATCGAAGGTACACAGTTCTGAAACCTGACACAGTAAGTAAAGAAAATTGCTTGCACAAAAGTAGAACACCAGGTGAGGCAGGTAGTATCAGAATTATCCTTGTTACAATACATTGACTACATCGCTCCTGCCTCCTGGAGGGACACGTACCAGTTGTTCACCAGCTCGTCTTCCTTTTGCCAGTCCAATCCACCTGGCTCCGGCTCACCAGGAAACGAACGCCGCCACCCCAAGAAGGATGCGCGGCGGCCCAACCGCGTGGAGCGCCGCCGGCAGGCTCCGGCAGACCGGCACCCCGTCCACTGGGAGCGAATCTAGGGTTTCAGTTTCAGGTCACCAAGACTAGCAGAGGGAGCGGAAATTTGCATTGGGCTCTACACGCAGCTCTCAGTTGGATTGGAGCAGCAGATCCCCCTCGACCTGCCGAGCTCGCCAGCGCCAAATGGACTGGGCCGACCTTCCCTGGGCTTTACCATCGGCCTATCTACCGCAATTCGTTCAGACGTTGACGGCCCATCCTGATTGTCCGTCCCCTCGGTCGGGCGGAGCGGCGAGGTTGGGGCGCGCCGAGACGACGGTTTGAGAGCGGCGGGATTCCGGCGACCGGCTCAACGATCCGCAGCTTCCTGTTCGGAATCTGCTCCGCCAGCCGAAGCACCCGGTGTTCTCCTTCAACTTCGCCATGTCGTCCACCTCCTCTCCCCACCGGAAGTTGCTCCACTCCGTAAACCTCTCTCTCCCCCGCTAAACCCCTCCCATTTCCAGACTACACGTCCTAACAAAATTTTCCGCGCCTCTATTTCAGCTGGCATACTGGGCGGTGCAGCGCTGCCGGATGTCGGAGTCGCCGTGCCGGCTCACGGTCTCCCTCAAGCGCCCCGCCGAACCTGCCAGCTCTTCGACGCTGCGCGTCTCCGGTAATGTAGCCTGCGGCGGCGTTCCGTCCTTAATTCCGATTATTACGTCCCGAGGAGCGTCGCGCCCTCAAGAATTAGTTCACCGCTTAAACATTTGGTGGGCTGTTGCAGTTTCGGACACTGGGGTGGGCAGCAAACTGGAGGAGTTCCTGGAGCTAGACGCCCTGGCTCGTGAGACTCCCACAGAGAAATGGGGTATGTGATCAATGTGATGCCCACCTGCTCTTGCAGATTGCATTAAAAAGTTCGGTTCCGATGTTTGGAACACTCTCTCTAGTTACTAGTAGGAAGTTGGGTTTATGGTGTGGATGTATGTCCAAACCACCCAGGTTAAGTCCTTGTTGAGGCAAATTTGGTCGCCCCGTTTTCTTCTTAATATAAAGACACCAGTTCCTCCTAGATTGGTCTAGTTTTTTTTTTTAATGAATAAGTAATATCACCATTAAGTTTTCTCCACAATCAACATCTCTGTTACAGTATGCTAGAGAATGGAGACCGCCTAAGAGACGTGGATGTGATTAGTGATTTTGTCATTGGCATTTGTTTGTAATAATACATCTGGAAGTAAATATTGTCCGATGGTAAGGTGGTCAAATGTTCTTCACTGACACTTTCCTTCACGGTCATAGTTTTAAGTGAGTCTTCAGATGGAGTACCAACTTTGGTGTGACAATCACTTGGGAAACAGAAATGGAATAGTTCTTGTTTTTTGTTCATCTTCCTCTGTCTTATGTGGTTTCTATCTGCTTGCAGATGGCACACTCTTAATCACAACTACTGGTATGTTCTCTGTTTCACTGCATGATATAGTTTAGTGTTCTGTTTGTGTTATGAATATCAGTTGATGTGAAGAACTGTACTAGGAGTTCGTTAATTTTAGCTATTCTAAATTGCTCGGTTGGTTGTGAAAACTGTGGAACTTGATAGCAATGGTAACAAACAGATATATGGGAATCCTACAAAGATGGGAGCATTCTATGATCAGACTCTCATCATTATTCTTTGAAATTCGCTCTTACCTTGATTTCCTCACTACTTTCATTTGTTGTTCATGCTTCCTTTTTCTCTTAATCTGTTTTCTTCCTTGGCGATGTAGTTTCCTTTACAGTTTCTCTTAATTTGCAAGTGCTAAACCCCAAAACAAAGAATTATACAGTAGAAGAGTACATCAAAGTTTTCTGCTACCTACTTATATCTATTTAGATGACTGAGCTATTAGCAGTTTAGCGCGCTTTTCTTGGGTGTACAAGTTGGTACCATAATCTCTATCAATTGCATATACAATGCATGCAAAAGGCAAAATATATCTGAGAAGGTTGTTTTTATTTCATTTGTGATATTATGAATACAGTCATTGATAATTTCTTGCCTATATACTATTCTGTAGGAATCAATGATGAAGCCATTTATCGTTATCGAATTAACTTTCAAGAAGAGATATCAAGTGCAAGATTCAGCAAGCTGGCTACCACATACAAAAATCATGCACGATTCAGGTACCTGTCTGTTAGTTTGATTTCACCAAATGAATACCTTGATTGATTAAATCATGGATATGTTTCTCAACACAGTGGAACTGAAGTCTGCCTTTGTCTCTCAAATGATGCTGACGTTGATGATCTTATATTATGGTTGGTTGGCTTCTTCAGAAAGGTTTCATTTTGCCATATTTATTTACCTGCTTAACCTTAGCAAAAAGGCCAAAAGCATGGTCAGAATTTCTAATGTTAGCTATTGAAACCAGCTTTTCTACAACTTGTGTCATCTTCCATCAGGATTTGTTTGCCAAACATCTGGAAGTATCACATTGTTTCATCTTTTTGATGTGCTAATACTTAGACTAGAAATTGCATGTCTAGAGTCTAAGTAAAGTTTGTTCATTACAAAATCATCTGTTAACATTAGCTGAAAGAGGGAAAATAGTTTGATGCCTGTTTTCAAATTATGAGATGTTAGTTTTCCACTGCAAAATAATCTGTTTGCATCACCTTTCACCTAGAAGAAAAGGTACTTAAAAAAAGGGCGTACCCAGTGCAGAGAGCTCCCGCTCTGTGCGGGGTCTGGGGAAGGGTGTCAGTGGCAAGCCTTACCCTCGCCTGTGCAATGCGAGGAGACCGCGACTCGAACCCGGGACCTTCCGGTCACAGGCGGTAAGACTCTACCGCTTGCACCAGGCCCGCCCTTCATTAGAAGAAAAGGTACTTATTGTTTCTAAATTGGCACTACAAAAATAAATGGTGAATCTAGAGAATTTTAAGTTGATTAAAAATGTGTGATGATACCATCAAGATCAACTGACACCATGAGTGCTCTCTCCCTTCTTCCAAATAGATCATCCAACAGTTTTTTAAACCCATGTTAAATCTTAGTTAATAACTCTTCGTACATATCCTTATCCTTCATTCCATCTACCCAGGAACAATGCTTTATATGAACTAATTTAGTTTTTAACCTTTAATCAATGAGCAGCTATCTCCAGACACGGGGAATCAATGAAAACTATATCAACATGTGTCTCAACATATCAGTATTAGAATCCTATTAATGATCTTATGGTAGAGATCTGTGGCATTTATTGGCAAATACGGTAGAATTAAGTGTCAATCTCACACAGTTAAGCATGTTCCTTTTGTGTTGTTGGCTCCAATATTGTCTGAGTTGATTTTTTTTTTGTTTCTTAACCTATGCAGATACAAGCGATAAGAGCAGCAGTAAGTATATCTGAACTATTATCTTTCCTCAAGTTGGAAGTGTAGTATTTCGCATTCTTTTATTTTCAATGCTCCTTTGCAGCTTAAATGGCTCATTGTCTACTCTAATGTGATCTCAGATTTTTCTTATTCTTAATCCCTTCAGTCTTTAGTTGTTGCATCTTAGACTCACATACTTTTCTGCTAAAAAAAGACTAATACATTAGCATTAACAGTGCTGTTTTATGGATGTGTATTATCTTATGTTTTTCTTTCTTATTCAAAGGGCTAAGTTAGTTTAGTTGCCTTCTAGCATATTCATCTTACTTTGCCTTTGTATTGGTTGATCAAACAATAGTAAATTTAATGCCATCCAGACCTTAAAAATATCAAAAGCACAGATTTCCGTATACCTATTCACTTTGTGAGGCTTAGTTTTATTACAGTTCTTTATGCGTTTCTACTTTTAGGTATGGTTCATTATTTTTTGGTAGTAAGTAGGATATGAAGCATAAGCTTTAATGTATTTGTACGGGTATGTCTCATTGTCTACTCTAATGTGATTTCAGATTTTACTTATTATTTTTTGTTAGTCAGTGTTTATGCTGCAATGGCAAAACAACATGATCCTAGAAGTTGAAACCTCCTAGATATGAAAGAACATGAATACATTTAGACTACAACATATGTTTGATATTGTCGATGGCTGGAGATAGTTGATCAGAAGTTCATTGGCCATGAATATATTAGTAACAAGTGTCTTGGAAAAAAAAATGGTTAGTAATAGACTAATAGGTGTATATATGTCCTTGAGCTGATTAACTGAAACAAAAAACATAATAACAGGTCTAAAAGTGATTATCATTTTTCAGCAGTCGGTCACATTACGTTTAGTGTGAGTGTGACATTTAACTTGAATTGGTTGTGGCATATTTTCAGTTTTTCTTGTTGAGTATCAAGGACGCATGTAACTTGATAATCTCTGTTTTGCCTCCTTTTTTCTTAGGCTGACAACTTAAGTTCCTGTTTGGCTGTTTATTTTGTACTTAGAATTTAGCATGTGAGCTCTTTGTTGAGCAAACAGGCAACGCTGATTCCAGAAATGTCTGTCTAACACAAGATTCTGATGATGTGCATCATTCTGTTACGGCATCAAGTATTGACCAGCTAGTTTCTGGTCTTAAAGACTACACACTCTTCCATGGAAACACTTGCGACAAGTGTGGTGCGTGCTCATTGAATAGGTAAAATAACGTTTCCATCATGGTTGTCTTACATTTTTTTCTCATACTACTACGCTGCTAAGATAATTTTACTGAAATTGCTAATATATGCTCCAAAATATTCATCCTAATCGCCCAACCCCATTCTCTCTGGCATGTGTGTGCTAAGCTCCTATGTCCAAACTTTTATGTAGTCTGGTCTGTTGTCGTTATATTCACCCATTGGCATGCTAATAAGCAGTTGTGTATCATCTAATTATGGTCTTATGCATCCTCACGACAGGTTGTTGTGCTGCCATAACATGATTAGTAAGTTTTACTTTTTCTTCCTTCTTACTTCAGAGATCTTCTAAAGATTGGAACTGGAGCAGCAAAACATGTAGACAGAAGAAAATCTAAAGGACTGCATGTTGAAGTAGTCATAGTGATTGCACAGACTGCATCTGATTCGACTTGTTGTATGGTAAATTGCCCGTTCACACAGGTTTGAACCACAAAGTTTTCAGCTATACATTTTCATTTCCTCAATAGTTGTTCTTCTAGGGTCTAGCGCATGGCTGGGTACCAAATTCAGGTTGAAGGCGGCACATTCCCCATGCCAAGACAATCTTATTATGCTTTGACAATGGAAAATGACTTGTTCATTTGACTTATAACTTGCTTACTAACAATATAATAACTCATGAGACATTCTTTCTCGTGTCCAGTGATATTAGAGGAGTTAAGCACGATTCTACTGAGCTGATAGTTTATGCCATTGTTGGTTGCAACAATTGCAGGTTTTGTACTTTGAAGATTTTGTACCTTGTCAGATATCGCAGTCCTCTTTTGATGTGTTGATGAGCACAGATTGGCAAAGCTATGGTTTCAAGTTAAAAGGAGGTTTGATGGGTGATGAAGGAAATGCTGTTCTTGAGTGGGATAACATGACATTTGCTCGTATTGATATTGCCATTCACACTTACCATGAATGATATCCAGTTTCCACACTGTGCACTGCATACTCTTTTTGTTTTTGGACATTCACAAGATGTTTTTGTTTCAATGGAAGCCTCAATGTATATATAGAAGGTGGATTTTCTGTCTATCCTTGACTTTCTCTAACCACTGCTATGCAAGAACGGCAGGGATCTCAACAAGACAGATACCTTGTGAGGAAGGCACTCAAATCTGCTCTATCTCACTTGAAAGCAGATCATGCAGGAGATTTTCTTAGTTGCCATGGCCAGAGGGTATGAGCCTTCTACTTACGTTTTAGTTTTTCACTACTATTAACTAACTTATTCAGTATGTTTTTTTGGACTGAAGAAATCGCGTTGCTATTTGGGTAGAAGCTAAGGCTAAAATGCCTCCTATTTATTAACTCCGGACAGTTTGTCTTATTCTATCAACTACGCTGCAAATGGACTCCTATTTATTAGAGTTAGTAGATAGAAACATAAGCTAAGCATGACATGATAATAAGCACCTTATGTTCTATCATGAAAAGAGTACCATAAGGTGTAGTACATGTTCAGATGTACAACTTTCAGCAGTTTTCCTACACCTTTCCACGTTTGCAACTTTGCATATCATAGTCTTTAATAAGAGGTTTTAAGCTTTGAAATTTCTCAGCGGACACTTGCACCCCATTAATTCCTAACTTTGTTGTGAATTCTGTCAGACTGTCACTTTCATTCAAAACTGCCAAGCGTGAATTCCAGTTCTGTGCATTTTGGGCTGCTTGAGCCCTGTATTATTATAGAGCTGCAGCTTCCTAGGCTCAAACTACACTCTTGAGTATTCTCTATCGCTAGGTCACATGAATTTCTGGTTGGTTTTCAACTGGTCATGACTCATGATCTTAAACATGTCTATTGAGCTCAATGTTTGTAGCTGTTTGTTTAGGGCCATATATGGGATTGTTAGGTGCATTTTTTTTCTTGTTGATCCTATTCTTATGATGGCAACTAACGCATCCTGTTCATTATGTCATTTCAGGTTCGTGAATTTGTTCCTGACCTTGCAGAATCAATTGCTGGGCTGATCTTGTCGTCCACCGATGAAGAGTTCCAAGACGAATGCATTGTGCTTCTTGGGCTAGGCTCGGAACAGGATATCTCGGAAGGAGCAGTTCAATCGTCAATCTCTGAGAAGATGATCCGTATCATAGAGATGAATGACACCAAGGAGAATGCAGAGGACAACGTGCCTTATCTGTTCGAGTGCGAGAAGCTGGATGGAGAATAGCGAGCTGGACGAAGAAGATGGAGATGAAGATATGGCTTTCGATTTCTAGCGTTGTTTCACCTGTCTTGTAGCCCAGGCTCCAGTAAATCCGCTCGCTGAACTAAGGGGAATCTAAGCAGCGTTAACGTTGCTGCTATGGCTCCGTTCGGCTCGCTGAATCTTGGCTGAAACTGGCTGAAAAATACTGTTCTGGCCAAATTACTGTGAAAGAAAAACACTGTTCCAGCCGAAAAAAATAAGCCGAACATGGGATAAGCCGAACGGGGCTATGTCAATATTTAGAAAATGTAAGCATCAAAAAAATATTTAGATAATGTAATTGCAGAAATTGGATAGTTAAACGGAATATAATTGCAGCATTTCGAGAATTTATGTATTTTAATTAAATTAATCTTGGTGATTTTTAGGTAAGTAGAGATCACGGCCTGAGTAAAATTTTTGTAAGATCATATTTTCACTAGTAGAGATCTTTATGTTTTGAGTAAGCATATTATTTAGTTATCTTGTACTCCCTCCATCCCAAATTGTAAGTCATTACAAGAATCTTGGAGAGTCAAAGCATCTCAAGTTTGACTAAGTTTATATAATAAGATAATAACATTTATGATACCAACTAAGTACCAATAGATTCTTTGTTAATTATATTTTTATAGTATATCTATTTGATGTCATAAATCTTTATAAATTTTTTTATAATTTTGGTCAAACTTGAGAAGCTTTGACTCTCCAAGATTCTTGAAATGACTTATAATTTGGGATGGAAGGAGTAATATCTTTTCACAAACCCATTTTTATCAGACTAGTGCGGTTTTCTTTTTTATTTGTTTGTGAAAAGCAAAAGTGTGGTTTTCGTGAAATGGGGAAAAATAATTCTAACACTTTATAAATACTCCTATAAAAGATGTTTGTTGTTGAGGAATAGACAAAATGTTGTATATGAGTTTTTCTTTTTCTTTTAAAAAACGTTTTTGTGATATTTACTCTTTTATATAGCACGTGAGCTCCGGAACCGTTGGCATGTGAAAACCCTCTTCCTCTGCAGTCTGCTCGCTCGCGATTGCGATTCCCACCAGTCCCCCAGGCCCCAGCCCCAGACACGAAACCCACCCAGCCGGGGATCCCAAAGCGGCGGCCATGGAGCCCTCCCCCGTCGGCGACGGCGGCTCGGCGGAGCGGTGGCGCGCGGAGGCGGCGCAGGCGTTCCAGCACTACCTGGACCGCGCGGCGCCGCACATGGCGGGGCGGTGGGCGGGCACGCTCGTGGCCGCGGCGGTGTACGCGCTGCGGGTCTACTATGTGCGGGGCTTCTACGTCGTCACCTACGGGCTGGGCATCTACCTGCTCAACCTCCTCATCGGCTTCCTCTCCCCCATGGTCGACCCGGAGCTCGAGGCGCTCGAGGCCGGGCCCGGGCTCCCCACCCGCGGCTCAGACGAGTTTAAGCCCTTCATCCGCCGCCTCCCCGAGTTCAAGTTCTGGTATGCCGCTGCGTTTCTGCCCTTACCTCATTTTGGACTATGCTTAGTCCAAAGGCACCGCACTGGCCGAGCTGATTGCTAGTAACTACGTACTAACTAGGGATCCAATTCTATAAGGCAACCGTAGCAATTTGCTGTTTTTGTGCTAGATTTCGATTGAACCAGCTATGCTGGCTAGCTAATCTTCGCCATTCAGGCATTCACCAACCAACCAGATAGCCAATGTTGCTCACAGATTGTACGGTCCACCTCATCAATTGTCTGTCCGTCCGATATGATAGTATTCCATAGTAGTGCTTGATACTATCCAATTTAGGTGCAATTTTTACCAGTGATTATAAGATATGCCGAGTTTGTGTCAGTTTTCCGTTGGACCGGGTGACCAACTATACTTGGCTTGGACTGTTGGTGCTTAATTAGCTCGTCCTTCACTAACCAACCAGCTAAGTTTGTCTCATGATCTGCATCGCATCTGAAATCATTGTTTCCTGTTATGTATTTGTTTATCAATAATTGTTCAGCTGCTGGAAAACAGTCACGGGCATCCCTCATCTTTAGTGGTAGTATTTTGTATAGTTTTAGGCTTAGAGCTTTTCGTTAACTGATGTTATGTGTGTGCTACTGAGAAATATATCCTAGTGAATGCCTATGCACAGCTTATTCCTTCGAAACAACATAGTACATTCTTTTTATCACTCCAGAATTCTTATTAGTTACTGCTGTACATTGTAATGCATTTTCTGAGAAATATAGGCTGCATTTCCTTGTGGAACTGATGTACTTTTGTGCAAGTTTCATTAGAATTGTTTTTACTTTCATATTGAATATTAATTCACCTTAGTGCAATACATTTTCACCCCTTCGAAGTTATATTGTGATGTTCGTTCTTTTTGCCAGCAGTCATCTACTTTCTGTATGATTCGCATGGAATGATGGAATTGAACAATCTATCACCAATTAATGCCTTTGTGGCACTGCTCTCCCCTGGGATCTGGCAAGCTCAATTTTGCTGTTTCATGTGAACAATTTGTTATCTTTACTATATTAGTTGCATCATGTTACTAGCCTACTCAATGTCTCAATCAAGCTTTGGTGTTTCAGTGGCTTGTAGTTTTCTGTCTTTTTTTTCTCAGTGGTAGTGTACAGCTGAAAGTATATTAACCAACTGCTTCTTGTTTCAGGTATGCCACCACAAAAGCCTTTTGCATTGCTTTTGTCATGACCTTCTTCTCTGTATTCGATGTTCCTGTCTTCTGGCCAATACTTCTCTGCTATTGGATTGTGCTCTTTGTCCTGACAATGAAGCGGCAGATTGTGCATATGATCAAGTACAAGTATGTCCCGTTCAGCATTGGAAAGCAGGTGAGACCTCTATGTTTCTGAGCTGTTATGTTTCATTTTACTTCTTGAAAGTTACACAGATCATGCTTTGTGACAGAGTTTCTCAAAAGTTAATAACAAATGGTTTTATGCCATGTGGTTTCTACTGCGAATTGTGTTTACTGTCTACGTCTAGTCAATAATAACTAGTTCAAGATCCTGCATTGCTGCTTGGTAGCATGATTCCTTGGAAGCAATCAGAATTCATAACTGAGTTAGAGCCTTTGCATTTCATCCTTAGTGTGTTTCTGAGTTATTGGTATCGAAATATAGGAACTTGTATAGGAGCTTCGAAAATATTTTATTTTATTTATTTATCTGCTTGGTACTGTACAGTCTTGGCAAGCCTTTTTCTATTTTGGGGCTAATGATTTTACATCATGTCTATTGACAATACATTCTCCCTAGAATTTACTGAAATTTGGAAGTGTTGATCCTGCATCTGCAATTGGTCATCATACGTCGCTTGCTAAACTCTGCTTGCAATTCCAATGCAGAGGTATGGCGGAAAGAAAGGCCCTGCAGCCAGTGCATCTAAAGACTAAAGACGGTGTGGGACCTCGAGAGCAAAATGCCCGTTTATCTGTGAGGCATCCTGCTGGCATGGTGGTATTTTGAGTACCAGCTACTGATAGGGAATGTACACCATATATTCGCTGGTGGAGACCGCAGAGAAGCTAACCAGACTTTTGCATTGGTTGATGATTCCTGTTTCACATATCAGTAGTTTATGTACAATGACATGGAACATAGCTAGTAGATCAAATTTCCAGTTCCTCTGTTGTACTGTGCTTTTGTGGACAAGTTGTGGACCTGTTGAATCATTTCCAACGCAATACAAGCAGAGACCGAGAGGACAAAATGGAATTGTGGTGCCTGGGGCCACATGGCGGTGAAACATAGCTGTTATTTTTTAATGATCTTTCCAACATTGTTACTTGGATCTCGCAAGCGATTTACCGTGCCTGGATCAACCACTCGGTTTGCTGCGTGTAGCTGCGGCCGTTGCCTGCGTACCAATACCAGCGATTAGTAGCTCCTGTTTAGGGGTGAAAACAGGACAGGAAAGTTCCCGCACCGACCGACACCGTTTCCCATATTTCCTACCCGTTCCTGTTTTAGTCGGAAAAATCCGAAATCTGATCGGAAACAGGAGCAAGGTCACGGCAACAGGAACGGGATCACCCATCCTTTTTTTTCAGATCCCGCTTGTTACTCAGGAATTGCTGGATTTTCCCAGTTTCCTTCCCGTCAGCAAAAAACTGTAGACAAGTACGCTGGCCCTCAGTCCTCCTTATATCTCACCAGTGTTTGCAGTAGTGAATGGATGGGCGAGGTGAGACTAAACTCTGGAGCTTTGCTAGTGCACTGCGGTGCTGCCGGCCTGCTAGTTGTGGGTCAAGGCCTGCTACTTTCCTGCGCGTGCATGCATGCACGTGGTCCACAGCCCGCTAGCGGTATCCCAGAAATCCACCGGAGTAGCTTAGGCCATTCTTTTCATTTTCTTTTTTCCTTTGCAGTCTCTCCATTCTGTTGTTCTGTTCCTTTGCATTAGTTATTTACATTACTATTGCCTGTGTATTATGTATGTTCCGATGAGTTGCACATTTAATGTGGTTATTTGCATTGATCTTCCCGATTTGAATTATTGATTCCCGCCCGTTATCGACACGTTCCCGATCGAATAGTTTCGTTTCCGACATCCCGTATATCCGATTTCGTTTTCCCGACTGGTGTTTCCGCTCCCGTTCCTGTTTCCGAGAAAAAAATACAGTAACAAAAATGGTTAGGGTGTTTTCCCGACCGTTCCCGATCGCTTTCATCCCTACTCCTGTTGCTCCCCCCCCCCCCCCCCCCCCCCCCCCACACCCCACACACACACACCCAAAGCCACCGATCTTAACCGCATGACCTGCTCATCCTTGCTGTGACTACTAACAAACGTTTTAGCCATTGTCTATTTGTAGCTAACAGGCAGTTGCTGGAGCCCAACGTGCGGTCCACGACGATCAGCTCTCACAGACCCTCAGTTTTGACAGTGGCTCACCAGCCAGCCCTCCTTGTAAGGACCGTGGACGCTGCAGAATTTGGACCAAGAAAAGCTCAGGCTCATCGGCACCCAGTGACCGACGACGAGGAGGAACCGGGGGCAAGAGGCAAGCTGCAATGGCGACGAGGAGCACGGCGGTGAGGGCTGTCCCTCTGTGCCTGTGGCTCGCGCTCGGCGTGGCCACCCTGACGCTGCCCCAGGTGCGCCTCCATCTCCATCTCCATCTGTTTGCATATGCCTCCCATTTGCCACGGCTCATCACTGGCATAGTGGCATTGTTGTCCTGAGATCCCTTCGTCTATGCTGTGCATCCTATTGCTGTTGCCACCACCACCGTCACTGGCATTGCTCTTCGTTTATGCCTTGGCTGTTCACAGGCACATGCAGCAGAGGCAGACGCGGACCTCACCAAGATCACCAGCAAGGTCTTCTTTGACATCCAAATCGACGGCAAGCCCGCAGGTTTGTTTGTGCGTGCAAATACGTGGCGGCCCTTCTGAGGCTAAGATTTGCCAGCCCTAGTTGTATCATTAGTCGTGCGTGTTGATTCCTGAATCTTTTGATGCTCCAACCTGACTAACATTGGAGTGATCATGGATTTTCATAGGCCGGATTGTCATTGGACTCTTTGGGAAGACTGTTCCCAAGACAGCAGGTATCATCAACTAAATTGTTGTTTAGTGTATGTGGGTCTCAAAAAATGTTAACTGTATTTGTGCATCTTTTTTTTTCAGAGAACTTCAGAGCACTTAGCACAGGTATGCTTCCTAACTACCACTATCATGTCCCAACCCCTTACTTACCATGCAGTACTGAAACATATTCCTACCCAGTCTAGAAATGGCAGGCTACTTATGATGTCTAAATGGGAAACATTAGGTTCCAGTCATTTCTTTTATGAGATTTCTTACTGGAGAGAGAGATCCCTCCACAGTAACGGTTTGGCAGTACACCGCTCTCTGATTCCTGTCATGTATTGTAAAGCACCCTCAACTTCCATGTTACACAGGGGAGAAAGGAATGGGTGCGTATGGCGAACCTCTGTGGTACAAGGGATCCACATTCCACAGGATCATCCCAGGCTTCATGATTCAAGGAGGCGATTTCGTAAACCACAACGGAACAGGCTGCGATACCATCTATGGCAAAGACGTCTTCCCTGACGAGAACTTCAAGCTCAACCACGCCGAACCTGGTGACTGACTGTGCTACTTGAAATTAACCTGCTTGAAACACTGGACAGTGCTCATTTCTGATCAGCTGCATTGCAGGTACCATATCCATGGCCAATTACGGGAAAGATACAAACGGATGC